>NC_059300.1:7297251-7304751 GCF_017591435.1 Portunus trituberculatus | reverse complement strand
CCTAAAAGTTTGAATTAGAACGTGACTCATTGTTTAAGAGAAAATAAAAACTCTCATGAACTTTTAATGCACAAAACAATTCAATAAGTTGTCATGAAATTAATTTATATATATTTGACATTGTGTGTGTGTGTGTGTGTGTGTGTGTGTGTGTGTGTGTGTGTGTGTGTGTGTGTGTGTGTGTGTGTGTGTGTGTGTGTGTGTTACACTGACCAAGAGAGGCCAGCACAATAAAAATAAGGAAATAAGTGTACAAGGAAATCAATAAAGAACGAAATATGATAATGTTGATAATAATGCATCAGGATAATAATAATAATAATAATAATAATAATAATAATAATAATAATAATAATAATAATAATAACAATAATGATAATAAGAAGAAGAAGAAGAAGAAGAAGAAGAAGAAAAGAAAAGTACAACAACAATATAGAAGAAAGGAAAGAGAGAAAAAGAAAGCCAGGCAAAGCAACAAAGAGGAGAGCAAATAAGGAAGAACATTAATACGAACACACACAAACTAACAAGACCTAAACACACGAACGTACAAACTCCGTGACAAACAACAAACAGAGTCACGGCCAGCAACAAAAACCACAACAAACTGAAGCGGAGAAAATAAACACACACACACACACACACACACACACACACACACACACACACACACACACACACACACACACACACACACACACAGCTGTAATAAGGTCACTGTGAACAGATTACCAATACACAACATACCAGCTCACGTTTTCCTTCTTCCTCATGCACACGGAAACAGGAACACGGGAAAAAAAAAAAGAGTGGAAAATATAGGAAAAAAAAATGCAAGGCCGTTCCGCTCCGTTAACGACAGAGAGAGAGAGAGAGAGAGAGAGAGAGAGAGAGAGAGAGAGAGAGAGAGAGAGAGAGAGAGAGAGAGAGAGAAAGAAAGAAAGAAAGAAAGAAAGAAAGAAAGAAAGAAAGAAAGAAAGAGAGAGAGAGAGAGAGAGAGAGAGAGAGAGAGAGAGAGAGAGAGAGAGAGAGAGAGAGTAAAGTTTCCTGTTACTTCTCCAAATAGCTTCATACTCTTATCTGGAAGGATTTCATACGCTCCGGGGGAAGAAGTTGAAGAAAAACAAGAGCGAGGCGGACCATTGCGATGTTTGGACAGGAAGCAGAGGAAAAAATATATGGAAAAACACTGAGGCAGGCTGAGTATTTCGCCGCTTAAGCACAGAGCGAGCAGATGGGCAGGCAGGCAAGCAAGCAAGAGGGCAGGAAGGCAGAAAAACAAGACAGTCAGGCAAGGAAGCAGTAAAAGAAGCAGGAATCATAAATTGCAGGCAAACGGATAGAAAGTGAAATGGCAAAGCAGATAAGCAGACAGATAAGTTGTTAAGTAGGTAGAAAAGTGATGAGTTAAGAAAGCAGGTAAGCCAGAGAGTGGAGGGATAGTCAGGCAAGTAGGCAAATAAATAGGCATATATAGGCAACTGTGTGACAAAATACAAAAAAATACATTAGAAAAATAATCAGATGAAAAATAAATAAAAACAATAGGGATTCTAGCATAATACAAGACAGACAGACAGACAGACAGACGGACGGAGAAAAAACAGACAGACAGACAGACAGACAAACAGACGGAGAGAGAAAGAGAGACAGACAGATAGACAAACAAAAATATAGACAAACAACACACAGACGGACAGCAGTTTCCTTTACTTCACTGACACTCTCAAGCTCCCACATGACAACCCCTCACAGACAGACAGACAGACAGACAGACGCACGGACATACAGCTGCAGCAGTTTACCTTTGCAATACTGACACTTTTACATTCACACCTGACAATCCCAAGTCCATTCTTCCCTCCTCACAAACTCTTTCTGCGTCTTTTGCATGTGTCCGCTTCAGTGATATGCCCGCGAGGCTCCAACCCCCAGCACACACACACACACACACACACACACACACACACACACACACACACACACACAGATACTGGCTACAAGATATCACAGGAGCGGACGTACTGGACAGCCTGAGCCACACAAGGAAGAAGAATAAGAAAGCGAACGCCAAGAAGGAGGAGGAATAACAGCTTGCAAGGAAGTGAAGGGAGGGAGAGAGGGAAGGAGGGAGGGGAGAAGAGAGGGGAAAGGAGGCGCGTTACGAGAGATGGTAGGGAAAGGATCAATAAAGCTACAATTAGAGGTAAGTATTAATGTCTATGGATTAGTAGTAGTAGTAGTAGTAGTAGTAGTAGTAGTAGTAGTAGTAGTAGTAGTAGTAGTAGTAGTAGTAGTAGCAGTAGCAGTAGCAGTAGCAGTAGCAGTAGAAGTAGTAGCAGTAATAGCAGTACCAGAAAAGAAACACCATCAAGACCACCACCACCACCACCACCACCACCACCACCAACAACAACAACAACAACAACAACAACAACAACAACAACAGCAGCAAGTCAAGCAGGATATATCATTATCGACAAAACATCCAACTCTTCCCTCGCCCCCCCTTCCTTCCCCCCTCTCCTTTCCTGACGAAGCGCTGCGGAAGGCGAAGGCGGCGTCAGCAGGTGGAGGCGCCCTTAGTGACAGGTGACAAAGAACTCAGGTGAAGGGAAGGAGGAAGGGAGAGAAGGAAAGATGGAGAGAGGGAGAAAGGAAAGAGGATGAAGAGAAATGAGAAGAAAAAGGAGGAAGAAAAAGGGAATAAGAAAGGGTTGATATGACAAAGGAAAAAAATATCAAGTAGGAAATAAAATAATAAAGAATATGAGAGGCAGGAAAAACAATAGATTGAAAAAAAGAGCAAAGGAAAAAATGTGAAAAAGAGAAGGAAAGGGAAAAGAAAACTGAGAAAAACAAAAGAAAAGGAAGGAAAGACTAGAATCAGAGAGAGAGAGAGAGAGAGAGAGAGAGAGAGAGAGAGAGAGAGAGAACCACGATCATCGCTGGCGTCATTACCATTATCACATTAGCTTATTATTCGAACCATTAGACTAGTTTACGGTGTATGAATAGGCTCTCTCTCTCTCTCTCTCTCTCTCTCTCTCTCTCTCTCTCTGTGTGTGTGTGTGTGTGTGTGTGTGTGTGTGTGTGTGTGTGTGTGTGTGTGTGTGTGTGTGTGTGTGTGTGTAAGGGTGAATCTCAGGTAAAAGACACAAAAGGTTTCGTCTTAGTCACGCTAGATAGGAACAACAAACCGTTACCATGGCAACCTATACGCATTGACACACACACACACACACACACACACACACTTGTAATTTATAGTAGTAGTAGTAGTAGTAGTAGTAGTAGTAGTAGTAGTAGTAGTAGTAGTAGTAGTAGTAGTAGTAGTAGTGAGACGAGGTGAGACGAGAGAGAGAGAGAGAGAGAGAGAGAGAGAGAGAGAGAGAGAGAGAGAGAGAGAGAGAGAGAGAGGACGTGGACAAAGAGGCCTATAGGACAATCGATCAGGTGTTATTAGGCCCAGGTGGGAGTGACTGTGATTGCTGGGGCGAGGGAGGCAATGGGCGTGATGTCCCGGCGCCCCTCACCTGTACAGCCCTGGGCGGTGGTGTATTAACCTCCGACACTTACTCGCATTACTGTATTCCGTTCTTTCTTTCAATCTTCGTATTTATTCTCACCGTGTTATTTTGTTTTCTTTCCCTTTTCTGTGTCAATCCTAGCATTATTTTTATTGTTGTAGTTTTTTTTTTTTTTCCCTTAGTCGCACTTAATCTTTTTTTTTTTTTTATTTATCTCACTCATTCTTATTGTGTTCTATCCTATAGTTTTTTTCAATCACCGCATTTATTCCCACTCTTCTTAGTGTTTTGTCTCAGTTTTAAACCCTCCAAATGAAGCAGTCTCATTAGAAAACTTGGGTACTTGAAGGGATTAGTGTTACAGCATAAGAGCATTGTGGAAGTGACTACATAGACTATTGAGTGTGGCTTTGTTTAGAGGTTAATATCACAGTGGTGAGTGATGGGACGGAGAAATTCATGCTTGACTGTGTTGGTTTTATCGTTGGTTGTTTAGTATAGGCTGACTTTGGTTAGGTTTAGCTGGTTTATGTTAAGAGAAATGTTAGATTAGGTGTGTTTGGATAAAGTGATTTTGAAAGGAAGACATGTTTACTAGAAAAATATTAGAACATTTTAAAGGAGAAAACACCAAGACTGTGAGAAATCTGAGATGAAAAACACCCTACGCTTCACTATACCACCACTGCACCACCACCACCACCACTACACATGCACCACCATTACCACTACTTCTGTCAGCCATTCATATCACGACGAAATAAAACTAACAGCAGCAGATTTTTTAGCCCTCATAGGAAGCTGCCTGTAATAAACTACATCACCTAAACCAAATACAGTAAGAGACATTAGTTAGTAAAGGCAAACGTTACTACTACTACTACTACTACTACTACTACTACTACTACTACTACTACTACTACTACTACTACCAGCACCACCACCACCACCACTATCATCCATTACCCTTTCCCATGCACTCTCTCTCTCCCCTCTGCCCCTCTCCTCACTCTCCCCACTCCATGTCATTGTATACAGGCAGACAAACGCCAGCAATCCACGTCAATCAACGAAACGGATGAATAAATCTCCGAACAAAATGGAACAAAAATGAAATAGACTAAAAACAAACGCGCTGATTGGCTGGCTCACTCTCACTGACTGAGTGACTGACGCAATTAATGAATGAATAACTGTTTCATTCACTAACTCTGGAATTAACAAACTTATTCTTCACTCACTCCTTCAATCAATCAGTCCATTAATCAACTTATCAATGTTTTTTTTCTGATTCACTAAGTTTAGGAATGACAAACTTACTCACTCATTCACTTATTCATACAGTCTTTCACTCATTCACTCTCTGAATAACTGCACTGAAATGAAAGACGGACAAAAAAAAAAAAAGAACAGGTTTGTGGGATATCCAATACTGCTCACGTGACGATTTTTTCTCTCTCTCTCTCTCTCTCTCTCTCTCTCTCTCTCTCTCTCTCTCTCTCTCTCTCTCCCATTTACCCATTTCACCATACAATTCTTCTCCTTTAATCAAGAAAAAAGAGAAAGGAAAAAAACGTTTCTACTCTTCACTTTTCTTAAGACAAATCCTCCTCCTTCTCCTCCTCCTCTTCCCTCCACTTCCTCCTCCTCCATCCACTTCCTTCTCCTTGTGCTCCTCTCTCCACTCTCCTCTCTCCCTAGAAGAGCCCTTGTCGTACCCGTGGGAACCTGCAGGTACTTAATGCTCACTTTCTGCCTCTCCCTCTCTCTTCCTGCGCCGCCAAGGTAAACACAGCGAGAGAGAGAGAGAGAGAGAGAGAGAGAGAGAGAGAGAGAGAGAGAGAGAGAGAGAGAGAGAGAGAGAAGAGAGAGAGAGAGAGAGAGAGAGAGAGAGAGAGAGAGAGAGAGAGAAATCAGAGGCAATAAAAGGCAATAGCACAAGGGTTTCGGAGAAGAGGAGAGGAAAGAAGATTGCATGGAAGAGGGAGAAGAGGGGAAATAAGAGTAAAAGTGAAATAAAGAAGGGGAAACTTGATTCGTCAGAGAGAGAGAGAGAGAGAGAGAGAGAGACTTATTAACAAACAGATGGACATATGGGAGAATAAAGCACATTACTTTTCTTTTTTCTTTCTTTCTTTCTTTCTTTCTATCATTATCACTATGGAGAATCACGAACCTACAACCCCAGCCACCCTCGGTCCCGTCAAGGCCACACCACCTCACCTATCACAGCTGGAGAGTGGCGTTCATCCCACGTGCAACGATACCTGCATTGCACCTAGATCTGGTCACGTGATGTGTGTGTGTGTGTGTGTGTGTGTGTGTGTGTGTGTGTGTGTGTGTGTGTGTGTGTGTGTGTGTGTGTGTGTGTTAATAGTATTACGTTCCCCAGTTGCGGTTGAGTTCAAACCCTCTCACAGTTTTACCTCACCATGTCCAGGTTTCATCGGCTTCACTTTTTACATTTTATTTTCAGGTTGCAACAAATAATCAGAGAAAAGAATACATAGAAATAAAAAAAACAAAATTAAATACGCAGGAAAATATAATCAAATGAATGGTAATTATGAATGACTTTGTAATTTCATGTTATATAGTAAAGACTGTTTATTTAACCCTTTCAGTACCATGACGTGTTTCTATATTCATTCTGGTTACTATTTGGTGATTTTATAAAGCTTCAGGAACTCATGTGGGGATTACAATAGTGAAGACTGTGGCCATTAATCTTCTGACCTCCATAGGCTCTTCCTAATGTCAATAAAATGGTCTAATCGTACACAAATCTCAAGGTAAAATGTGTCCTAGTATTGAAGGGGTTAACATACCAAGCAGAAAGAGTTCAATTTAGTTTAAAAAGCTTTCCTCCAACCTTCATTTTCACTAACTAAAAAAATAATAAAAGGCGCCATTTTTGTCCACATATATTAGATAACACTATCAATTATACCATTATACTACACCACTCGGGAAACGAACAACAGAAATAAGCCTTTTTCAACCTTCATTTTCACTAACTAAGAAAATTAAAGGCGCCATTTTTATCCCTATACATTGCATAACATTTATGCTACACCACTCAGACCACGGACAACAGAAATAAACATTTTTCCAACCTTCATTTTCACTAATAAAAAAAAGAAAAGAAAAGAAAAGACAAGAAATTAAAGATAGAGGTCGGCCATTTTTAGCCCTGTACAATACACAACACAATCAATTAGACTATTACACTAGACTACTCGGGCCACGGACAACAGGAATCTCAATACTCCAAAGAAATAAATCAGAAGCCTTGGTGGACATACAAAGCCGACTTGCCGCACGTTTTAAGACAATGAAAGGAATACAAAGGCCAGGCAACATAAGAACACCGGTCAATGATTGTTGCCACCTACGAGTGTGTCCTTAGCACGCACAATAACATGGTCCGTGACGCCTCAAATATTCGTCTTTACACCGCCTTTCGCAATCCCTTCATTAGGAGCAAAGGATGACACAACTGATAAGAAAAACAAACGATAAGAAAAAAAAGACACTCAGAAACAAAAATCACGGAGCTAGATAAGAAATATTACGTGAAGGTCAAGAGTGAGGAGGCAATGAACTAAGCCTTCTTGTTATTGGTGTGGCGTGAGCTCACAATGAAGCTCCACAAAGACGCCCCTCATCCTATTGGCTCCACCGACAGCTGCTTCCTTAAATTACTGAAGAGAAATTCCACTTATTGTCCATTGTGTGTCCTGAGGTCCCGACACAGAGGCGGTGAGAGACGGGGATTCATTGACTGATTGAATGTAAATACGAGTACGTGGAGGAGCGGGGAGAATAGCAGTGGCCAGAAGATGAGACGAGACAAGACGAGACGAGACGAGACGAGACGAGACGAGACGAGAGAGAGAGAGAGAGAGAGAGAGAGAGAGAGAGAGAGAGAGAGAGAGAGAAAGGGGAGGAAACCGATATACAAACAGAA
>NC_059300.1:7284751-7294751 GCF_017591435.1 Portunus trituberculatus | reverse complement strand
GGACGAGAAATAAAAAAAAAAGATAAATAAATAAAAACACGGAGGACGATCACGCGCCTTGTAAATAATAATAATAATAATAATAATAGAAAAAAAAGAGAATGAATGTATAAAGTCTAGCGGTTTTGTGGTGAGGATAATGGTGGGTGGTGGTGGTGGTGGTGGTGGTGGTGGTGGAGGAGTCAGAAGTAAATGTGTCAGGAATCAAGAGAGTAGGTGATAATAACGATGGCCAGAGAGAGATAAGAACATACGAACAAGAACAGCAACACAAAGAAGAA
Source organism: Portunus trituberculatus (assembly GCF_017591435.1). NCBI lineage: Eukaryota > Metazoa > Arthropoda > Malacostraca > Decapoda > Portunidae > Portunus > Portunus trituberculatus. Next base: position 7,294,470 of record NC_059300.1, on the reverse strand, counting down.
GAAGAAGAAGAAGAAGAAGAAGAAGAGGAAAGAGAACAAGAACAAAAAGAACAAGAACGAGAACAAAAAGAAAACAAGAAGAACAACAACAACAAGAACAAGAAGAAGACAAAGAAGAACAAGAAAAGAACATGAACGAGAACAAGAACAAGAACAATAATAAAGAAGAAAAAGAAAAGAAAAAGAAAAGAAAAAAAAACAAAAGAAAATAATAATAATAATAATAATAATAATAATAATAATAATAATAATAATAATGACAAAATGTATATCAAGAAAGCTACACCTAACACCAATGCAGAATACAAAATACACCACCTACCTATCTAAACCCAGTGAAGAAGTAGGCGTGTGGTGCAATTAATTACTATTCTTTCAAACGTAAATCACTCACAACTAGAAAAAAAAAAATATTAACAAAAAGGATAAAAAAAAAAATCAAGTAAAAAAAGGTATAATAAGTATTGAAATTTACACTCAAAACCCTGGGGAAAAAATACATAATTACTTCACAAATTAAGTCTGGAGTGTGAAACTGAAATTGCTGAGTGAAGGATTGAGGAGAGAAGTGTGGAATGTTGTGTCTGTCTGTCTGTCTGTCTGTGTGTCTGTGTGTCTCTCATCCAGTTAGGGGGATTGTAATGGACGGGTAGAGACGGAATGACTCTCTCTCTCTCTCTCTCTCTCTCTCTCTCTCTCTCTCTCTCTCTCTCTCTCTCTCTCATAATCCCCACCTCCTCCTCTCCCTCACTCTCCCTGCGGCTGTTTGAGCGCCTCCCATAAGTCAATATTTGACAGTGACCAATGGAGAGACTGGTTATCTCACTTATCGCCTGCCTCCCTCCCACTCCCTCTCTCCCTCTCCTTCCATCTCTCACTCCCTCTCCCTCCCTCCCTCACTCTATCTCCCTTGCCAGCTTCCCCTCATGCAATACCTGGCTCCCCTTGTTGCTGTTACTACTACTACTACTACTACTACTACTACTACTACTACTACTACTACTACTATTACAACTACTACTACTATTACTACTACTACTATTACTACTACTACTACTACTACTACCACCACTATTACTACTACTACTACTAGCAAAGCCAACAAATATCATCCTCTCTCTCTCTCTCTCTCTCTCTCTCTCTCTCTCTCTCTCTCTCTGTCCGGATTCTTGAAAAAGATGGTTCATTAGTTTAATTAAATGGGAGTTTTTATCAGACATGTTTCCTCATTAGTTTATCTTTTAACACACACACACACACACACACACACACACACACACACACACACACACACACACACACACGTGCACATTTTTTCCTGCGAGAGAGAGAGAAAGAGAGAGAACGTTTTAAATAAAATTCCCATAAAAGCTTATGAGGATCGGAAATCGACATTGCCTTTTTCATAATCCTTGAATGTATTTGGTGAACACGAAATGGCTAACACTCTCTCTCTCTCTCTCTCTCTCTCTCTCTCTCTCTCTCTCTCTCTCTCAATAAACTCTACAAACCTCCAAAAACCGAAAGAAAAAAAAATACGCAGGCGAAACTACAAAATGACACAAGAGTGGGAGAGGGGAGAGGGGGAGAAGGGGAGACAAGGAGAGAAGGGAAAGAGGGGAGAGGAGAGAGGGGAAAGGGGGAGGGGAGAGGGGATCTGTTGCCATGCTGCAGGGAGGGAGAGGGAGGGAGAGGGAGGGAGAGTTGGAGGGAGAGCGAGGGAGAGACACATAGAGGGAGGTAAAAAGTAATTGAAGAGATGAAGTAAAGCGGGTGGAAGATGGATTTGGATAGATACCAAAGAGAGAGGGAGAGAGGGAGAGAGAGAGAGAGGGAGAGGGAGAGGGAGAGGGAGGGAGGAGAGGCAGAGAAGTGACATCTAACAGTGCCAGTGGAGGGACAATGGCTAGAGAGAGAGAGAGAGAGAGAGAGAGAGAGAGAGAGAGAGAGAGAGAGAGAGAGAGAGAGAGAGAGAGAGAGAGAGGACGACTACGTATCTGCTAACCTTATCAAGGGGACTTTATTCGTTCACATGAGAGAGAGAGAGAGAGAGAGAGAGAGAGAGAGAGAGAGAGAGAGAGATACCACAACGTCTATTAATAATACTACACCCTTCTTTCTTTTCCTCTCATATCCCTTTTTCCTCTCCTTGACCCTCCCTCCCTCTCTCTCTCCTTCCTTCCCTCCCTCCTTCCCTCCTGCCCTCCTTTCTTCCTTCCTTCCTCCCTCCCTCCCTCCCTCCCTCCCTCCCCATGTTAGGTAAAGGGTAGAGACTTTAAAGGGAAAAACTAGATACTTGGAAGGGAAATGTGGCAGAGAGAGAGAGAGAGAGAGAGAGAGAGAGAGAGAGAGAGAGAGAGAGAGAGAATATGGGTGTGTGGGAAATGGATGTGGTTCTGGAGATGAGAAAGAAAACGGAGAGAGAAAGAAAAGAGATAAAGATGGAGAGAAAAGGGAGAGAGATATGAGAGAAAGGCACTTACTAATCTCCTTCCTCTCCCTCCCTCTCCCTCTCCTCCCTCTCCTTCTCCCTCTCCCTCTCCCACTCCCCTCCCTCTCCCCTCCCTCCCCTCTGTTATATTTGTCTCGCGTTTCGCTATATTTGTCCAGAGATATATAAATTTCTCCCACGGGCCCTGATAACACCCCACTTCCTCTCCCACTCTCCCTCTCCCACTCTCTCTCTCCCACTCCCTCTCCCACTCACCCCTCCCTGCCACTCTCCCACCCACCACAACCAAACCGCTAAAGTCGAGAAACCTAACTTGGGGAGAGAAGTGCAGGAGAGGAAAGATGAGAGAGGGAGATTGGAGAGAGAGAGGGTGGGGTGGAAGTGGGGGTAAGGGAGAGGGGAAAGGGGAGAGGGGAGAGGTAAAGTGAAGTATGAGCCACTTTGATAAAGGAGAAATATATGGAAACAATTTTATGGCGGTAATTTGACCTGAGAGAGAGAGAGAGAGAGAGAGAGAGAGAGAGAGAGAGAGAGAGAGAGAGAGAGAGAGAAAGAGTTTACCTGAGCCCTAAAGCCAGGTAAAGCGCCAGTCACAACACAACATCCAATATTTGCTACCTGTATCGCATTTCTCCCACACTCTCTCTCTCTCTCTCTCTCTCTCTCTCTCTCTCTCTCTCTCTTTGGTCTTTCCCTTACGCTGCCCACCTCTCTCTTTCTATAACACTCTGCATACCAACTTTTTCACCTCTCTCTCTCTCTCTCTCTCTCTCTCTCTCTCTCTCTCTCTCTCTCTCTCTCTCTCTCTCTCTCTCTCTCTTTTATTGTCAATTTTATCTAAAGTTCTTGAGAAAATTATAGCTGAGCAACTAGTTAACTTTCTTGAATCTCGAAAACTACTCAGTAATACACAACATGGTTTTAGACCAGGACTGTCAACAGTAACAGCACTAACCAAAGTCGTAATGGATATTTATGAAAGCATGGATAACAAGAAGATTTCTCTACTAACCCTATGTGACTTGTCGAAAGCTTTTGACAGCGTAAGCCACAGCATTTTGTTGAAAAAGCTATATGATATTGGCATTGATTCCTTTTGGTTTAAAGACTATTTAGCACACAGAACTCAGTGTGTTCGTGTTGGAGAAAACATTTCCTCAAAATTAGAAGTGTCTTTTGGAGTCCCTCAGGGGTCAATACTTGGGCCTATTTTATTTACGATCTATGTTAATGACCTTGCTACTCATATCAATGACTGCCAGCTAGTACAATACGCTGATGACACTCAGTTCATTCATTCAGATTCGATCGATAATTTAAATGAACTAATCAGACGAACAGAAGAAACTCTGAATAAAATAATAAGCTATTTTAATAATAATGGTCTCCTACTAAATGCCAAGAAGACACAGTGTATGTTCATTGGATCAAGAGCTCTATTGTCTAGAATACCAAATAACACCATAATACATGTTAATGATGCACAGATTAAGCCAAGTGATTCTGTTAAGAACTTGGGAGTTTATTTCGACAAGTACATGCTTTTTGACAACCACATTACTGAGTTAGCCAAGAAAACTTTTGCGATACTTATGTATATTAATCGCATAAAAACTTGTTTAGTACTAAGGCCAGAACAACTGTGATACAGACACTCGTCCTTAGCTTGATTAACTACGGCATGACGGTGTGGGGCACCACCAATAAAACTCAGCTAAAAAGAGTACAAAAAATACTAAATTTTTCTGCCAAAGTGGCTGTGGGTAATAGATCTAAGTATGACCATGCTTCTCCTATTTTAAATGAATTAAGATGGCTACAAATTAGCAAAAAATGTGATTACGAGCAATGTGTTTTTATGTTCAATATTCTAAAAAAGAAATATCCTAGTTGGCTTGTCACCTTTCCAAGTGTGAATGATGTAAACCAGACAAACACGAGGCAACACAATCTACTGTATATACCCAGAACTAGCACTGACAACGGCCAGAGATCAATTTCTGTAAAAGGTCCGCGATTATGGAACGCCTTGCCCTCGTGTATAAAAGATATAGGAAATGTGTTCACGTTCAAAAGAAGACTTATAAACTTCCTTCTGAGTAACGACCTTCAGCTTTAATTGTGACACCACTAGTACTTCTCTTTCTATGTGGCAATTTTATGATTAGTGTTTTTATGTTTTACTGTATTTTAGTCTCATATTTTGAATTTTATGATGTTTTAGTAATAGTTTTACTGCTAGTTTTACCGCTAATGTTTTCTTTTTACACGATAGTTTATTAGCATGATGTTCTTCTTTTATCGTATTTTAGTGTTATTACATGAATTTTACTGTCTTAGTAATCTTTTATAATTATGACACTTCATCATTATTTTTAATTTTAGCTATATCTGTATCTTGCTACGAGAATGTCACAATGTACACCTGTAAGAATAACCATTGTTAACAATGGAATAACACAATAAATTCTAAATTCTAAATTCTAAATTCTCTCTCTCTCTCTCTCTCTCTCTCTCTCTCTCTCTCTCTCTCTCTCTCTCTCTCTCCAGCGGTCAAGGATTGGAAAATTGCATGATATTATTGGCGGATTATCAAAGGTGAGAAGGATGGTGTGTGTGTGTGTGTGTGTGTGTGTGTGTGTGTGTGTGTGTGTGTGTGTGTGTGTGTGTGTGTGTGTGTGTGTGTGTGTGTGTGTGTGTGTGTGTTTGTCAATACCTGGTGATGGAAAGTTGTTGTTGTTGTTGCTGTTGTTGTTGTTGTTAATGTTACCTTTGTTTATTATTATTATTATTATTATTATTATTATTATTATTATTATTATTATTATTATTATTATTCCTTTTTTTGGTAATTCACAAGATGGTGGTAGTAGTAGTAGTAGTAGTAGTAGTAGTAGTAGTAGTAGTAGTAGTAGCAGTAGCAGCAGTGGCAGTGGTGGTGGTGGTGGTGGTGGTGGTGGTGGTGGCAGCAGTAGCAGCAGCAGTGGTGGCAGCAGTGGCAGCAGCAGTGCAGTGGTGGTGGTGGTGGTGGTGGTGGTGGTGGTGGTGGTGGTGGTGGCAGCAGTGGTAGCAGCAGCAGCAGCAGCAGCAGTGGTGGTGCAGCAGAGGTGGTGTGTGAGGTGGTGGTGTGGTGGTGAGTGATGAGTGGTAGTGGTGGTAGTAGTAGTAGTAGCAGCAGCAGTAGTGGTAGTAGTAGTAGTAGTAGTAGTAGCAGTAGTAGTGGTGGTGGTGGTGGTGGTGGTGATTATTGTGGTTCTCGTTGTTTTAATGTCAAGAACACAAAAGATATGATGGGGGGAAGCGGGGAAAAAAAGAAAAAGAAGAGGAAGAGGAAGAGGAGGAGGAGGAGGAGTCTGGGTCTCTAGGATGGCGCCCTAGGGAGGCATGGACGCTATTACACGTTCACCCAACACCTGTAAATACACATTGCCGCCTTCCTCCTCCTCCTCCTCCTCCTCCTCCTCCTCTTCCTCCTCCTCCTCTTCCTCCTCCTCCTAATCTTCTTCTTCTTCTTCTTCTTCTTCTTCTTCTTCTTCTTCTTCTTCTTCTTCTTCTTCTTCTCCTCCTCCTCATTCTCATTCTTTCCCTTTCATCCTTTCTGCTTCATTTCCTCTTTCAGCAACTTTAGTTTTTTCTTTATTTTCTCTTTCCCTTCATTGCCTCTCTCTCTCTCTCTCTCTCTCTCTCTCTCTCTCTCTCTCTCTCTCTCTCTCTCTCTCTCTCTCTCTCTCTCTCTGACTTCTCCAGCTGCCTTCTGCTTCAGTTATTCCTCCTCCTCCTTCTCTTTCTTGTCCTCTGCCGATCTTGTTTCTCTTTGTCCTCTGTGTTCTCCTCTTTCCCATCCTCCTCCTTCTCCTCCTCCTCCTCCTCTTCCTCCTCCTTCTCCTCATCTTCTGACTCCTCCTTCACTAACAATAGAAAACCTCATGAATCGTAAATACAAACACCATCAAACACACACACACACACACACACACACACACACACACACACACACACACACACACACACACACACACACACACACACACACACACACACACACACACACACGGGAGGATGCGAGGCGGAAGAAGGCTCAGGCGGAGGGAACAGTAAGCTCGCCCTCTCTTCTGCATGAATTCCTGTCCCCGACACAATTTTGAAGACCTAATTTCCTGAAGCCTAAATGGGAAACACTCACCTAGAAAAGCCTCTCTCTCTCTCTCTCTCTCTCTCTCTCTCTCTCTCTCTCTCTCTCTCTCTCTCTCTCTCTCTCTCAGGTCAATTTCGTTTTTTGTGTGAAATTTCCTGACGTGGGAAATAAAATATGGTAAGAGAAAATTATTAACGTGTGTGTGTGTGTGTGTGTGTGTGTGTGTGTGTGTGTGTGTGTGTGTGTGTGTGTGTGTGTGTGTGTACCAAAATTTTTACCTCTCCCTGTACCGTATATTCATTCACTTTTATTTTCCATTTCTTTTTCACTTTTTTTTTTGTCATTTCCTTCATTCATTGCAGCGTATTCTTATTCATAGCAGCAGCATTCAGGAATTGTGGGGTCTGTATTCATAATTTCACGTTGGGCCGCCTCTGAACCAAATGTGTAATCTATATTTCTATTTTCCCCCCTCCCTCCCTCCCCAGCAGCGGTATAAGGAAAACTAATCGAGGAGGAAACGCATCACAGTCTGTATCGTGAACTGAATAGGTTTCAATACGATTACTGAGCACGATTCTCTCTCTCTCTCTCTCTCTCTCTCTCTCTCTCTCTCTCTCTCTCTCTCTCTCTCTCTCTCTCTCTCTCTTGCTCACTCACAGCACTGGCCATCTTCAGAACTTTAATGTGATGATGATGATGATGATGATGATGATGATGATGATGATGTGATGGTGGTGGTGGTGGTGACAAATAATGAAGACAAAGTAAGGAAAGAAACAAAAAAAAAATGAGACAAGAAGAGAAAAGAAGAGAAAATAAAATAAAAGAAGAGAAGAGAAGAAAAAAGAGAAGAGAAGAGAAGAGAAGAGATGAAAGCAGAGGAGGAATGGAAGGCGAGGCAAACATGAAAGTGCTGAAGCTTTGAGAGAAAAGGTCAGGTGGGAGTAAAGCGAACGAGCGAGATAGATAGATAGATAGATAGATAGATAGATAGATAGATAGAAGAAAGAGAAGAGAAGAGAAGAGAAGAGAAGAGAGCATTACGTGGGAGAGGCATGAGGAGCACTGAATGACAGAGAGATGAATGAAGGAAAGAGAGAGGGGCTAGTGGAGACGTGGAAAGGTGTGGTGGATAGAATCAAGTGGAAAGGACATGAGTATTTAGTGACAGAGAGACGGTGAAGAGTAAGGAGGTGGAGAGGAGGTTGAGTAAGGAATGGTGGAGGATAGGTAGAGGTGGAAAAGGATAGGGAGGTGGAGGGTTTAGGAAGACAGTAGTGGGAAGGTGGGAAGGTGACAAGGTGGATGCGTGGTGGAGGAATAAGTGGAGGAGGCGCGGAGTGTGGAGGCGGCGACCACTTCCATCACCTCAACCACAACCTTCAAAGCCGATTAACAAGCAATCCTCTTACTACAAGGCTTTTATTTCCTGCTTAGCGCCCTCTCCTCTCCCCTCCCCTCTCCTCCTCCCCTTTCACACTATGGCCTCTGTCACACCCCCTCTCCCCTTTCCCATTTCCCCTTAGGTCCCTTCATTCTCTACCTCCACTCTGACTCTCAGTTCTCAACCACTCTCCTCTATTTCCTTTTTGTCCATTAAGTCTCCAGTATTCCCCTCAGTTTCTCCTTTTTCCCTCTTTTTTATTATTTATTCAACTACTGCATCATTATTATATTTCATCCTCTTTCTCATAATTATATCCTCATCATTACTTCCTTCATTCATCATTTCCCCTCACTCTCTTCCCCTCTCGTCAAAATTGTCCTTCTCCTCATCCTTACGACTCAAACTCTCCTCTCCCACACTTAAACCCCCATCAACTTTCCCCTCGTTAGTCCTAGCTAGTACCTTTTCCCCTCAGTCTAAACACATCCCCTCACTTTCTTCCCCTCGTCTTTACAAACGTCTTTTCCCCTCACTCTCAAAACCAAACCCTCTTCTCCCATACTTCAACCCCAACCAACCTCACCCTCACTCCAATATCTCCCCTCACTTTCCCCCATTCAAACATATATCTCCCCTCATCCTCAATTCCGTCAAAAAGCCATAAACCTCCATTCCTTTCCCCTCACTGCAAGATCCCATCCCCCATTCCCCATCCCTCCTTACTTGGCGACCCTGACAATTGCCTCCCCTCACCCATCGGATAGAGTCGAGGGGAAATCCGTCACGGAGGAAATGATACAGTTTATGGAAGAGGGAAAGGGGCAGCGAGGGGAAACGATGGACTTCACCTCACTGGCTTAAAATCTCTTTATTTGCACGTGCCTTGTTGTGGATGGGAGAGAGGGGAGACGGGGGTGAGGGGAGACGGGGAGTGAGTGGAGAGGGCTGTAAGAGGAGGATTGTTAGAGGGGAAAAGAGGGGATACAGAAAGTAGGGAGTGTGGGTGTGGGTCGCTATGAGTGTTGTAAATGAGGGGAAAGAATGGAAGAAAAGAGAGGATGGAAAGAAAGAAGAGGAGAAAAGAGGAGAAAGAATAGATGACAGAGGAAAGAGGAAAGAAGAAGTGTCTCGAAAAGAAGACCAGAAACAAAAGAAAAAGAAAAAGAAGAAAGAAAGAGAAAATAATAAGTAGGAAAGAGAAGAAGAGAGAGATAAAAATAAGAATAAATGTAAAAGGAGTGAAGTAACCTGGAAAAGAAAAGAAGGGAAAGTGAGGGGAAAGAGAAAGAAGAGGGGAAGAAAGTGAAGAGAAAAGGACAAAGTGAGGTAAAATTGTGCTGAGGGAGAAAACTTGTATGATAAAGGGGAGAGGAGGAGGAGGAGGAGGAGGAGGAGGAGGAGGAGGAGGAGGAGGAGGAGGAGGAGGAGGAGGAGTGGGAGGGGAAAGGAGAGGGAAGGGGTGAGGGAAGGCATGAGAGAAAGGTGAGGGAAGGAGAGAAGGAAGAGGGGAAAAGGTTAGTCTGTGGTCGTTCTCTGATGTATAAGTTTACGTATTTGAGGGGAGAAGGGGAGAAGGAGAAGAGTTGGGGAAGGAGAGGGGAGGAAGGGAAGAGGGAGGGGAGAGAAAGAGGATAAAGAAGGAGAGAAGAGACGTCCATTCTCATAAAAAAAAAATTCGTATCTCTCTCTCTCTCTCTCTCTCTCTCTCTCTCTCTCTCTCTCTCTCTCTCTCTCTCTCACTT
>NC_059300.1:7277251-7279751 GCF_017591435.1 Portunus trituberculatus | reverse complement strand
CATGGTGAGGGAGAGGAGAATAAAGGAGAGTGAGGTGAGAGGAGAAATGGCGTGAGATGGAAGGAAAAAGAGTCAGTGAGGAGGAGGAGGAGGAGGAGGAGGAGGAGGAGGAGGAGGAGGAGGAGGAGGAGGAGGAGGAGGAGGAGGAGGAGGAGGAGGAGGAGGAAGAAGAAGAAGAGTAGGAGAAAAGTAGGTGATAGAAAGGATCAAAATGGAACTGCCAGAGAGAGAGAGAGAGAGAGAGAGAGAGAGAGAGAGAGAAAAAAAAAAGATAAAGAAAGAAAGAAGAAAGAATATATGCAGCGGCAACAAGATAATCTCAATCCTTACCCACTTCCCTCTCTCATCCCCATATCTTCCCTCTTCCTTTCCCTTCCCCCTTCCCTATTCCCTTTGAAAGCCAGTCTGTGCAGCGTTCAAACGGCTGACACCTGACACTTGCTGACCTCGCATGCCAAGTCAGCAGCAGGTCAGTGGATCAGCAGCTGCATGGTGGTGGTGGTGGTGGTGATGGTGACGGGTGAGTGGTGTGTGAAGGCAGTGATGGTTGTGGTCCTGAGCTGGTGGTGATGGTGAGTGATGAGAGGCACGCTTTATGGCAGTGAGAGGTTGTGGTGATGACAGCGGTACATAAGTGATGGTGAAGAGACTCAAAACCAGTTAGTGATGAATGCATGAAGACATTTACGCATGACTGGTTGTTTTGTTGGCTGAGAGAAAGTTGCGGCCATGCATGATGAGAGAGAGAGAGAGAGAGAGAGAGAGAGAGAGAGAGAGAGAGAGAGAGAGAGAGAGAGAGAGAGAGAGAGAGAGAGTAGGAAAGAAAGAAAGAAAGAAAGAAAGAAAGAAAGAGATAGAAGGAAAGAAAGAAAAAAAGAGAGAGAGAGAGAGAGAGAGAGAGAGAGAGAGAGAGAGAGAGAGAGAGAGAGAGGCGAACAAGAGTAATAATTAAAAGTGAGTACAATGCATGATTCAGTTCACAGGTGACTCAATCAAGGATACAACACCTGACTGACACCGGCACAGCAGCAAACATGACACGCTCGGTGAATAAATAAACACGCGAAGGAACACAAAGAAACCCAAAGGAAGGACAAAGATCAAAGCAGCCTCTCACTCACTCTCACCTCCGAACAAAACTATATAATGAGAGGAAGAGAAGAGGAGTGAAATAAGTAAGGGTGAACTCTGGAAGCGTCTGTCTCCTTGTCTTTCTCCTCCCTTCCTGTGACTTGACCTTCTTCGGAACGGTCTAAAAACTTAATTGATCTTTACTTTTATTACTTACTCTCTTCCTTCGTGAATAATCTTTTCTTTTTTTTTTTCTTTTCAGGAGAGGAGAAATTGTTCTTTTTATTTCAGACATTAATTTTTTTTCCTTTTTCCTTCATGAATTTTCTTTTTTTTTTTTCTTTTCAGGAGAGGAGAAATTGTTCTTTTAATTTCACACCTTTATTTCTTTTTCCTCTCTTTTCTCTCGTACATCCTGTTATTTCTTTTCAGGGGAGAAGAAATTGTCCTTTTTATTTCAGACCATTATTCTTTTTCTTTTTCCTTCGTGTATCCTCCTTTTTTTTTTTTCTTTTCAGGAGAGGAGAAATTGCTCTTTTTATTTCAGACTTTTATTCTTTTTTTTCTCTCTTTTCTCTCGTACATCCTCTTTTACTTCTTTTCAGGGGAGAAGAAAGAGTTTTTTTTATTTCTTTTTACATCTTTTGTGCGTCCTTGGCCGACTTCTTTCATGCATCAAGAAATTGTGAAATAAAAGTGAAGGTTCCTCCCATGTCTCACAGCTGACTACAGGGATGCTACACGGAAAACTAAAAGATATTGTACTTAACTGAATTTCCACGGTGACTAAAAGAAAAGAAAAAGAAAAAGAAAAAAAGAAAAATGAAGAAGAAAAAATATATGGTGCTTGACAGATTATAAAAACTCCACAAAAACTTAAAGAAAACTAACAAAATAATAAATAAACCACAAAGACGCTTAAACTACAGCGCCTCAACACCACATGCCCCTTACATACATACGCACGTACATGCATACATACATAAACACATCACTGCGGTGCTCGGGAGGGTGCTAAGAAGAAAATTACGTGCCGTCTCCTTCCTCTCACTCTATCAAATGTCAACACACACACACACACACACACACACACACACACACACACACACACACACACAGAGGCGGCGGGACCTTCATGACACTCTTAGTTATGCCAAGGATTCACTAAAGTTATGACGGCGAATTAACTTTAAAAAGGAGAGTAAGTTTTCAAGTTTTTCCACCGCCACGACGAGAGAGAGAGAGAGAGAGAGAGAGAGAGAGAGAGAGAGAGAGAGAGAGAGAGAGAGAGAGAGAGAGAATGAGACAAAAAGCCACAAACAGGAAAATAAAACAAACAAAGACGCCCTCGAGTTAAAATTGAATGCAGAGTCTTTGTATTAAATGCAAGTGTTCCGCCCCGAACTCCATTGGCTAGAGAGGGAGAGGA
>NC_059300.1:7267251-7272251 GCF_017591435.1 Portunus trituberculatus | reverse complement strand
TGTCACACTCTGGTGCTTTATTCATCTTTATTCATTATGCAGACCCATACACTCGTTAGGTTTATTTTGGCGTACATTTTCTTCCCCTTCTTAATTTATATTTTTTTTTTCTTGTCCCCTCGGCTTGGTGTTATGTTTGTGGATCTGTTTGTCTGTAATCTCTCTCTCTCTCTCTCTCTCTCTCTCTCTCTCTCTCTCTCTCATTAAAGGAAGATTTAATAAGATGGTAATTTTTCATATTTTCCTTCTTCCTGTCATGAAACCACCCTCTCTCTCTCTCTCTCTCTCTCTCTCTCTCTCTCTCTCTCTCTCTCTCTCTCTCTCCTCTCACTCCACCTCCTTCTTTCCCTTACACACACACGCCCACACACACACACACACACACACACACACACACACACACACACACACACACACACACACACACACACACACACACACCTCCATCATCACCCCCCTTTCCTCCCTCCAAAAACAAACCCATCCTACGCGACCCAACCTTTTAAATCACCCCCCAATCTTCGTCCCCACACCCATTTTTTTAACCCCTCACTACCCCCCCCCACCACATTACCTTATACTCCCTCTCACCCCTTTCCCAGCCCCTTCCCCTCATTTCCCCCTCTCTCCCTCCCCAGCAGTAAACAGACTAATTAACGAAGGCGCCGGTAATCCTTGGAGGCGGCGTAATCGCATCTTCGTTAACGTGACGCAAGAATTTTCAATCTAATCTGGCGTGTAATTTAAGTTTGGGTGCGCATTAATTAGGCGGACTGGCCATAAATTAAGTGTGGGGATCTTCCGGAAGTGAGTGTAATTAGCGCAGTAATGAGTGGATATAGTCTCGTACTCTCTCTCTCTCACACTCACTCACACTCACGATCAGACTCACGCTTGCTCTCACTCACTCTCTCGCACTATACTGAAACGCGCTAATCTCTCACCACGGCTATTTTCCAAAGGCACAGAAATGACAAGCCGGGTTCCTGAGGGTGTTTCTCCTGTGAATTGTGTAGTAGTAACCTCGTTCATTCGTCATTAGAATCGTAAAAACACCCTTGAAATCTTGCGTCACTAAAAACAGGAGCCCTTTTTGTTTCTGACTGGCCCTTGTTTCTTGTGAGTCTCCTTTCTTTCTCTCTGGTTAAGGTTTTTGTTTTCTTCCTTGTATGTTTGTTGTCTCTCTCTCTCTCTCTCTCTCTCTCTCTCTCTCTCTCTCTCTCTCTCTCTCTCTTGGTCAGTCTTGCTCCTTCTCTTCTCCTTGTTACTTGCTTTTGTTCTATCTGTTATATTTGTCGTCTTCCTCTTCCTCTTCCTCTTCTTCCTCCTCCTCTTGCATCTTTCTCCACCTGCATTCCTGTCTCGTCTTCTTGCATTCTTGTCAACCCTCCTCCTCCTCCTCCTCCTCCTCCTCCTCCTCCTCTTCCACTTCTTCTTCCTCTCCCTCCCTTGGTGCTTCTTCATATTGTGATACTCACTCTTCACGTAAACACACACACACACACACACACACACACACCACAAACACAGAGAGAGAGAGAGAGAGAGAGAGAGAGAGAGAGAGAGAGAGAGAGAGAGAGAGAGAGAGAGAGAGAGAGAGAGAGAGAGAGAGAGAGAGAGAGAGAGAGAGTGTCTGGTGGAGATTCTTGTCGGAAAGAGAATATGTAAATCTCTTGACAAAGTAGATATGAAAATGGAAGCGGCACTGGGAAGGAAGAGAAACCCAGGCATGGAGGGAAGGGAAGGTGGGGAGGGAGGGAGGGAGGGAGGGAATTAAATTAGGGAGAGATCAGACATGGAGAAAAGGGAAGGAGGAAGAAAACAAGAGGCAAGAAAGTAATGTGGCAAGTCACAGCCAAGTAAATAAAGACAGAGGAAAGGAGATGGAACTGAACTAAACGTGTAACAAACAAACTCACAGCAGCGACAAGTTCTAACGTGTAGGCGACATGTTTAAGACGTGTTCAATTACTTCACTTCTCTCCCTCTCTCTCTTCTCTCTCTCCTTCCTTCCCTCCTCCCTCATCTCCCTAACTCCTTTTTTTCTGTCTGTGATTATCTCCTTCCCTCCACTTACTGCCCTTACCTCCCCCTCACCTACCCTTCCCTCACCAACTCCCCCTCCCTCCACTGCTACCCCTCACCAAGACCACACACTTCCCCTCTCTCTCTCTCTCTTTTCCTTCCTTTCCCTCCCTTACCTACCCTCGTACCCTACCACACCAGACACCTCCCTCTCCCTCTCCCTCCCTCCCCAGCGCGTCTCCGGCATACCTAATGAGGAGTCTCCCTCGCAAACAACATAAGTTTGGTATAATGAACTCCCTCGCAGAACGACCAGCGCGACATGGCGACAAAAAAAGAAAAAAAGATAAAAAGAAAAGAGCCATCCGCAACCTTTACTTGAGAACACACACACACACACACACACACACACACACACACACACACACACACACACAGGGACAGATACTCGGGCATACTTTTTAATCATGAGCATTTTCAGCATTCCTTGGTTTGCCTTTTCACGGTGCGTTGTGTTGCGTTATGGAATGATGGAATGTTATGAGTGGCAAGCGAAATGTAGAGAATTGCTGGTGTGTGTGTGTGTGTGTGTGTGTGTGTGTGTGTGTGTGTGTGTGTGTGTGTGTGTGTGTGTGTGTGCAGTGGTGTCTGATTCAATTTCCTCCTTTCTCTCTTTTTTTTTCTTCCTTCTTTTAGTGAAATTGACTGATTAGAAAAAAATATGAAAACTGACAAGGAATAATCATCCAATATTTTCTTGTGGTATGAAGACAAATGCATTGATAAACCAGTTGAAAAGGATACGAGAACAAAAAAAACAATACTGAGACAGAAAAATAAATAAATAAATGGAAAATAAAATAAATATGAAAGAAAAAAAAAAAAAATAGAAAAAAACTTGGAAAATAAAATAAACAGGAGAATAAAGGGAAAAAATGAAAAAAATTGAAAGAACAAAAAAATACAAGAAATACAAGGAACTTAACCAATTCCTCAAATCATATCAAAGAAAATAGAAACGAAAAGAAAATTGTAATATAGAAAACGAGATGAAGGATTCCAAATATCGAAAACAAGGAGGAGGAGGAGGAGGAGGAGGAGGAGGAGGAGGAGGAGGAGGAGGAGGAGGAGGAGGAGGCGTTGTCTGTCACCCTCAAAATCCCGTCAGGCCCAAGGAAGATTAGGTGGCCAGTGACACACCCATCACGAGAGAGAGAGAGAGAGAGAGAGAGAGAGAGAGAGAAAAATAAGCTAAAATGAGAAAGTTAACCGCGTTTTACATCGCACTAATGACCAGAACATTAGTACTACTCCTACTCCTCCTCCTCCTCCTCCTCCTCCTCCTCCTCCTCCTCCTCCTCTCCACAAAAGCAGCAAAAGAAAACGCCCTACTAAAGGGGATCGGATTCCTTCCAAAGCGTTCAGAGCCTCGCTTTCCCCCGCAAGTTGAAGCGTAGGATTACACGGCCAAAGCGGATTGTGGTGGTGGTGGTGGTAGTGATGGTGGTGGTGGTGGTGGTGGTGCTGTGTTCTTAAAGCCTCCTACACCACCTCCTTTTTTCTCTCTCTCTCTCTCTCTCTCTCTCTCTCTCTCTCTCTCTCTCTCTCTCTCTGTGTGTGTGTGTGTGTGTGTGTGTGTGTGTGTGTGTGTGTGTGCTGACGTTGGTTTTGAGTCCCGCTGTGTTGTGGTCACCAAGTAGAGGAGGAGGAGGAGGAAAATCACTACGCGACTCTTCCCCCCCCCTCCCTCCTTTCCTTCAAGCTCACCACTACCATCTTCACCATCACTACTAATCAAGGTCACTATTATTGCGAAAACGACCTTGACAACAGTAACGACAACAACAACATCAACAACAACAACAATAAAAAATAACAATACAATAATAGTAATATGACAATAACTACCACTACCACCACCACCACCACCACCACCACTACTACTACTACTCACTACTACTACTACTACTACTACTACTACTACTACTACACTGAAAATGATATATACAAACAAACTATAAGTGAAACCTTTGTTCTGACATCAAATACATTACATTCACTCATTTCAGTTCATAAATATCTTCTGTAATGATATACAACAACATCACCATCTTCATCACTGCCATTTCTACCATCACTGCAATTGCTTCCCCACTCCCACCACTACAACCAGCCACCCTCTTCACTCGCCGCGCCACAATGCAACGCAACACCGCGGAGTGCAATCAAGGTGCTGCTGGCGAGGTGATGGGGCGTCCAGGTGCTATAAATCAAGGGAACACAATCCTACCACAGACCCCCCAGCAGGTATTTCCTTCATATCCTGCTGTGGTGGTGGTGGTGGTGGTGGTGGTGGTGGTGGTGGTGGTCTTTCTCTCCATATCCTTTTCTTCATCCCCATCTTTCCTCTCCAAATTTGCCCCTCCCCGCTCCTCCGCTCCCCCCCTTCCTTCCTTCTACCAACACATACTTATTCCCTTTCTTTTCCTTTACTCTTTTCTTTTTTCTCGATTTTTCCTTATTTTCTACCTGCATTTATTTCTCTGTTTCTTATCTTTCTCTCTCTTTCCCTTTCGACTTTTCCTTTCCTCCTACCATCCCTTCTTCTTCCTCTCGATGTTTTCCTTCCAAACACTTATTCTTACCCTCACCCTTATCCCTCATACCACCACCCATTCCCCTCACTCTCTACCCTTCTTCACTCCTTCACTTCCCCTCTTCAACCACTATCCCCTTCTCCTAGTTAGACCTATTTCCCTTTCCTCCTGTTTCACTATCCCTTCCCCATTTCCTCAGTTGCTCCCCTTTCCTTCCCTTCTCTTTCCTTCCCCATTTCCTCAGTTTCTCCTTCCACCTTCTCGTTCCTTCACCATTTCCTCAGTTATTCCTTCCACTCTCTCGTTTCTTCACTCCTTGCTCCCTTCCCTTCCTTCCTTCCTCATTTCCTGATTTCCTTCTTCCACTCTTTCGTTCCT
>NC_059300.1:7259751-7262251 GCF_017591435.1 Portunus trituberculatus | reverse complement strand
TAACCTTCATGAATCTTATTTTATTTATCTCGTTTCCTCTATCTCCAGGAACTAACTCATCATTCCAGCACTTCTAAAAACCAATTCCCTTCCAGACTGTCCCAGAATTTACTAGTCTTTGGCATCGTACGAAACTTAAGTCCCATTTTCTGTTCGTCTAGCTTCACAGCTGCAAAACGAATCCCGGCAGTGTTTCGCAAGTAATTCTCTGCCATCGCGCGAGCAAACACTATTTTCTGTTCCCAATCAAAGTCTCCTCCCAGCGGCGTCCTTCAAGGGGGAGGCGCGAGTCAGTTTTCTTCACATCAAATAACTGTTGCCACTATTTGACCAGCCAGGCACGTGCACACATCCCCCTCTCCCCCTTCTTTCTCTTCTCCCCTTCTCCCCTCTCCTTTACTTCCATTTTAATCTTCCCTCTTCTCCTTTTCCTTCTTCCTTCTCCTGGTTCTCCTCTTCCACCACTGCCGTCTCTATTAGTCTCGTCTCCTCTTCCTTCTTTTCCTCCTCTTCCTCCTTGTCATCTCTTTTATTTCTTGTCTTCGTCTTCCTCTTCCTTCTTGTCCACTGCCACAGGTCTCATATTTTCTCCCCTTTCTTCTTTTTTTTATTCTCTCTCTCGTCCTCGTTCGCCTTCTATTTCTCCTTTCCTCTTCTCACTAGTCTCTTCATGCATTTTCTCCTCCCTTCACTCTTCTTTCTCCTGCATCTTTTACCTAGATCTTTTCTTCATTCCTTTCCACCAAGAGTACAATTTCCGACACATCTTTCTCCTTTCCTCCTCCTCCTCTTCTTCTTCTTCCCCCTCCCCCTCCTCCTCCTCCTCCTCCTCCTCTTTCTCCTCCTCTCCCTCTTCCTCTTTCTTCACAATGGGTCCGTTCGTCCACACACGCTGGTCAGCCTTTCACCTTCATTCACTTGCAGTTCCGCCACACCCATAACACACACACGCACACACACGCACACACACACACACACACACACACACACACACACACACACACACACACACACACACACACACACACGTTTTGGTTTTTTGCCGCTGACGAGAGGAAACGGATTCAACTCTTTCTATTTTTCCCGCACCTGTACGCACCTGAACTTTTATGCAAGGAGCGTGTTACCCGATTGACTCCGTGTCGTGTTTGCCTTCGCCTCCGCCACAGGTGTGCTGCCTCTCACCTGCCTGGCCTCTGCTCTGGTTATCTAACGTATAATTTCCGGTCTATAAATAAGTATCTTTCTCTCTCTCTCTCTCTCTCTCTCTCTCTCTCTCTCTCTCTGATAAACTTTATGACAGTAATGTTAAATATTTTGCTGTTTAATATTACGTTTATTTTAATTTTTTCTCAGCACCTGATATATAGAAGACTCTGAGAAGAATACAGCTTTTAGTTCTTGTTTAAGTACATATACTACACACAACTCTGGACGGCGAAGTGAAATAGTTCTACTGGCGCACTCCTGAAACATCCGAGTGATAAAGCAAATTCAGGAGAGTGGGGGATACTGTAGCAGAGGCGTGTCTGATACAGGCACTCTAGGGTTACACACACTCCTACACACAAGCTTCACCTTCACACGGTCATGGTCTAGGGACGCAGGAGACCCTCGCCTACACCTTCCCACGCCACTCTACTACCGGTAATAAAATCTGTTGATAAAGCCTGTAGAGAATTCTATTTACTTTTTGCCTCCTCCTCGTGTGCCTCGCCTTTGCTTGTCTGCCTCGCTTGCTTTGAATTACTTTGATGTGTATTTCTTTGCGATTCTTTGTGTTTGCAATGGACTCAAAAGAGAGAATTTTACAAAGAGGAGGAAGATTTCCCAAAGGAAATTATGCTTATATTCCTGTCAGTGAGAATAGTGATGTAGAAATGGCTTTGTTCGCCCGTCAATTTCTCCACTTTTATAGAAGCATCAGTCTTGTGATATCACAAATGTGTGTGTGTGTGTGTGTGTGTGTGTGTGTGTGTGTGTGTGTGTGTGTGTGTGTGTGTGTGTGTGAGTGAGAGAGAGAGAGAGAGAGAGAGAGAGAGAGAGAGAGAGAGAGAGAGAGAGAGAGAGAGAGAGAGAGAGAGAGAGAGAGAGAGAGAGAGAGAGAGAGAACCAAAAACGAAAAATCAAAACAATTGTGTATTCCGTTGTAAAGTAAAACACATGTCTGAGTAAGAAAAAAAAAACTAGACAGGTAGCAAGAATAATTTTCACGGGGAATTTTGTTTACGTTCATGTCAGTAGATTTTCCTTAAAAAAAAAAAAAAAATGCACATCCCTGAGATATTAAAATCACTACATGTTTTAGAGCTCCTGAATTTTACTCCACTCATGTTCCTCACCAGTATATACATTTTTTTTTTCCAACACAAAAAAAAAAAAAATACATAAAGAAACCTGGCACGTTTATCCATTGAGCACGTATGAATGAATCCTGTCCGGCCCCATAAATCTTGCTGTCTGACCCGCTACTCGTTAATGCAGCCACAATCTTCCCCTT
>NC_059300.1:7242251-7252251 GCF_017591435.1 Portunus trituberculatus | reverse complement strand
GTTTTCCTCTCTCTGATTCTTCCTTTTCCTTTCCTATCTCCTTGTCTTTCCTCCCCTCTCCTTCCCTCCCTCTCTACTCAAACCATCCCTCCAGCTCCTCCCTCCTTCTACCCAGCGGCCACCCAGCAGCCGGGACAGGGTCGAGAGAGCAAGGGTAAAAAAAGTCCTAAATCCAAATGGTACGCCGGCGAGCAGTCCATTAGCTCGGGGTAATTAGATAAACAAAGCAACAAGCAACCCACGTAAACGCCGACAACCTCCCAGACCCACCCAGCCCACTTGTTAGTAACCCCCACTTCAGTGCAGCCTCCACTGAAGATTCCAAACTATTTACCAGTCCACCAAACTTGTAAACATCGAAATCCAAAACTCTTGAAAAATAAATGAAAGTTTTTACCTGACGTGCAATAAAAAGGGAAATAATACTAAATGAAGCCTGAAGTTAGTTTTAATGTGTTTGTTTATTGTGTAGATGACCGACTGGAATTTATTTTATTTTCCTTAGCCTCTCATACCACTTACAGTATCTAACTATAATAAAAAATAAATAATACTAAATACAGCCTGAATTTACCTTTAATGTGTTTGTTTATTGTATAGATGACAAACTGGCATTCATTTTTTTTTTTTTTTCGTCTTATCCACTCATACCACTTACAGCATCCAATCATCCCCTGTCTCTCTCTCACACTCCCAAACTCCACTAGGGCCACTTAAAACCCAAGAAGTGCCCTGCTATCTACGTATCTACCTGACTTCACCTCCCCGCACACCTGTTCCCTGCTCTCTCGCCTGTAATTAAACACTCACGACTCAGGACTGTACCTCATTACTCTGCTGGGAAACATTCTCTCCTGACGGCAAGAATGCTGGGCGGGGAGGAATTCTGGTCGTGTATTGAGTTATGATTCATTTACTTAGAGAGGAGCTTATTAAAGGACAATGCAAGGATGGGAGGTGTTAGAAGTCTGTGAGGAGGGTGAAAGAAATAGCGGATGTATTAATGAAGCTAAGATCTGTTTGTTTGTCTGTCTGGTGTTGGGGACAAGTCATAGGATTGTTGCTACTGCTGTTGTTGTGAGGGTTGTTGTTTTTGTTGTTGTTGTCGTTCTTCTTGTTTCTTCTTTTCTGTTTTTTTTTTTTTTTTTTTGTTCTTGTTCATATTGTTGTTCTTTTGTTCATGTTCTTTGGGTTTATTTTGTTGTTCTTGATTTTTTTTCTCGTTCTGTTTCTTTTTATTGTTTGTTGTTGTTGTTCCTGTTGTTGTTGTTGTTCTTATTATTATTATTATTATTATTATTATTATGGAGGCAAATATTGTGGTGGCGGCAGGGAACACCGACACAAAGATCCACAATACATATACATACTAACAAAAGACAAACCCAAAACATACAACTCAGACAAAAGCGAACAAGGGACAAAAACTAAACATACGCACTCACTCCGCGGAAAATTTAAATAAAACACCATACAATATTGCAGCTTGGCCAAACAAAATGTAAACAAACTACAACTGTGTGAGAGTTAACCATTGCTCTTAGTCTCTCTCTCTCTCTCTCTCTCTCTCTCTCTCTCTCTCTCTCTCTCTCTCTCTCTCTCTCTTAAAAATCAAACAAGGCGTACAATATCACCAGGAAGCAAAACTTAATACAAGGTGGAACTTCAAGCAACAACAACAACAACAAAAACAATAATAATAATATATAATAATAATAATAATAATAATAATAATAATAATAATAATAATAATAATAATAATAAAAATAAAAAAAATAAATAAATAATAATAATAATAGTAGTAGACATGCCTGAGGTGAGTGAGTGGGTGAGTGGGTGGGGGTCGCTGAAATGAAGACATTACATTAGCATAGAAGAGGCTCCCGCAAAGAGGAGGAGGAGGAGGAGGAGGAGGAGGAGGAGGAGGAGGAAGGGCGGTGAAGAGGCGGTACGGTTAAGAGGCAAAAGAGAAGAAGCAGCAGCAGCATCAGTAGTTAGTCATGGTGGTGATGATGGTGGTGGTGGTGGTAGTCGTGGTGAAGGAGAAAGAGATGATCCAACCCTTTAAACACAGTGTTGGAACCCTTCATCTCTGCTTCCCCATCATTACCTTTCGCTTCCCGCCCGCGATGCGTGTTAAGTAACCTAATGGAAGGGATCGGGGAGATGGGGAGGGATCTGAAGGAAGGGGAAGGGGATCGAATTCGTCTATACTTCCCTAGAGAAAAATGGGATGGGGAAAGGATGGGGAGAGAAGAGAGGAGGATGGGAAGGGGAGGGGAAAGGGATGATGAGTGCAAAAGAGGGTGACGAAAAATGCGAACGGAGATAAAACGGAATGTGGGATTGAGAGAGAGAGAGAGAGAGAGAGAGAGAGAGAGAGAGAGAGAGAGAGAGAGAGAGAGAGAGAGAGAGAGAGAGAGAGAGAGAGAGAGAGAGAGAGAGAGATTATGCTATAGAGATATTTTATTCTGAAATACGGGAAGGCAGTAAGGTGGTGAATTTCACGAGTCGAGGAGGAGGAGGAGGAGGAGGAATACAAAAGAATATACAAAGGAATACAAAGGAAAGACCAAGCAACAACAGACACTGGGGTCCTTACTAGGCTGCTTGGTTAACTATTCTATACTAACTACACTGTGTTAGAGACAGGACAGGAAAGCAGAAGGAGGAGGAGGAGGAGGAGGAGGAGGAGGAGGAGGAGGAGGAGGAGGAGGAGGAGGAGGAGGAGGAGAAGAAGGAGAAGGAGAAGGAGAAGGAGAAGGAGAAGGAGGAGAAGAGGAACAACAACAACAACAACATCAAAGAAGAGGACGAAGAAGAAGAAGAAGAAGAAGAAGAAGAAGAAGAAGAAGAAGAAGAAGAAGAAGAAGAAGAAGAAGAAGAAGAAGAAGAAGAAGAAGAAGAAGAAGAAGATAACGTAACAGAAACAATAAACTGACGAAGAATCAATCACGAGAAAACAAATAAACACAAACGAGAAAGATAGTAAAGAAGAAACAAGGAGAAAAGGAAAGTCAGTAACAAAGATCTGTTGTAAGAATATTCCACCCACCCTGCTCTCTCTCTCTCTCTCTCTCTCTCTCTCTCTCTCTCTCTCTCTCTCTCTCTCTCTCTCTCTCTCTCTCTCTCTTTCTGTTGGTCAAACCGGCTCATTTTTCCTCCTACAGACCATTATTTATACTACCTGTCAAAAAATAAGAGGAGGAGGAGGAGGAGGAGGAGGAGGAGGAGGAGGAGGAGGAGGAGGAGGAGGAGGCTCTCGTGTAATACAATTTTACCACATTCTTCCCTCCACAACGTTATCCTGTGTGTGTGTGTGTGTGTGTGTGTGTGTGTGTGTGTGGCGGGGAGGAGGGAAAGAATCAGATTGCCTTTATAGTTTGTCAGAGGAGTTCCCGGGAGAAATGGAGACCTGTTCCGAGCGTCTGTCTAGAGAGAGGAGGCTGGAGACTCGCACGGAGGAAGAGTAGTAGATAGATAGCTAGATAGATAGATAGATAGATAGACAGATAGATAAATAGATAGATAAATAGATAAATAGATAGATAAATAGATAGATAAGATAGATAAAGTAGATATGTAGACAGACAAACAGGTAAACAATTAGCAGGCATTATTTATATACTTGTTATTTCCTTTAACTTTTCATATTTATTTACATATTCATTTTAAATGTGTTTCTTATTTGCTTCCCTTGTGCATAAAAACAACAGATAAACAGATACACCGACGGATAAATACACACACACACACACACACACACACACACACACACACACACACACACACACACACACACACACACACACAGACAAATGAACAGATAAACACGTTAAAATTTTACTAACAACGGTGTCACAAGATAACATAAAAAAAAATATATACAACAACGATAAAAATATATATGAATAAAATAACTATCTAACACCACATAAAAAAAGAAATCATAACAATAACAACACCAGCAGTCCGCCTTATCAACACCACTCCACAGTTCACACTTTCTTATTTACCCCTCTCACTAATGGGACGCATTTTAAACCACGAGTTCTAGGTCAGGTCAGATGATTTTATTGACATTGGGAAGGATCTACGGAGGTCAGAAGATTAATGGCCACAGTCCTCACCATTTCAACACAAGTTCCTGAAGCTGAATAAAATCACCAACTATTTAGCAGAATGAATATGGAAACGCGTCGTGGTACTGAAGGGGTTAACAACAAACTAACGTATCTTATTCTGTTACTCACACATACCCATTACTAACATCATCCATTACAATCCCAACCCTATTATTACCCTCCATTATTTAGTACAAGACCGCCATGTACGTACTATCCTGCTCATATCACTGCTAATATTTATGTCAGGACCGGTTAGTTCGCTTGCCGGGGTTGACTGCCTGACCTCCCGCGCAAGGGGTCAAGTTCCCGTTAGCAGTGTAAGCTTTCAGAGGGAGATGAGGAGGGTAGTGTTGTCCTGGCGGCGACTTGTTGTGCTGACGCGGCGCCATAACACTGCGGAGGTTGGACTGTGAAGGGAGGCTGGGAGGGGAAGGAGGGGAAAGGAGGGGAAGAAGGGAGGTAATGAAAGAACAGAGGTGGTGAAAGATGGTTTGGAGTGAAGGAAGGGGTGGTAGGTGATGAGGGGAAACATGTGGTGAGGGATGGAGTAAGGGGATGGTGATGAAGATGGGAAGGATGGGAGGTGATGGGATGCGGTGAGGGGTATGAGGGGAAGGACTGGTAGGAGATGGGGTAGGGAGGAAGATGTGGGAGGGAAGGAGTGCAGAAGGAAGCGGCAGGTTTTCATGTCACGACCATGCCCTTGCAATGGAGGAGGAGGAGGAGGAGGAGGAGGAGGAGGAGGAGGAGGAGGAGGAGGAGGAGGAGGAGGAGACTTGGACTAGACACCAGCAGCAAAGGTCAAAGTCTTGGTGCGAGTCCATTACTACTCCTTACTGCTGCCCAACCAATCCAGAACCTGTACTTTGAAACGTTCACTGCTCTCATAAGAACTATTCTCAGAATACACAGAAATTATTAATTGGGTTCCCGTGTGTGTTTTTCCCATCAACAATAGTTATGAGAGTTATAACCGAACCGTCAATGCAATTACAAAAACATCACTCAAACACACTATTAACTTTCCCCACGGTTAAAAGCATAGTCGAGGAGAATTCTGGTTTAATTATCAATACAATCACACAAACATTACTTAAAACCCTAATAACTTCCAATCAAACATCACTGAAACCTCAACAACTTCCATAAAAACATCATTAAAAACTCTAACAACTTCCAATAGTTAAAAAACAAGAGAAGACAAAACATTAGGTACAGTCGCAGCTTCCCCGAACAACAATAAACTAGACAGGACACCAACCCACGCTCGATGTCACCCCACCACCTCCAGACTCCAATGGCCCGTTAGTGGAGTGGAATAAAAAAAAAACTAGAACACAGCGCCATCTCAATAAAACTGATGCGAACGTGAATGAAACAGAGAGGAGAGCCAGACAGACGCGGAGGGTGATGGCGCTAACACTAATGAAGGCATCGACGCTCCACGCTCACTTCACGTTAAATGACACACAATGAACGCGATTTCTACAATTACGTCGGGTTTATTTTCTATCATTTCTGCGCAAACTGTGTAGATTGCAGTCTGGGTTGTGGTGGCGTTTCTTTATGCTCGCTCATTTTGCATCATTCCATTACGAGTATCATGTGTTAGTGCTGCTCTTTTCGTCTCTCTCTCGTGTTTATCTTTCATTACTACTTAAATGTGCTTACCCTAGGGCTGAGTATGCTACCCTGAGGCCCGCGAGTCATGCAGCGTCATGCGGGATGAGTGGTGCACACTGCCTGACTTCTGAGCTGACTCTCACTCTAGCCACACCTCCACCGCTTTTCAAAGGCTCTATTTTGAGTGACACGGTTATTTAAGGGTATTTTTTAAAAGTTCTGGTGACAGATTAACACTTTTTTATTCTGAATGGGAGAAGCACTCATAAGAACCCAACTAATCGTCTCTGTGGCCTTTGAAATTAGTCGTGAAGAGACCAGAGCGTTTAGTTTTTTTCTATGCGATATTAGTTGTTGTGGTGGTGGTGGTGGTGGTGGTGGTGGTAAAGATAGACTATCATCCATCATTACTGGTATTTCACCACCACAAGCTATATCATTATCATCACCACCACCACCACAATCACCACCACATGGACGCGTTCTGGCGAGGCGTGACCACTAAACAGACGCCGTGGCTTAATTCACAAATTCAGACGTTCATTGCCCGGTGCAGCTCTCATCCCTCTCAGCAAACTCCATTAACCAAGTGCATCCAGCTTAACACTTATTCCGTAATACAGCAAAAGATATTCCATGTTAAAATTGTCATAACTACTACTACTACTACTACTACTACTACTACTACTACTACTACTACTACTACTACTACTACTACTATTGATTTTGTTACTATCATCATTCATATCACCATTATAGTTATCATGACAATTTTATTTCTACTTTTCCTGTTGTGGTTCTGGTTTTTCTTGTTAATGTTTTTTTTTTTTTTTTGGTGGTGGTGGTGGTGGTGGTGGTTTGACTCTTACGTAAGGCCAGTAACAACCACACAGCCACAGCATAACCCACTTACCATCACCATTATTACCTTTACTTAATCACCACCATACAGTCCCATCACCACCACGGCCATTTAGTTTCTCCCAGCACCACCTGACGGCCTTCACCACCAGCACCAACACCACCACCACCACCACCACTACTGCAACTGTCGCTACCACTGTCAGCTGCACCGCCACCCACCACGACACCCACCCACCCACACACACACACACACACACACGTGACCTTCTGTTCATGCCCTTCTGGTATTACTTCAATTTATGTTCCCGTAACCCTTACCTTGCAAAAAAAGTGCCCACGACGATTGCCTTCCACAGTAGTCTACCTCCCTCCTCCTCCTCCTCCTCCTCCTCCTCCTAATCTCTTATACTTCCTCTTCCTCACATAATAATACAAAGTGACGGAATAAGAAAACGTATTTGAAAAGAACGTGGCTAAATAAATCAAGTGTGTGTGTGTGTGTGTGTGTGTGTGTGTGTGTGTGTGTGTGTGTGTGTGTGTGTGTGTGTGTGTGTGTGTGTGTGTCTAAGAAAAAGAAAAGAAGAAAAAAACACCACATAATTAACACATCAAACGCCTACAAAAGAAATTCAGCAAAAGAAAACGAGGAACAAAAAAATAGAAAAAAAAGAAAGAAAGAAAGAAAGAAAGAAAACGAGGAGTAGGAGGAGGAAGATTACAACATAAGACACAACGCACATAAAGGTGAGAGGGAGAGTAATCAAGGGGAACAATTAAAAAACATAACACCGTGGTGATTACAAGCAAGGAGACACAAAAGCAGAGACAAGAGGGAGCTTAATGAAGTAAAACACGAGAGAGAGAGAGAGAGAGAGAGAGAGAGAGAGAGAGAGAGAGAGAGAGAGAGAGAGAGAGAGAGAGAGAGAGAAACACACCACTACTCTATAAACCTTTTTCTCCCTTTCTCTATTCCCTTTTCCCTCTGTATGCCTTTCCTTCCTTCCTTCCTTCCTTCCTATGAACCAGAACTCCCAAACACAGACCTCTCCCTCTTTCTCTCACCTTAACTGCCCTTCCCTCCTCCTATTCTTAACCATCACTACCCTCTCCTCCTTTTCCTCCTCCTCCTCCTCCTTTTCCCCTCATCTCGCCACACAAGGGGACAAAGAACCATTAGACTTGACACAGCACACATCAAATTACATGCAAATCCTGTCTCTATAATTAGCTACACACGAGGCTTTCCAGAGTCTTCCTCTCCCCTTATTCGGCTCCTTCCCTTCGCCCTCTCCCTCATCCCTACCAAGCCTCCTACAGACGCTTCCCTCCCCTGCCACGCCTTCTATAGCCTCTCCTCACCTCACACATAAACGCCTTCTCTCCCTTCTCTGTCCTCCCCTTCCTTCTCTCGCTCCGTGCTGGCGCCTAACACTTGAATAATCACCCAAGCTCGGATTCCAGAAATTCTTGTTGTTGTCATCGCCTTGTCTAGTGCGCGGAGGAGGAGGTTATGGTGGTGGTGGTTCAAAGAGAAAGGAAGGGATATAAAAGGTCGATGAATGGATGAGTGAGCAAGAAAAGGGATAAAAATGAAGAGAAAGCGACGGTGATGGAGAAGGAAAAGACACTCGTTGGAGGAGGAGGAGGAGGAGGAGGAGGAGGAGGAGGAGGAGGAGGAGGAGGAGGAGGAGGAGGAGGAGGAGGAGGAGACTGCTTCTTTTCTTCTCCTTCTCCTCCTCCTTTTCCTTCTCCTAGATGTATGAAGAAGAAAAGAAGAGAGGGAATGAAAGAAGACACTGAATTCAAACAGTGATGATGGAAAAGAAATACAGAAACAATAAAGAAAAAAACACTGGAAGGGAGAGATGGAGCAATAAACTGAAGGATTAGTGAAGACGAGGGGAGGAAAACTGTAAAAGCGTGGGAAGGGAAGAAAAAAAATAATAAGATCTAGAGAAAAAAAAAACGTGGAGGAAGAAGGGTAGAGGATAAAATATGTGTTAAAATAATCACTACCACCATAAAAGGAATGAGAGAGAGAGAGAGAGAGAGAGAGAGAGAGAGAGAGAGAGAGAGAGAGAGAGAGAGAGAGAGAGAGAGAGAGAGAGAGAGAGAGAGAGAGAGAGAGAGAGAGAGAGAGAGAGAGAGTACTACATAGGACGAAAAATACACAACACAGTAATGGAAACTAAACAAACCTCACGCTGGAATATAAACCATTTCACTTCTATCGATAATAATTTAACACAACGACCATAAAAAAAATAAATAGAAATACAATAGAAATAAAATTAAGGATAATGAAAAAATGTATAATAACTTTCCTGGCGTCTTTTTTTCCTACCTCTAATGACCTTGCCTGCCCATCAAGAGGACTCAGGTGGCGCCAACAGGTAAAAAGTACATACCCAACACAATCACGCATGTCTCTCTTCACTCACGTACCTGGAAAGAGGAGAAAAAAATAATTAGTGATCTAGAAATTGCGTTATTTTCTGAGATATATTTTTTATCTTTCTATCTCGTAAAAGTAATAATGAAAAAAGAATATCCGTCAGTTGAAAAGAAAAAAAAGATTACTATTTATTCGACACAGAACCAAAATCATTCACCTTACAATTCTACATCTTATTGTGGAACTTTATACTTAGATTACGTATAGGCATTTTAACCCTCTGAATCTCGTGGTTGTCTTGTCCTTTTACTTAGGGCGATATCACACGTCTTTACTAAGTTTCACGGGTGCTGTCTTTAAACCAACGAGATGTGTGTTGCGTACAGTAAAATTCTCCATCTAAAAGTATCTAGTTTTGTACGATTGCAAGTTGGAACACTGATTTGATACGTTTTTTTTTTTCTTTTGTTTTTTTTTTTTATTTACACCATGTAGGCTTTTCACGGGAATTTCTGGGCTAAAGGGGATACTTTTTTGTGGTACCTCCTATCTCAAAGCTCACCCGCTAGGAAACCGTTGCCCCGAGTGAGGAAGCCCAACCTACACTCGGACCGTTTCATGAGCACACTGGGAATTTTAGACGAAACAAAAAATGAACACAATTAGTAACAAGAATCCATTATCATTACTATCACACCACCACCACCACCACCCCTATCATTACCACCACCACCACTACCACCATCATCACCGCTACCACCGCCAACCACCACCATCATAATGACAAGGAAAACAACAACACTGACTAAGCTAACACGACTTAAGCCATCACCCATTCGCTTCTCTCATCGAGTTTTAGTTTGTTTGTCATGCTGTTAGTTCTGTCAATGGCAAGATGTAGGCATGACTCTCTCTCTCTCTCTCTCTCTCTCTCTCTCTCTCTCTCTCTCTCTCTCTCTCTCTCAAAGGCACAACTGTGATCTGTGTGTGT
>NC_059300.1:7202251-7224751 GCF_017591435.1 Portunus trituberculatus | reverse complement strand
GAGGTGGAACAAACATATAATGGCTAAATGAAGAGCGTGAAAGAAGAAAGAGAATGAATAAAGAAATGGGAATAAGATAAGTAAAGAAATGAAGAAGAAGAATAGGAGATAAGAAAAGAAACAGCACAAGAAAAATGAGGAATACAAGGAGATAAAGAAACAATTACTGGAGGAGGAGGAGGAGGAGGAGGAGGAGGAGGAAGAAGAAGAAGAAGAAGAAGAAGAAGAAGAAGAAGAAGAAGAAGAAGAAGAAGAAGAAGAAGAAGAAGAGGAGGAGGAGGAGGACGAAGGAGGGAATTAGAAGATGATGAGGAGGAGGAGGAGGAGGAGGAGGAGGAGGAGGAGGAGGAGAGATGAGTGGCGGTAAAGGAGATGGGTAGAGGAGAGGAAGGAGGGAGAAGAGGAGATGAAAGCTGCTAATGAGAGAGAGAGAGAGAGAGAGAGAGAGAGAGAGAGAGAAGCATCAAGGCGTGGTGGTGGTGGTGTAGGCGTGTGGTGATGAATCTTTTATGGAATCACCTGCCACGCCGCGATAAGGTGTGTGCCGCGCCTGATCTGCCGCTGAATGTGTGGCCAGGTCAGCGGGGGTCACAGGTCACGAGGGAAGTGAGGGAGGGGGGGTCACGGGAGTACTAAGGGAGAGGGAAGGGGGAGAAGAGTGAGTTATTGAAGGTAAACAATGGTCAAAGGTTTGGAGGAAAGGAGGAAAGGAGGAACGAACGAACGAATTAACGAACAAGGGAGGGAGACAAAAGGTGTAGGAAAGAAAGAAATAAAAAAATATATATATCTGAATAAATATTTACGTAGTAGGAAAAGAATAAATAACTAATAAGATATGAAAGAAAGACCAAAGAAAGAAGAATAGAAGGAAAAAAAAAAAATGGGAGTGAATACGAAATAAAGAAAAGAAACAAAATAAAAATTAGGAAGAAAAAGATGAAAGAATAAAAGGAGAGAAAGAGGAAGGACATAAGAAAGGAAACGAGATAGAAAAGGAAAGTTAGGAAAGAAGCATACAAGAATAGGAAGGAGAGACGATAAGTGAAAGGAAAAGGAAACTATAAGCAAAGGATGGAAAGGCGGAAAGCAAGGAAGAGAAAGGGAAACGAGGAGGAAGTGAAGGAGGAGAGAGGAAGAACGCTGGAGAGAGAGAGAAAGGCACACACACACACACACACACACACACACACACACACACACACACACACACACACACACACACACACACACACACAAGACTACTACTACTACTACTACTACAACTGTTACTACCACTACCACTTCTAACATTACACAACTAACAATAAGCAATTCACTAAGAACACAAAGAGATAACGAAGAAGATAACGATGTCATTTATAACAAGAAGGAGAAACATGACCCCACACAATGACACTTCCTCTCGACCTCAATATGAAGAAGTAAGAAGGAAAAAAACAGATATTAAGCAAGAATAAGAATAAGCAACATGACAAACAGCTTTTGTGAATTTAACAACTAAGACACAAATCCTCTTTCTGATCGTGAGAGAGAGAGAGAGAGAGAGAGAGAGAGAGAGAGAGAGAGAGAGAGAGAGAGAGAGAGAGAGAGAGAGAGAGAGAGAGTTAACAGTTAAACTTTAAGGAATAATAATGTATTGTCTAGGGATATCAAAGAGATTCGAGAAGAGGAGGAGGAGGAGGAGGAGGAGGAGGAGGAGGAGGAGGAGGAGGAGGAGGAGGAGGAGGAGGAGTCCGGACATGACAAGGGGCCAGCGAACTCCACACTCCTCCATCTTCCGTCCGGGTTATCTCCATACCACCACCTCCTCCTCCTCCTCCTCCTCCTCCTCCTCCTCCTCCTCAAGCCACGTAACATTTTTCATCTTATCTTTGGTAATGACACTGATTTCGTCTTGAGTGATTAGTTATCTTGGAGTGTCTGTCTGTCTGTGTGTCTCGAGGATTCCTGTCCGTTTGTCTGTATGTCTGCGTATGTGTCCTGAGGGATAAATGGATGCTCTATCTGTCTGTCTGTATGTCTGTCTCTATCACCAGGTCTCTGTTTGTATGTATGTCTATGAGAGTCTGTCTGTCTTTCTTAAGGATCTTGAACACACACACACACACACACACACACACACACACACACACACTCTCTCTCTCTCTCTCTCTCTCTCTCTCTCTCTCTCTCTCTCTCTCTCTCTCTCTCTCTCTCTAACCCTTCTTTAAAGCTTAGGCCTCTACCATAGACATCCTCCTCCTCCTCCTCCTCCTCCTCCTCCTCGTCTCTCCACCATAAAGGAAGACCAACATGACAGTAATAAGGTGCTGATAAGATCCCTAACTCCTCCTTTTCCTCCTTCCTCCCTCCTCCTCCTTCCCCCGTTAATTACCTACCTGCCCGCCTGCCTCGTCCCCTAATGAACGCCTCTCACCTGCCGGGAACCACTGCTCAACCTATTACTGATGTCACCTGTACGCTTGCTCTCGTTTCTTTGGTTAGGTTAATGTTGGTGTTGATGTCACAAGGGAATTTCTCAAGATGTTTGCTTAGGTTTAGTGTATACATTCACAACGGGTATACATTATTGATTTTTTTTTTTTTTTATTATTTATCTGGTTGTTTGTTTTTTTTATTTACTTAGTTTTGTATAAGATAAAAGAAGAACAATGAACAAATTTCCCCCAGTCCAGAGTATAACTGAGGGGCTGATGGGAGGAAACGAAGAGCAGGTGTGAGCTATCAAAACACACACACACACACACAAAAAAAAAAAAATACGTAAAGACATGGAAATCAAGCAGCAATATAATACCAACAAGTCCCCCAGAATGAAAAACAAAGACAAATTTCCTTCAGTCCAGAGTATACCTGAGGGACTGATGGGAGGAAACGAAGAGCAGGTGTGAGCTATCAAAACACACACAAACGTAAAGACAAGGAAATCAAGCAGCAATATAAATAGCAACAAGTTCCCCAGAATTTAAAATAAAAAGACATACGATAAAAGAAAGATACGAATGTCCTCCAAACTAGAGTATACCTGAGGGGCTGATGGGGGGAGGGAAACGAAGAGCAGGTGTGAGCCATCAAAACACACACAAAAAGACATTATGAAGACACACACACAAAAAAAAAAATCAAGAAATAACAAAAAAAAATAACAAGCTTCCCCCAAAGAAACTAAAACACAAAAAAAATCATTACGAATAGACACACAAAAAAAAAAACCACGAAAAATAACAACAACACGAAAAATAACAAGCTCCCCGACATAAAAAAAAAAAAAAAGAAAACGACGAATTTCCTCCAGTCCCGAGTATACCTGAGAGATTAAAGACAGGAAAGGAGGAGCAGGTGTGAGCCATCAGGATTAGACGCCGACATCAAGAGAGACCTCACCTGACCTCACCTCACTAATGACCGCCACTCTCAGGTCACTCAGCGCAGGGGAAGGTAAATAAACGACCACATATCTCGACGTGATAACCAATTAGCAGTTAATTAGCAGCAGGTAAGTACGAGTAGCAGGTGAGTGATGAAGAAGTAAAAATATTGAACGATTAATTTGTAGACATGAATAGATTAATGATCAAATATAAATCAGGTCATTCTCTCTCTCTCTCTCTCTCTCTCTCTCTCTCTCTCTCTCTCTCTCTCTCTGTGTGTGTGTGTGTGTGTGTGTGTGTGTGTGTGTGTGTGTGTGTGTGTGTGTGTGTGTGTGTGTTTTGCTTGCCTTTCTGTCTATCACTACCTCAGACATCATTTTTTCACTGCCATTATTACTATTACTACCTTTATAATTAATACGAATACAAGGAACAAATTGAAACAGCAACAAAAAGTAACAACAACAACACAAATCAAAAAGGATATTACACCAAGGATGAAAGAAAAAAGTAATAATATGATAAACAAGAAGGCTACAGGAAAGACAATGAGGCGGATATGACGTCAACGTGAAGAGAGAGAGAGAGAGAGAGAGAGAGAGAGAGAGAGAGAGAGAGAGAGAGAGAGAGAGGAAATGGGAGGGAAGAAAAGAGAGGATCAGCTGACTCGTGTTTGCTTTGAAGAGGCGTCTGTCTGTTGGTCTTCCTTTTCTACCTCCGTAGGGACTGAAAAGGAGGAGGAGGAGGAGGAGGAGGAGGAGGAGGAGGAGGAGGCACCAAACACATCGGAATTAATAATCCCCGACAATTCAAATATGTAAATTAAAATATTATTAAGATTGTAGTCATAGATAAGAGAGAGATTTTATTATGCCGTGTGTGTGTGTGTGTGTGTGTGTGTGTGTGTGTGTGTGTGTGTGTGTGTGTGTGTGTGTGTGTGTGTGTAGGGAAAGAATGTTCCGCTCTACCTGCCTGATTGTATTTGCCGAGGTAGAAAGCACTCTCTCTCTCTCTCTCTCTCTCTCTCTCTCTCTCTCTCTCTCTCTCTCTCTCTCTCTCTCTCACACACACACACAATACAGGAGGGGAATGAAGTATCACCTTTTCTGTATGGAAGTTTATTTTTCCTCAGGTTTTTTTTTTTCCACTTTCAGAAGCGACAGGCAGCACGCAAGGCCGCCTGAGAGAGAGAGAGAGAGAGAGAGAGAGAGAGAGAGAGAGTAATTCTATATATAAGTAGTCATTATATTAGAACCCATGGCCTCACTTTAATATCCTTGAATGGTCTTATATAATGATCTTTAATAGTCTTGAGTCTTGTGTTACATACTCCACTACCATCACCTCCTCCGCTTGCTACCTCGTTCACCACCTCTCCACCTCCCCTCCACGTCACCGTCTCATGAAGCCCCGCTACTGTCCCGAAGTTGGAGTCACGCGGCCCCATTCGACTCAAGCGGAAGTGTTAAGCGAGCTTCCTGATTTTTGGAGGTCAGTTGAGGTCAAGACTTCAACCAGTGAACACAACGCTTCTTGGAATTTTCGTGGGATCCACATCACCCAGCACTTCACCACTGCGACACCTCTTAAGTATCACTTCCCCACGTCCCGTTTTTTCCACATTGCCTCCATATAGGATTATTGTTAGGTATTGTTACGTTGGGTTATTTGTTATATTTATTTGTTATATCTATGTGTATGTTAGTTTCATGTGTTTTGTTATTGGGTTATTAAATAGCTTCTCACCAGTTGAACCTGTAGTGTTTTTTTCTTTGTTATTGTTCACCGGCTCCCCGATGCCAATCTTACGCATTTAACTGGTGAACGTAACACTTGGCCTTCTCTATCGCTGTTACTTTTATCAATACGAATACTTTACACTTGAAATAGACGAATGACTTGAAGTGTTATGAGTGTTAAAGATTATTACATTCCTTCATCATCTTATGAACACTACTTAGGTTTAATTAGGTTAGACTGAGCAAGGTTAGATGAGGTTAGGGAAGGTAAAGTGCCGTAAGATAAGACACAATAAGATTAAATACGGCAGTGTGAGGTTAGGTTAGGTTATGTTAGGTTAGGTGAAGTTAGGTAAAGTACGGAAAGGCAAGGTAAAGTGAGGTTAGGTGAAGTGAGGTTAGGCAAGGTGAAGTGAGGTTAGGTGAAGTTAGGTAAGGTAAGATAATGTTATGCTGAACAAGGTTAGATAAGATACATTGAAGATAAATTGAATAAAATGATATTAGGCAGTTTACGTTCGATTAATTCACATTAGTCTTACGATTAGGTTAGGATAACCTAGACAATGTTAGGGTAACTCTTTAAGTACTGATATTTTGATATTAGACGATTTTATTTGCATTAGGAAAGGTTTATTGAGGTAAGATTTCTGGCCGGAATTTTCACCATTTTAACCCCCAAATAAGTGTCTGAAGCTGTATAACATCGCCAAATAGTAGATAGAATGAATATGAAAACGCGACAGGCAAATAAAAGGTAAAACAAAAATAAGATACCGTTATCTTAGTTTATGGTTAGCTTAGATAGGTAGGTCAGAGTAACTTATGGCAAATTTAGGGTACGTTAATGGATCAATAAGACACCTGATCCTGGGTGGAATAAGAGGTGCCTAGACAAGACGAGAAGGATATAGTAAGGCTGAAGGATTCCCCAACCTCCCCTTCAACAAAGAGAAGCGTGGGAAGGGAAACAGGAGACGGGTGAGTGGCGTGAGTGAGTCAGGGAGTTTCACGAATGAGCTGAGGTCGCGGCGCTCTGTGTTGCCACGACGGAAGTGACACGAGACAAGAATGACAGGAAAACACGCCGATTGCTTGGTTTGTTCCTCCTCCTCTTCCTCCCCTCTTCCTTCTTCCTAATCTTCCTCGAACCTTACTTTCTTCTCATTTTCCTTCTGACAATTTCCCTATTGGTTCCTGCATTCAAATTAAGTTAAACTTCTTCCTCCTCCTCATACTTTAGTTTCTTTTTGTCTCCTTTTCCATTTGTTCGCTTTCCAATTGCTTCCTAAATCTACTTAACTGCTTCCTCCTCCTCCTTATCTTCTTCTTTCCTCCTTCCTCTTCCTCCTCCTTTCCTTCCGTCTTCTTTGTGTTCTCATTTTCTTCCAGTTCGCCTCTCCATTGGTTCCTAAGTGCTTACATTTACACAGGTGTCTTCCT
Organism: Portunus trituberculatus; assembly: GCF_017591435.1. Classification (NCBI taxonomy): domain Eukaryota; kingdom Metazoa; phylum Arthropoda; class Malacostraca; order Decapoda; family Portunidae; genus Portunus; species Portunus trituberculatus. The sequence goes on along the minus strand of NC_059300.1, from coordinate 7,218,195 downwards.
CTTTTCCTCCTCTCCACCTCTTCCTCCTCCTCCTCTTCCTCCTCTTCTACTTTCATCTTATCCTCCTTTACCTCTTGCTCACTTCCTTATTGCACCCTACATTTGCTTAACTGTTTCCTCGTTCGCTACATCCTCCTCCTCCTCCTCCTCCTCCTCCTCTTTCCCACTTTCTCCTTTCTTTGGTTTGTACTATGATCTTGGTTAAGTCTAATTTCCCTGCCCCCCCTCCTCCTCCTCCTCCTCCTCCTCCTCCTCCTCTGCAAGTTACCACTGTCCTCATTTTCTCCGTATGTGAGTCACAACACCGAGAAATCTGCAATCTCTCTCTCTCTCTCTCTCTCTCTCTCTCTCTCTCTCTCTCTCTCTCTCTCTCTCTCTCCACACTATCTTTACGTGTGCGCGATAAGGCCTTGAGATAGAGATAGAGATGGAGATGGAGAGAGCATGAATGAAGGGAGGCCTTGTGAAGACAATAACAACAGCAAAAAGTAATAAGCCTTAATGGTCCAATGGTTTAATGGCTTCACTTCAACGGCTTACAAACGTCCGCTACTTTTTATTTGCTGAGTTCCTGAAGGAGGCATTGCTGGGAGTGGCGGGGCGGGGCTCTGAAAGGGAGGGGGAGGGAAGGATAGAAGAGGACGGGACAAGACGGATCAGTGTGAGAGAGAGAAAGAGAGAGAAAGAGAAAGAGAGCGCGAGGGTACACTTGTAACATACCTTGCGGCAAGATTACCAACTCTCTCTCTCTCTCTCTCTCTCTCTCTCTCTCTCTCTCTCTCTCCACTATGTTCTTCCTACTTATCAATATTTATATTCGTAAAAACAACGTCTTTTCCTTAATTTTCCTTATTTTCATTTCTCTATTTTATCTGCTTTCCTCCTCCTATTCTTTGTGACATTCCTCTTACTCCTCCTCCTCCTCCTCCTCCTCCTCCTGCTGCTCTCCAATTTCTATTCATGTCAGCACTAGTTTTCCCTATTCTAGCAGTTTTCCTCTTGACATTCCTCCTCCTCCTCCTCCTCCTCCTCCTCCTGTGCCAGACCAAAACCAGGAAATACCCTCACACTTCCTCACTCACGCTTACTCACTGCCTCACTCGGTCAAAGGTTACGTGTGGTGGTTGTCTGTTTTTTTTTTTTTTTCCATGACGCTAACCTTCCACCCCTTCCCCTCCACTCCCTTCTCCATCCACCTCTCAAGGCCCCCATCGTCCCTTCAACATCCCATACACACCATAAACAACACCCGGTCATCGCCCTTTTCTCTTCATAGGTACTTTTTGTGTGTGTGTGTGTGTGTGTGTGTGTGTGTGTGTGTGTGTGTGTGTGTGTGTGTGTGTGTGTATTTCATTGTTGTTGTTGTGACGTGATAAGGAAAATGTACATAAAAACTGGATTCATTCTCTCTCTCTCTCTCTCTCTCTCTCTCTCTCTCTCTCTCTCTCTCTCTCTCTCTCTCTCTCTCTCACCTTTAACTAACATTCACACTGTACACAAGATATCAATAAATGTTTACATGGATGCACAGAAGAGCGAAGAGAAACAAAACCCCTTTTCTAAGTAAACTATACAGGAGGTGGTTCATTAAACACGTAAAAAAAAAATCAGATCATTGGATTAAAACAGACATGTATCAATAATAAGGTTAATGGCAGTCCTTATTCAGCTGTGTATTCCCTATCAGTACCCTTCACCGGCTTGCTGTCTTGCTCCTCACTACTCCCACACACGTCCCTGACTCCTACGCCCGTATTCAGAAGCGCTCGACTGTTTTCCAAGGCCACAGGGATGACTAGCCGAGTTTTCAAGTGTTTCTCCAGTTAATAATGCAAAAATCTTGTCAACTTGGCTCTAGAAACGCAAAAACACCTTAAAATCATTTAAAAATCATGTATATCTCAATAAAGTCTTTGAAGTAATGGAGGTGAAGCATAGAAGTGTTTAGAATGCGAGTCCTAAACACACCCTGTACTTACCATAACCCATAATCTGCGTCTTCCTGCCACCCCCCCCATTCTTTTACTCGCCCGTGTATTCCCCATTTATATCCTTCATTCCCTTCCTGCCTTACCTTCTAGTGCTACTCTTTAACGCCTTGGCACGTTCTATATCTTTCTAACTCCTCTGACGTCATTGTGTCTATTTATTTATGTATTCCTGTGGGGGTTTTTTTCTTCCATCTCCATATCCGTCTTGTGTTACATCAGGACTCGTTTACTTCTTGTGAATAGTACGTCTTATGCCTCTGACTCCTATCCTGTGTCACTTTCCTTTTATTCACTTTTATATTCCTATATCTATCTCCTTCAATTCTTTCCTGTTATCTCTTAGTACTTCTTATCTTATCCTAACCCTTATTCGCTTCTTTCTGACCTTCACTTCCTTCTATTGACATCCCTTGTATTCCCCACTAAGGCTCATCAACGTTTCTATTCAATTTAGAAGCCACATTCTTTCCTAGTGTTGCATCTCAACCCCTTCAGTAACTTGACGCATTTTCATATTAATTTTGGTTACTATTTGGTGATTTTATACAGCTTCAAAAAATTATCTGTGGCCATTAATCTTCTGACCTCCATAGACCCTTCCTAATGTCAATAAAATTATCTAATGGTAAACAAAAAGGTAAAAATGTGTCCCAATATTGAAAGGGTTAATACTTCTTATCTTTCACCTATTCCCTATCCGCCTCTTTACAATCTTCAGTGCCTCCTGTTAACGCCTCTTCTGTTCTCCATGAAGCCTCATCACCAGCTATTCAAACAAGTGCCACGTTTATGAACCGCAGCCTCAAAAGTTTCTACGTCTCACCTCGATATTTTCTAAGCTCTATTGGTGGTTATTTGTGTCTTCAAGGATGTTTTCATGATCTCCGCGTTGGTTCTGCAAGGATTCCGCGCCAATCAAGGGAGGAAACATCGCAAGAATCCGAAGTAGTTATCTCTATGGCCTTTAGATTCAGCAGCAAAAGGCTTAAGTGGTACGGTCTAAACACACTCAGTTTAATCACTTTGCACCCGGAAATATTTTTAACCTCCTTACTCATTCCTTCCTTCGCCTCCACGAGCAACCATGACGCGACTTATACAAGAGGTTCGCTGTGTTTTTCTTGTTTATTTTCTCTCCTCTTCTATCCTCCTCCTCCTTAACCTTTCCTTCATCTCTCCTCTCCCAATACCTCCCTCCACGACGCGTCCTTCAAATTGGAGGTTCCTGCGTCACGCCCTCCTTCCAGGACTTCTTGGTGAGGACGGGAGAGGAAATGTGATTCAGGTAATGAGGGGTGACGATGGAGGTAGGGATGGGGTGGGGGGAAGGAGGAGCAGGAGGAGGAGGAGGAGGAGGAGGAGGAGGAGGAGAAAGTATGTCCTGTCACACTTTTTATATCTTCCTTTATTCAATTCGTCATCCAACTTACAACACCACCACCAACAACCATTACTACTACTACTACTACAATATACTCGTACTGTACTCGTAACCTTTTCTCGATAAATCTCCACCAAAGTGTACCACAGTTGCGCATGACCACACACACACACACACACACACACACACAGTCGTGCATGATTCACCGGCGCCTGCAAAGGAAGTATGTGTGGCTGTGACCTCGACAACTTGACCTGAGGATTATAGGGTCACGCTATAAGAGGAGGAGGAGGAGGAGGAGGAGGAGGAGGATGGGGAGGTAGTGGCAAACGACGAAGATGACGACCGCAAGGTTACACATAAACGCGCGAACACACACACACACACACACACACACACACACACTTATGCCAAGACGACCTTGCTGGGCTAAAGGGAGGCTGTGTGTGTGTGTGTGTGTGTGTGTGTGTGTGTGTGTGTATGAAAGGACCCCTCCCTCCTAGCGTCTGAGTACGAACGAATGTAGGAGGGAAGGAAGGAGTGTGTAGGACGGCAGGAGAGTAACATCAACCCTCTCCTCCTTCCCCAACGCCCCTCCACGTCTCCCTAGCACTGTGTGGGAAGCAACAAGTCCATCGATCATGAGTCAGTCCACAGCAGTCCACGTCTCCAGCTTTCAGAGAGAGAGAGAGAGAGAGAGAGAGAGAGAGACAAGCGTGGTGGAATTCTGCACGCCTCCACTTTAACGGCGTGGAAAAAGTGGCAATGTGGTTACGCTATGGTTGGTCCTCTCTCTCTCTCTCTCTCTCTCTCTCTCTCTCTCTCTCTCTCTCGGGTTCACCACTGCTGTAGACTTTTTAAGCAGATTATTTCCTCTCCAAAGAGATTCACTTTCCCTTCCTACCTCCCCCTCGCTTATCCTCCCTCTCTCTTTCCCTCCTCCCCCTCTCCCTTTCTCTTTCCCTCCTCCCATTCTCCCTTCCTCGCTATGCCTCCCTCTCCCCCTCCCTTCCTCTCTGCCTACTTTTTCCTCCTTCCTACATCCTACACACAACCTCTATTCAAGGAGAGAGAGAGAGAGAGAGAGAGAGAGAGAGAGAGAGAGAGAGAGAGAGAGAGAGAGAGAGAGAGAGAGAGAGAGAGAGAGAGAGAGAGAGAGAGAGAGAGAGAGAGAGAGAGAGAGAGAGAGAGAGAGAGAGAGAGAGAGAGAGGGGCGGGGAGAAAGATATCAACTTTATTTTCCATATTTGTAAAAGTTTAGTAATCGTGTTTTTATCACTTGGACGAACCAGTGAAAGCCGAGAATATTGAGATAACATGTGGCTTTATGTTACCATGGCCAGCTAATCTATGTTCCCTTTCACCAGTATGTTCCACCCTCCCTCCCCTCTTTCTCTTCCTTCCTTCATTCATTCCGTTCCTCCTTCCTTCCTTCCTTCCTTCCTTCCTTCCTTCCTTCCCTCCTTCCATCATTTTTTTTATTTCTCTATGTATATACGTTCCTCTTATTCTAAATTTATACATATTGCTAGTTTTTGTATGTTATCTATCAATAGTTTTTTCTTCTTTCCTTTCGTCTTTTTCTCCTTTTCCTCATTCTCTCGTTTCATATTTTCTTTCTTGCCCTCTCTATTCTTCCTTCTATCCTTTCATCTTCCCTTTCTTCCTTCCTTCCATATTTTTTCCTCCCTTCCTGCCTTTCACCTTCATTTCCTTATTTTAACCTTTGCTTCCTTTCCTTCCTTCGTTTCTTCATTCCTTATTATCTATTAATGTATATACCTTCTTCCCAATACCTATCATCTTTTTTCTTTTAATTTCTTCTTTTTCTTCTAATTTCTTCTTCATCCCTGCCTTTCACCTTCATTCATTTTCTATAACTTCTGTTCTCTTTCCTTCCTTCCTTTCTGCCTTCCCTTCTCTCTTCCTTATTATTACCTATTGATGTGTATATCTTCTCCCCTATATCTGTCTTGTCTTTTCTTTTCTTTTCCTTTTCCTAGCACTGATGTTTGTGTTGAACTGAGATAACTACACAGGAGTCTCGTGTCTGGATATTTACTCTGTGACAAAGATTTATTGAGATCTGTTTTTTGACGTGGAGATTAAGTAAGTGTCTCTCTCTCTCTCTCTCTCTCTCTCTCTCTCTCTCTCTCTCTCTCTCTCTCTCTCTCTCTCTCTCTCTCTCTCTCTCTTAATCTTCAAACACACACACACACACACACACACACACACACACACACACACACAGTACTTGCTCTTCGTAACAATGTATACCGGAACCTGGCGATTAAATTTACAAGAGTACTGGATTACACACACACACACACACACACACACACACACACACACACACACACACACAAAGCCGCTTGGTTCGTAGATAGAGCAAACAGGAGGCTGAGTTTCTCCCTTGATGGCAAGTAAACACGCGAAAAACAGACCGGACTGAACCATGCAGGACTCAACGGGCGACCTGTTGGTCCTTTCGAGGCTGTTTGGTAACTACTTCTAACTGGCTACAGATAAGAGAGACAGGACAGTACAGGAGAAGGCTCCTCCCACCCACCACTCCCTCCAGCTTTCGCTGGCATGGAAAATAGCTTGGAAAAGTACCATGCAGTATGGAAAAACTGACATGGAATTTTCACAGTAAAGGATGAAAGGAGATTATATTATTCACCCTACGGTGAACTCTACATATCTATCTATAAGAAAGTTAATATAGTATCATGTTTAATTATTCAGACAAGAAGAGATGTTGTTTATTCTTTAAATATTTATCAATTTTGTTTTGAATGATGCAATGGAAGTACTGTTTACTATTTCTGAAGGAAGCTTATTCCATATGTTAACAATTCTATTAAAGAAAAAGCGTTTTGGTGTAATTTGAAATCCATTATTCCTTGTTATGGTGGAATGATCAATAGTAAAATATTTATTTACATCAAGGTTGTTGTATCCCTGAAAATTTTGAAAACTTCGATTAGGTCTCCTCTTATCCTGCGCTTTGTTAAGCTGAATAAATTTAATGCTTCCAGTCGTTCCTCATACGGCTTGTTTCTCAATCTCGGAATCATCTTGGTCACTCTACGCTGGATCTTTTCCAGTTTTTCAATGTCTTTGCTGTAATATGGTGACCAGAACTGCACACAGTATTCAAGCTGAGGACGCACCAATGAGTTATATAAAGTAAGGATAACTTTTTCTGATTTAAATTCAAAGGTTCTTCCAATGAACCCAACTAATTTATTTGCATTCTTTACTGCTTCTGTGCAGTGTTTGCTCGGATTGAGATCTTTAGACACCACAACACCAAGATCTTTTTCATTCTCAGCACTTGCCAGAGGTACATTACTCATTACGTATTTTGCTTGTACATTGTTACTTCCAATGTGTAGGAGAGTGAAAAGGAAATGTGTAATCTACGTCTGACTACTTGTGTTTGTGGGGGAAAGTGCTAGGCTTGAGGTCTGCTGAAACAATGACACCAAGATCTTTTTCTTTGTCCACACTCGTCATTGGGGTATTATTCATCTTGTATGTCGCCTGAGAATTTTGATTTCCTATGTGTAAAACGTGGCATTTATCTATATTGAATTTCATTTGCCACTTGTTTGACCATTCGATGAGAGTATCTAAATCTCTTTGCAAAAGTTGTCTTTGGCTTTCTGAGTCTACTCTGTTTGCAATTTTTGTGTCATCTGCGAATTTTGAGAGCTTACAATTTATTCTTTCATCAATGTCGTTAATATATATAATAAAAAGAATAAGTCCCAGCACTGATCCTTGAGGAACGCCACTGCTTACGTTAATCCAGTCTGAAGATTTACCAGTGATCACAACTCGCTGTTTACGATCAGACAGCCAATCCTCGATCCACGCTGCGAGGAGGAGGAGGAGGAAGAGGAGGAGGAGGAAGAGGAGGAGGAAGAGGAGGAGGAAGAGGAGGACGAGGAAGAGGACGAGGACGAGGACGAGGACGACCACCACCACCTGTTGGTCCTTTCGAGGCTGTTTGGTAACTACTTCTAACTGGCTACAGATAAGAGAGACAGGACAGTACAGGAGAAGGCTCCTCCCCACCCACCACTCCCTCCAGCTTTCGCTGGCATGGAAAATAGCTTGGAAAAGTACCATACAGTATGGAAAAAACTGACATGGAATTTTCACAGGAAAGGATGAAAGGAGATTCTATTATTCACCCTACGGTGAACTCTACATATCTATCTATAAAGTTAATATAGTATCATGTTTAATTATTCAGAGGAGGAGGAGGAGGAGGAGGAGGAGGAGGAGTCTTAAACATATAAAAACAATACTAAAAAAAAAAATCAAGAACAAAAAGAAGAATAACACTAACAATAATAACAGCAACCATAAAAATAATCCGAATAATTATAACAATCCCTCCACACACACACACACACACACACACACACACACACACACACACACACACACGCAAGTTCAATTCAACCCCGATACATACAAAGCTCAATATTAACAGATTTTATCAGTTCATAATCTCACGTGGTGGTGGTGGTGGTGGTGGTGGTGCCCTCTATCATTACAAGCAATAATCACGAGTATTTTTATCTTTATTTTGTTCCTGCTATCGATATCAAACTGTAGCGATACAATAATTATTCCCTCCATTCATTTAATCACAATGGCAGTGTAGGTGGTAGTAGTAGTAGTAGTAGTAGTAGTAGTAGTAGTAGTAGTAGTAGTAGTAGTAGTAGTACCACCATTACTGTTGACATTTCTAATCTAAATATAGACTCACTCTCTCTACAGTTTGCCATCATGTTTTTCCTTTTAATGTCGGGTGGCGGGTCAGTGAGGGAGAAAACTGAGCCAGCCCCGGGTGAGTAGGTTCAGAGAGAGAGAGAGAGAGAGAGAGAGAGAGAGAGAGAGAGAGAGAGAGAGATAGGGGGAGGTAAATACAAATGTCCCCGAAAAACACTTCAAAGAGAATGAATTTCATTGATAATAGAGGATCGAACACACACACACACACACACACACACACACACACACAATGTACATCTTAGAGTTACATTCATATATACAGTATAATTACACGATTATACACACACACACACACACACACACACACACACACACACACACACACACACACACACACACACACACACACACACATACATACATACATATATACATACATATACATAAATATTGTACACGAGCAACCACAGCGGAAGGGAAACGGAACAGAATGAAAAATGTATAATGTGATTCAAATTTCATACCTGGAAGGCGATGAAAGAATTACAAATAAATAAATAAACCAACATGTGGACCGTCGACTCTCTCTCTCTCTCTCTCTCTCTCTCTCTCTCTCTCTCTCTCTCTCTCTCTCTCTCTCTCTCTCTCTCTCTCTCGTCGTAAACAAACACATACACACAAATATGCAAATTATGGGCGAGAGTGACGTGGTTTGCCCTCCTTTGTGTGTGTGTGTGTGTGTGTGTGTGTGTGGATGAGGACTGACTGTTTCACGCACATTACCATAACACAAACACACACACACACACACACACACACACACACACACACACACACACACACACACACACACACACACACGTAAACCAGAAAACTGATATGTGTACTGTGGTTTGCCCCAGTCCTTCCACCAACACACACACACACACACACACACACACACACACACACACACACACACACACACACACACACACAGGGTAGATTGTACATGACAGTTGTACACATGAGAGCTGTGTAGGTGTGAGGAAGAGATATGGACAGGCCCTGACAAGCCCCAGATACGGACGTGGTGGTGGTGGTGGTGGAAGGAGAATGGGGGAGGAATTCATGACAGGCCCATTCACGGAGAAAGATAGGAAGGCTGCAGTGAATAACTAACACACACACACACACACACACACACACACACACACACACACACACACACACACACACACACACAGGGCAAGGTGAACAAGGTGTAACACAAATTGCCATTCATTCCCTTTTCGTATTCGTAATGGCGAGAGCTGCGCTGAATATTCGAATAAAGTTGCGTCTCGGAAGGGAATGAGGGTTATGTGAGGGCTTGAGGTTAGAGTTAGACTGGGTGTGGGGAAAGAGGAAAGGCAGGTGGAGAGAGCTTGGTGGAAGGGTGGAGCCAGGTATGGAGGTCGTGATGCTGGTGGAGGTGATGTATGGACGGTGAATGAGCGGTAAAAAGAGGTAGTGGAGAAAAAATATGGTGAAAGGGTAGAAAAGGGAGAGAAAGAAGGGTGTGCTCACACAGAAGGTAAGCATACTGGTAATGTCCTAATATAGTCATCCCTCCAGCTCTCCTCGTTTCCTGGCTTCCCCTCCGCAGCACTTTCATTCGGCTGACATGACGTGAGGCATGAAAATATGATAGCCAAAACTAACCTAACCCTAACTGTAACCTAACCTAACCTAACCCAATCTCTAACTTTGACCTAACCTATTTGAGGCGACACGCACCGTTGATACGTCTTCCTCCAGAACCCTTCTGACCAACAGCCTGGTTAAGTTACGTTAGCTAGGTTAAGTTAAAGTTAGGGTTAGATTAGCTTTGGTTATACTTTCATTCCCACGTCATGTCAGCAGAGTGAAAGACCTGCGAAGGAGGAAGCCGGGAAACGAGGACAGTTAGAGGGACGTCTATATCAGGACAGTGACATAATATTTAATGCATCTTGAGACCTATTCTATTCAGTGGCATCAACAGATATAGTGTTTCACCAGTAGTACATGACGAGCTTGCGTTTTCATTACATAAATTGTTGATTAATGAGACTCTTGTGGCCTGTGATGGGGTATGGTGCGGTTACATCTTCAGCAAAGTCTAGTACGTAATTTCATAACAATTATCTAACCTTCTTCAATCGTTGGCGGTGACAGCACAGCAGTCTTCCTCAGCACTCTTGCCTTCCTGCGCCAATGTTTGGACTGTGTTTGTCTGCATCATAAATCTGTCTTTCGCCTTCATGTCTGTCTTCGTTAAGCTGCAGCAGACACTCCAGAAACTCATCCTTTGTCGCAACATGTTGATGCACTACAGCCAACACAGAAATACTGGGACACATATGTACATGCACAGTTTCCATGTACCTCACTTCACGGTACGAACATAAGACAATGCACACGGGTATTAGTATCTTCAAATATCAACAACACTGCATCCATGCACTTCCGCCTATCAGCCTTGCCAACTTGAAAACCCCAAATAGTGACGTCACGCTTTTTTTGATGGAGGAGCAATACAGACCGCTGTCATTTTACTTAATTTTTTTCAGAATTTCAATAAAAAAAACGCTTTTATGTAAGCCTTAGTAATCTTAGTAGTGAAGTATTGTAATAACATGATCACTTGTAAATATATGAAGACAATGAACCCCGACACTACTTTGCTTAAACAACCTCCTGCCACCTCCCTTCCACCCACCTGTCTTCCTTCACTCATAATATTCCCTACCACTATTGATCCTTCACCTTATCAAACACCAACATCTCCCACCTTCCTTCTCTTCCAATGCAGCGAGCGCTTTCAAAACTTCACTCCATTTAATTCCACAATTAATATGAAAATTGCGTACGTTTAAATACAGACTTTCGCCGAATAACATGCTCATTCGCGTTTTGAAATGAGTCACACACAGTTCAAGCCACGTGCTGTCTGTTTAATGCATATATAAGTTTTAGCACGAACATTGAACAAAGTAGTTTTTATGTACAGTATGGATATGGAGAGAGAGAGAACACACACACACACACACACACACACACACAAGATTAATGCTATAATGCGAGTTTGCGAGGTCATGAATGTGTGATGATCATTTGGACGGTAATGATATGATAGTATCGTGCCATCACACACACACACACACACACACACACACACACACACACACACACACAGAGCTGATCAACACGATAAGCATCAAACCCATCCAGCAAGATTATTCTGCGTTTGTGTCCGAATTAAAGCACCGATATCCAGGTACGGGAATGGCATGTGTGTGTATGTATGTATGTACGTATGTGTATACCCTGACACACACACACACACACACACACACACACACACACACACACACACACAGCTAAAGAGCCGCCACGCACATGCACTGCAGAATTAGAACACTAAATTTGGAAAGGCCATCCAATGATTTTGTGTGGAAAATATTATAATGTGTGATCCGGGAGTTCATGGTAATCGAATTGTGCGTATTACTGATGATGGTTATGGTACGAGTATTGCAGTTGTAGCATTAGTTAATTAGTTGGTCCATCAGTTAACAGTAGTAGTAGTAGTAGTAGTAGTAGTGCTAATTAAAACTAACAATAATAATAACTAATAATAATAACAATAATAATAATAACAATAATAATAGTAGCAGCAGCAAACTTACTCATTCAGTCTAGGAAATTAAACTAATGATACTCCACATACACAAGCGCGTGTGTATGTGCAGGCGCGCACACATTCACATTATTGGTTGACTCACGTCTGTTACTGAAATAACTAACGTTCATTCCCTCTTATCCTCCTCCCCATCCTCCTCATCCTTCTCCTCTTTCTCTTTCAGGTCTTTCAGTTTCTCCTCCTCCGCTTCCCCCGTCATCCAACAACGCAATACTCTTCTCCGAATACTCTCTCTCTCTCTCTCTCTCTCTCTCTCTCTCTCTCTCTCTCTCTCAGTATTTATTTTCGTGTCCGCCAAGGCCACGCGAGGAGCAGCAAGGTGGAGTGCCCCGGAGGCCAAACACGACCATGAAGCAAGAACAACACAGGGGCGGCGCGAGGGAAAACATAATTATAATGGATGAAATGCTGGAAACACTCGGAATGAAAACACACGAGGGGATGAATGGTGGTGGTGGTGGTGGGTAAGTGTGGTCCGGATATGAGGAATGGTGAGGAAGTGATGCATGAGTGTAGTCTGAGGAGAGAGAAGAGAAAGTGCTTGAGTGTGTTTGTATTTCACATGTTGGCTTTAACTTAAGAGACTGTTTGTGTGTGTTCCCGAGCCGCTGACATAACATAAAGGGTAATTATGTTATCTTTTTTATTATACGTACTTAAATTTCCTCTCACCTTAAATATATATTCTTAGAATCAAGAGAAAGCTATACATAAAGCTGTAATGAAATTCAGGCATAATGATAATGTTAAGCAGATAACTGATAAAATATTCATATATGATGCATTGTCTTGGAAATCTCACACACACACACACACACACACACACACACACACACACACACACACACACACACACACACACACACCCGAGAACAAACGAACAATCAAGGAAAAGTATGTAACAATATACGACACCAGGGAACACATATACATACGTACACACACACACACACACACACACACACACACACACACACATAACAAAAACAACAGCAACAAAAAAGAAAAAGAACTAACAATGAACAGCACGCCTCCCTAGTTACCTGTACAACTACCTGGCTTTGTCTCGCAGCTCAGGTACACAGGTAAGCTGACCGCTCTTCCTGTCGGAGGTCAAACCAGTGACGCAGGGACCGCTTCTCAGATGGACAAATAATTACCAGAGAAAGTGTGTGTGTGTGTGTGTGAGTGTGAGAGAGAGAGAGAGAGAGAGAGAGAGAGAGAGAGAGAGAGAGAGAGAGAGAGAGAGAGAGAGAGCTCTCTCCTCTCTCTCTCTCTCTCTCTCTCTCTCTCTCTCTCTCTCTCTCAATCCTTTCACTTTAAGTACCCTGATCAGAACAAACAAAAAAAAAAATACTAGCAAAAAAATTAAGTCTCAATTTCCCGCCTTCTACAATTACACGCGTAGGAATAAAATAAGAAAAAGAATGTGAACAAAAATTTGAAGAAAAGAAACATTAAAATTACAGCACACGGTCATAATTCACGAGCAGAGGGAAGTAAATACATGCCAGAGAGCATAAAAAAGGGAGAAACGCTGTTATTTACGCATCGTTTCGAATCATTACGGTCATTCAATGCTGAAAAGAGGAGGGAAAAGTGGTCGAGGAGAAGAGGAGGAGAATTACGTACGATTACAGAGGTTACCCAAACAGCGACATACTTTTTTTGGTTCTCGTGCGGTTTTGAGACGTGAGCTTAGAAATTACTCTGTACATAAATAAGCTCGAGTACAGCAAAACAAACACGAGTAGGAATACATTGGCTAACTTAACAGCAACAGACTTTTTGGTCCGTACATGGCTGTGTGGAGGCAATCTAACAGAGAAATGAACTACTTCAGTACCGGGACACATATTTACCTTGAGATTTGTGTACGATTAGACCATTTTATTGACACTAATACGGGTCTATGGAGGTCAGAAGATTAATGGTCAGTCTTCACTATTTTAATCCCCATTGAGTTTCTGGAGCTGTACAAAATCACCAAATAGTAAGCAGAATGAATATGGAAAAGCGTCATAGTACTGAAGAGGTCAATAAACTAAGAAGACAGTAAAGAAGAAAGAAAACGAGAAATCCACACCAGTACTCACCATAATGAAGTGGATGACAGTATTTCTTGCAGACCGTTGATAGCGGTGATAATGGCGGCGGTAGTAGCAGAAGTAGTAGTATTCGTGAAGTAGAGTTGTGGTAATGGCAGTAGTGGTGGCAGTAACCAACCTCGCTACCTCTTCACACCACTTCCCACGAAGACAACGGACAGCCTCTAGTCCCGTTTTCCTTCCTTGATGCACGGGCGCTCCAATACACACGCACACACGCGCACTTACAGATCTGCTGGCACGGGTGGGCGGACTTGGAAGGGGATGGGCTGGTGGGTGGGTAGATGGGTAAGGAGCGGTCTGAGTTCTTTCTATAAATCCTCGGCACGGTTGAGAAAGAATGTCGTCCTGCTGTGGAATTTTATCTCACTTTCACTCGAGAGGGATTTCCTTCGTGCGCTGAATCCACCACTGATCCGAAAGAAGTTTTCAACCCACCACAACCACCGCCGTCCGCGACACACACAACAAGTTTCCTTCCTTCCCCTCCGCGCACACACTTACACGCTTAAACTCACACACACAGAGACACACCTACGTACGTACACAAGGATACACACGGATACACACACGTACACAGTGGAGGTAAGACAAAGAGCGTGTGTGTGTGTGTATATATATATCTGTTTTAAAGGAGCAGGTGTTGGGACTGGTATTTATTATTTACTAGTATTATTTTCCGCAGGTGAGGTTCAGAATGTCCTTCAATAAATCACACTATCGTAAAATCTCTTGTTCTAGTTTTCTCGGTTAGCTAGTTTTTGTTTGTTTTTCTATCCAACCTTCTTTTTTTTAGCTTCTCTTTTTTTTCTATCTCTAGGTCCGGTTCTCGTCAACTCAGCGCCTCTGTGGAGTGACTGCAGCTGGTGGTCGTGGCGCAGGAGGTACAAGGTAGCTGGAGCAGGTGGAGGGGCAAGTGAAAGGACCTGAGGAGAGTCTTACTGGGGCTTTGCAGGAACACAAGCACCAAAAAACTTCAGATAGGTACGCTGGTAAGTTAGACGTTTGTCGTGGCAATACACTGCAACACACTGAGCACCTCGCACAGCTGGACCCAACACTGTATGCCTGAGGATGCTTGGTTCAGTGTATGTGCTTTTCCGCTGAAGGTATTATGCAAACACCGATAACATTTTTGACTTTGTTTCCTTCGCTGGTAAAGAGTATGACGGTCAGCGGCACCCAGGCGATTGCAGACCTGCGAGAGAGGGAGAGAAGAGAGAGGAATTAATCAAATGCACAGCAGCTACAATAACATTCAGGCTTTACAAACACAGACACATGTATGTAAGTTTTAACCGGTTCACTATTGCGATCTTCCTTAGTTAACATTCATAACACTGTAACTAAGTGTTTGTAGAGACATGCACAGACAGGATAAAATAAAGTGAAAAAAAAATAAGAGATTAATTATGTATTTTTTTTATCCTACAGAAGAATTTAAAACACTGCAAATAAAAATAAATAAACAAAAACAACTTATAAATCTAAAAAGAAACAAACGACTCGGAAAGAAAACAATGAAAAAGTAAGAAAGTAAGAAAAAAATATGCATGTAATATAAAAAGAAATAGACAAAATGTAAACGTCCTTTTTCCCTTTACTGTTTCCCTTACTCTTATCACCCCTGCCCCAGCCCGCCCACCGACCCAAACCCTTCCCCCAGGCACATTGCAAATAATAACAGCGGCTCAAAGCAACAGAAAACGGCAGGAGTCTCAACGCGGCTCCTTTATGCAAATACTGGAGTGGCCATGACGGGCTCCACAACACACTGGAGGAGGAGGAAGAGGAAGAGGAGGAAAAGGAAGAGGAGGAGGAGGAGGAGGATAAAAAAAAAAAAGCAGCGAAACAGGCAACATAATAGCACGCTGGCGTCGAATACTCTTCCCACTTGTCCCCTCTCCCCCATTTTCTTTCCCCTCCCTCCCTCCTTACCTCCCTCCCTCTGCTGGCATGAAAACAGGTGCCTCGCCGGTACCATTACGGGGGTGAAGTGACGC
>NC_059300.1:7194751-7197251 GCF_017591435.1 Portunus trituberculatus | reverse complement strand
CGCAGGACAGGGAGTGAGAAACTGGGAAAAGGGTGAGGCGGACAGGATGAAAATAAATGAGGAAATGAGAGAAAGAAAAAGGATGGAGGAGAGGAGTGGGCTTAATGCTTCTCCGTCTCTAATGTGGCTGTTGTGAGGAGCTGGCGGTGGGCGAGACGGGTGAGCTATCTCGTCTGCGTTCCCAGCTGACCCTCCCTCCCCTCCCTCCCTACTCGTACTCCCTCCGCCCACGCCTGCCATTCCTGCCGGGGCCGAGACGCGCCCTGCCCATCGCCGGTCGCCTGACCCGCGCCCTCCAGACCACGTCACGCCCCTCGCCGCAGCGGTAAACAAAGGCTCGTTACGGGGACTCGGCGCCCCACCCTCATCCACCTGCGGAAAACGTATTGCTATGGCACAGGTGAGTGGTGGAATGACTGCCAGCGGGCGAGAGGGAGAGCTCAGCATCCTATCTCCCCTTCTCCTCTCCCAAGACAGCCAATATCACCATCTCCGGTCCGCCCTCGTTAGCTCCCAGCTTCCGGGATAGCTAAGGAGGGACTACTGCACCGCACCGCCCGCCCCTGTGTGTGTGTGTGTGTGTGTTTGTGTGCGCGCGGGCGAGGTGCAGGTACACGTTGCGGGACGTAACGAGCTTCCTCCTGGAGGGTGGCCACTGCACGTCATTCATATTCTTGCCCCGGGCTGGAGGGGGAAGGCGGCAGGGCGGGAGTTGCGGGAGGGACGGTGCTGCCACACGCCAGGAAGGTCGCACAGCTGCCTGGCCGCACCTGGACACAGGCTGGCCCGCGCCGCGCTGGCCTGGGACCTCAGGCCTTGCCGGGGGCGGCGCAGCGCAGTGATTGTGTTGCACTAACTCACGGTCATCGCCCCAGTCCTTCAATTTCTCCCCCTCACAACAAAGCAGTCATCGGCACCACAGCTCTCTTCCTCCTCCCCAGTGACTCCCCAGCTCCAGTGTTTCCCCATTAACCTCAGGAGGAGCTAAACTGCGACGTGGCTGAGTGTGGTGGAGGGTGGTGGGGCCACGGGGCTGAGGGGAGCCCGGGGAGTGGGCGCGTCTCACACACCCAAAACAAAAGCTCACCTGAACGCCACCTGCAGGCAACCCTGACCTTCTCTCTCATGCCAGGTCGCTTCCACATGTGCTCCACCTTCCCTCACCGCCCACATCATCCCTGCCCCACTGCAGGTACTTTAATTCCCTCTTCCTATTCCTTTCCTACACCCAGCCGGCGCTGTCATCCTTGTACACGGGCGTCATCAAGGCAGGTGTGTCCGTAAGACGTTATTTACATCCGTGTCCGTGAGACGATCTCCTCTCTGATTGGCAGGGCGGACCTCAAGCACGCGCGCTCCCTGATGCATGAGAGAGAGAGAGAGAGAGAGAGAGAGAGAGAGAGAGAGAGAGAGAGAGAGAGAGAGAGAGAGATTGTATGCCTGACACTAAGTGAGGTGGACGGACGGACAGACGGATGGAAGGATGGACTGATGGCGAGTCTGCTGCCATCTCCAAGGCGCCAGCGAGGCCCCGCGACGCGAGCCGGACTGACTGACTGTGACTTTACTTGACTGGGTGACTAGACCGGCTGGCTGGCTGGCTGGCTGGGAGGCGCCTGGAAACTGGGGCGGGAAACAGGAGGGCACCACCAGCCTGTTTTTGCGCCACAGCTGTTCACGGCGAGGGGCGGAGGAAAGGCAGGAGAACCAGAACAGAGGCAGAAGGGTTGGCAACGGTGAGGGTGTAAGACTGTGAGGGCGAGGGAGGGTAGGGTGAAGCCTCCGCCCTTCACTCAATAGCAGGTCACACGCCAGGGATCACAGGGCCGTGGTGGGGGATTACGGCCGCCGCACTGTTTGGATTCCTATCGGCGTGAAATATTTAGTCCTGACACGTAAAGTTGACACGTAAAGGGGTGATACATCCCGCCTTCCCTTCCTATCTGCGGTACATCTCTTTCACCCTTCCCTGCTTGTTCTTTTGTCACTCCATCCACAGCCTGTACCCGCCACTATCTTCCTTGCTTTATTTATCTCTCTTGCTTGTTTTATCCCTACCTTCCTTCCTATTCTGTTTATCTCTCTTCTTCCTTGTTCTTTTCTCATTCCTCCCACACCCAATATATTTCCCTATCTTTCTTCTTGTTCCCCTATTCTTATTTTATCTTGTTTCTTCGTGTCCTTCCTTTCACACTTTTTTCATTTTTTTCTCTCTCCCTGTTCTTCTCCTACCTCCCCAGCTATCTATGTCTCCCTCACTCCTTCGATCCCTGTTCTGTCCTCCCACTCCCGTCCTGTGCACCCTGTTCTCCTCCCACCTCACCAAACTCCATCCCCTCTTGTTTGTCCTCTCTCTCTCTCTCTCTCTCTCTCTCTCTCTCTCTCTCTCTCTCTCTCTCTCTCTCTCTCTCTCTCTCTCTCTCTCTCTTTTTATTTAAACAAAACTTTATACAAAGGAACATGTACCCAAAGGCGCACTGTCGTGTGCTACCTATTCTAA
>NC_059300.1:7169751-7189751 GCF_017591435.1 Portunus trituberculatus | reverse complement strand
GAACAAGAACAAACAGAACAAGAAAAAAAAAAAGGTGAAAAAATTAATGCCATGATACAACAAAACACACACACACACACACACACACACACACACACACACACACACACACACACACACAGTAATACAAAGAAACAGGGAACAATTCACAGGAAAAGAGGGAACAAGTCGGTTAAGGACCAAACAACTGCCTCCTCCTCATCCTCCCCCTCCTGACCCCCCCTCCCATTCCTCTTTTGTTACCTCCTCTACCTACTACTACTACTTACCATCCTTATATTTATTCCTTGTTATCTAGGTAATTCGCTCCTCCTCCTCCTCCTCCTCCTTCTCCTCCTCCCACTATCACCCTCATCTTCCTCTTCTTACTTCTTCTTCATCCTCTTCCTCCTCTCACTATCCCTCCTCTTCCTCTTCTTTCTTTCTTTCTTTTTCTTCTTCATCTTTTCGTCTCTCTACCTCCTCCTCCTCCTCCTCCTCCTCCGTCTGTAACATGACAATAACTACAGAGCGACGACGAATTTCCGCATGACTTCTTGGGACCTAATTACACTCTCTCTCTCTCTCTCTCTCTCTCTCTCTCTCTCTCTCTCTCTCTCTCTCTCTCTCTCTCTCAATAAGTGTCTAAGGAGGGCTGAGAGACTTCCTCGTCAGCCCCTTCCGTTTGTCATTCACGGTCATTATTCTTCTCTCTATTCATCTCTCTCTCTCTCTCTCTTCTCTCTCTCTCATCTATGACCTCTTCTCTCTCTCTCTCTCTCTCTCTCTCTCTCTCTCTCTCTCTCTCTCTGACCTCCTTTCCATTTGTTCTCTTTGCTACGCCTTTCCTAATTCTTTCATCACTCTCCTTCCTTCCTTCCCTCCTTCCATTTAATCATCTCCATTCTACATGTTATCTTTTATTCTCTCGTGTCTTTAACTTCTCTATCTTCCTCCGAGTCATTTCTATTTCTTCTTATTTCTATTTCCTTCCTTTATTCGCTTCTCTCTATCATTCCTCGTTCATCTCTCATTCACGCCTCCCATACCCTCTTCCTCTCTTCCTCCCACTCCTCAATCATTCAATTGTCCATCATTCCCTCCATTCACCTCCTCCCATCTCTCTCTCTCTCTCTCTCTCTCTCTCTCTCTCTCTCTCTCTCTCTCTCTCTCTCTCTCCCCTCATCCACTCAATGTTTTCCTGTCCTCTCCTCTCTCTCTTTCTCTTTTCTTTCCTCTTTTCCTCTCTCATTCGCGGAGGAGGAGGAGGAGGAGGAGGAGGAGGAACTATTTAGATCTTTCATTTCCGGAGTCATTTTAATCCTCACAACGTCGCCATGACCAGGATCTGACTTACTACCAGAATATAGAAGTGAGTCAGTCGCGCTCTCTCTCTCTCTCTCTCTCTCTCTCTCTCTCACCTTAGTTCGAGACATTCCACCAAGCACCAGGATCTAAATAAGCACTTACTACCAGAATATAGAAGTGAGTCATATGATGTCCATCAAGGAGAGGTAGTCTCTCTTGCAGTCTCTCTGTCTCTACCAGAAGTCTCCAATCTCTCTAAACTCAATGCCTTGTAAATACTCAAACTTTGACAAGTAACTACCTAAATGGATTTTTTGTAAATCAAGATGGAGACTTTGTAAAACTTTCTTGATTTCAATTATTATTATTATTATTACTAACTCTTTGACAAAATTTTTTTTCTTTCTTTTTTTCTTTTTTTTTTCCTTCTTTACGTCCAGAGATATAGTAGGGAGGATAGCCGAGGTCATCATTATGTATGCATCTACCCTACACTTTCCCCTTTCTCTCTCTCTCTCTCTCTCTCTCTCTCTCTCTCTCTCTCTCTCTCTCTCTCTCTCTCTCTCTCTCTCTCTCCATTCACCAAACTCCAGGGATTTCATGACTCATCCTCGTTCTCCTCCCTCATCATTATCATCACCATCATCCTGTGCACCTTCATCATCATCTTCAAAAGTGACAGTCATCTATATACGTAGTTCCCAGCGTGAGATGTAGTGTTAGTCATCTCTGTATGTATTAAGCCGTCCTATATTCACTTAAACACCATGCCAGCTGCTTATCTGTACCGGTTTACATGTCTTTTTGCTACTGTACATTCCCTTTCCCTCTCTCTCTCTCTCTCTCTCTCTCTCTCTCTCTCTCTCTCTCTCTCTCTCTCTCTCTCTCATTATGTCATCATCCAGTCCTTCACCAAACCTGTTTTATCCATGAGTACATTTCCTACCTCCTTCCTTTTCCTATTTTTTTTTTTTATCTCTTTATAATTGTCTACCATCATTTATATTTCCTATCATCTGTTTTTATCTACATTTCCTCCCTTCGTTCTTTCTCCGTTTCCTCTCAACCTACTATCACATGCCCTTCTCCACTCTAGTTTTGTTTACATTTCTTTCATTCCTCTTCTCCTATTTTTTCTCTCTCTCTCTCTCTCTCTCATTCTATCATCCTTACTTCACACCAGATTTTTCTACATTCTCTCCTTAAGCGTATTCCTCTCTATCCTTCTTGAGTCAACCAATTTTTCTCTTCCTCTTCCATCATCCACTTTAATTATCGTGTCATCTTTCTGTACACCTTCCCCACACCATATTTCTCTACATATCTCCTCTTAGTTCATTCCTCTCTATCCTTCTTACAACATCCATCTCTCTTTATACCTTCCATCATCAACCTAAATCCTTGTGTCATCTTATCTTTTCGTCTGTCTATCCTATATTCACCTTCCCCACACAAGTTTCCTCTACATTTCATCCCTATCACTTATCCATCAACTCTCTCTCTCTCTCTCTCTCTCTCCCTCACACACCTAAATCCTCGTCTTTTCTAATGCTCTCGTCTATCTGTCTATACGTTCACCATTCTTTTCCAGTGACTGCCGTGATTCTGTCAGTCTTATTATGGTGAGTTTGTCTGTGAATTATTACGCCACGGCTATTTATAACCATGACAAGGAGAGATGAGGGCTTACGTAAAAGGATTAGAAATGATACTAACAATAACAGGCTCTCATATCTCTCCTATGCTGCCTGCCTGACTTTTACTACTCTACATGGGGATGCTTGTGGGTGATATAGGAGAGTACAGTGGAAGGATACTCCCCACTATCTATATTTGCACTGCCTGGTGGTTGGGATGGGATAGTAAAGTGGAAGGAAAGTCCCCTACCTACTCATGCTTATATACTATTCTACCATGGCAGTTTCAGTTCTAGTCATACGTGTTAAAAAGTAATAAAAGTAATGACTAACTGAATATTGAGTTTAGGGCGCCAGAATACAGTGTCACGAGAGAGAGAGAGAGAGAGAGAGAGAGAGAGAGAGAGAGAGAGAGAGAGAGAGAGAGAGAGAGAGAGAGAGAGAGAGAGAGAGAGAGAGAGAGAAACACAGAAAGCAACACGTTAAAGAGGATACGATCTAATTTCCCCTGATTTGATTTTTTTTTTTTTTTCATACCTTTGATTTTTTCCCGTTAATTAATTCATTTCTTTTTCTGAGTGTTGTCATATTTGTGTAGCTTGTGACCTTGGGATGAAACGAGGAATAATGATGATAACAATATTTTTTTTATTTTATCTATCTCCCTTTTCTACTAGTCTCTCCGCCTCCCCCTCTCTCTCTCTCTCTCTGAAGTGTCGAGGTGTGTGACCTAGGCTTCCCTGCGGCCCCGTCATGCCTGTCCTGACGGAGGTGGCGAGCGGCCGTGCGCAGCGTGGCGAGGCACGGATGTTGTGCTCTAAATATTCTTTCTATCTCTCTCCTTTAGACTGTTTCCACGACGCCACGATCCAGCACTCTCTCTCTCTCTCTCTCTCTCTCTCTCTCTCTCTCTGAAGCTTCTCTGTCACCACCATCTCAGCAGCCTCTTCTCCTCTCATCTCTCCCTTCACCACTACAACCACCACTTAAACAGGCCTACCACCACCACCACCACCACCTAACCATCATCGTTTTCCTTCTCACCACCATTCCAGCCACTAGCTAACCACCATCCTGTAGCATCCTCCTTCCTGCCTCTCTCTTTCTCATCACCACTAACACCATTCCTACCAGCACCACCACTACCATCACCAAAACACAGCCGCTTAATCACCATCTCCAGCTGCCTTTCCCCATCTCTCTCTCTCTCTCTCTCTCTCTCTCTCTCTCTCTCTCTCTCTCTCTCTCTCACATCAAAAACAACAAAAGTATGACCGTCACCACCCCCGCAACCCTCTCGTCACTCACCTCTCCCCCCTCCTCCCCCTCCCACGTCTCCCCACAATCCGACTGACAATACAGCCTCACATCCTCCCTCCCTCCACCTTCTCTCCTTTCCTCTCCCTCTCTGACCCTCATGACTCACTCTCTCACTTTCCCTCCACCACCACCACCACCACCACCACCACGGCTACTGACTCGTGCTTCCTCTCCCTCTCTCTCGTCCCCGTGTTCTCATCGTCCCACCACTCAATACTGTTATTTTAATGAGTTTCTTGATGTTTGGTTCTTCTTACGTGAGCTAGCTACACCTGTATTTTTGTTATTGTCTTTTCATCACGTATACACCTGTTTGGTTTGGTCACTAACTGTTACTTCTTTCACACCTGGTTTCCTGTTTCCGGCCGGCTATTATGCTATACACTTGTCACGTTCTATGATGTTTGTACCAGTACGCCTTGTAATTTCGCATGATTCTGCTTATCATAATCAGTACTACGCACCTTCCATGTACCAACAGGTGTGCGTGCCTGATTGCAGCGTCTTTACACCTGGTTCCCGCTGTCTTCAATTTACAACTTACACCTGTCTCACTCCGGTTACTTAAACTGTTACGTATATCTTGAATGTAGTATCAAACCTGTTCCTGGAGCTGTCACATCTGGTTCCCGCTCTCTTTAATACACATCGACACCCTCTTGGAGTTCATAACAGTACATCTAGCAGTTCTCTCTAATCCCAGTAACTTTTTAACTGTCATGCGCGGCTGTAGTGAGAAGTGGAGTAGCATTCAGTAAATACTTCCAATGTTTAGCGCTGTCTACCTTAATCTGGAGTCCTCTGAAATGCTAAGATTAAGTTTGTGATAGCATTAAGTGTCAGTAGAACAGAAGATTTATTATTGAGGAAGAAAATAAAATCTAATGAAAGTAAATCTGTCTGGTATTTTTACATATGGCCATGACTGTGCATATATACAAGTACAAACCAAAATATCAACTTTCGGATATTGTAAGGTGTCAGATCAGGGAGCATGGCAACACTGTATACCCCACATTTCTAACCGTGACTTTAACTACCACGTGTCTACAGCTGGATCTCATGTCGGAGTGTTTGCAAGTACTTTGTCACGGTTCTCTATGAAGTACCCACATCTGACACTGCATCGATGAGATTACATTGCTACACTAAATGATTCTCCTCGTATCTCGTTCAGTAACTCCACTCCTACATCGATCAAGGTAATCAGCGGGCACTTTAACCCCTTCAGTAGTGGGACGCATTTTTAACTTGAATTTTGAGTATGATTAGATGATTCTATTGACATTAAGAAGGATCTACGGAGATCAGAAAATTAATGGCCACAGTCTTTACTACTCTAATCCCCACATAAGTATCTGAAGCTGTATAAAAGCACCAAATACTAAGTAGAATGAATATGGAAACGCGTCCAGTTACTAAAGAGTTTAAATAACAGCAGTTAAATGTACAGTACCGCATCTGTTACCTGTCATTAACCCAAACTGTCCTTATATCGAGTTCCCTATCTCCAAATCACCTCCAGACACTTACTAACAACACGTAAATATACAGCACCTACTAATGCCTGTCTTCAATGCACCTTACACGTACACTTACTTGTGGTTTACCAGTTATCATACCTTGTACGAACACACCTGATCTCCCTCTCCCTCTCTCTCTCACGGGATGAAGTGTGCAAAGTGAAGGGAGAGGAGTGAGAAGGCGGAGGGTGTGTGAAAGGGACACTGTTGGATAAAGGAGATGGAGAAGAAAGGGTAGAGTGAGGATGAAGGAAAAGGACAGGTAGGAGAGGAGAAGGAGAGGGAGGGTTTTAAAATGGAAGGGTGAGGTGGAAAGGGAAGGAGAGATTACTGGCTAAAAGGAAATGGGTAGAGAAAAAGGGTCAAGAGAGAGAGAGAGAGAGAGAGAGAGAGAGAGAGAGAGAGAGAGAGAGAGAGAGAGAGAGAATAAAAATGGAGACAGTGAAGGAAGAACACGGAGGAAACAAAAGAGGGAAAGTAGAAGAGGGAGACAAGGGGTGAAAACACGATAAGGAGAAAGAGGGGAAGATGAAGAGGAAGAAGGAAAAGAAAGGGTGCTTAGGACAAACAAGACAGGGAACAAGTAGAGGGGAGCGAGAGAAGAGGGGAGGATACAGATCAAAAGTAAAGGAGCAAGAGAGAGAAAGAGAGAGAGAGAGAGAGAGAGAGAGAGAGAGAGAGAGAGAGAGAGAGACTATGGAATCTTTATCGCTTGAATTTCTCACCGCATCCACCACCACCACCACCACCACCACCCCATCACAAGGACACCTCCACTACCTGTTATTGCCTGTGTTGTGGCCCTAACCAGTCACCCGCGGGAACCCTGAAATCGCCACAGGTGGGAATCTCACGCGGGGCACCATTCATACTATTCCTTCCCCCCCTCTCTCTCTCTCTCTCTCTCTCTCTCTCTCTCTCTCTCTCTCTCTCTCGTTTATCCATATCGTGATACTGACGGTTCTCATTTCCTCTCGATATTTTAGTAGTAATGTAAATATACGATAGTTTCTTAAAAGATATGTCTTGTTATAACAGACACAGACACACACACACACACACACACACACACACACACACACACACACGCACACGCACAAGAGCGTAAGGAAATAAGAAAAGTTCCAAGAAACCGCCTAATTTTCTTTCAAGCTTTTCTTTATGACTTGCCACCAACACCCACACACACACACACACACACACACACACACACACACACACACACACACACACGGATTAATACAACACTTCTCAATATCCCCAGTCCCTGAAAAACAACGATTCTTTTCTAGAATATAACATCACGTACAAATGAATCGAAGTATAAAAGGCAAGAAACAAATATGCCACACCAATACTCAGCAAGAAACCAACAAATGAACGCACGCCAATGAATACACACGTAAGAGATGAAATCAGATATATACAGAGCTACCTGCGAGCACCTGCCACTAATTGGGCCTGACAAAGACAGGTGAGGGGGCGCAGGCAGGAAGACAGCGAGTGAGCAGTGGTGTGAGGGGGACAGTCTGGACCGTGGCCACTCCCCATGTTTGGTCCAGTGAGAATAGGCACTGTGTATGATGATGATGATGATGATTGATGTTCAGATAGGTAGAGAGATACGTAGACAGATATGTAGATAGATGAGCAGATAAATAGATAAATATAATCTGATAGATGCAATTAGAAGCTTAATAAATCAGAATGTATTAGATATAGTGTTGTTTTCCGGGTTTTTTTTTCTACATCTGTTCTCTTCAAAGTCTCTCTCTCTCTCTCTCTCTCTCTCTCTCTCTCTCTCTCTCTCTCTCTCTCTCCCCCTCACGAAACAGCAAAACTAACAGGAAACAAGCAACCAAAACTTCTCGAATCTTGTGTGTCGGTAGGAAAACACCATTACATCGGACCCACTTTCCTCCCCCACATCAATTTTTCCTAACACCACCACCACCACCACCACCACTACCACCACCAATAACAACACCACCACTACAACCAATACTATACATCACCCTGCTATCATTACAACAAAGAACATTCTTCCTCCACCAACACCACCATCACCAACACCATCAACAACACCACCACCAATATCATAGATCACCCTAACCACCATTACAACACAGAACACTCCATCACCACCACCACCACCACCATCAATAACAACACCACCTCTATAACCAATACTATATACACCACCCTAGCCACTATTACAACATAGAACACTCCATCACCACCACCACCACCACACAACACCACAACAAAACATCTCTCCACCACCACCACCACCACCACGACCACCACTACCTGAATACAATAACCCTCACCCTAACCGCCCTCTCTACCACCACCACCACCACAGCATCACCACCACAACACCATCAATACGCGGGGAGTCTTGCACCCTCGAGCGGGGACCATCAATTACAATAAAGGCGAGAAAGACCCAATAGCCTTACACACGCCCACGCCTTGCCCCTGCTGAGGAGGAGGAGGAGGAGGAGGAGGAGGAGGAGGAGGAGGAGGAAGAGGAGAAAAAGGAAAATACCAAGAAAATAAAAGGATGAGACGAGGATGAGGAGGAAGGAAAAAGGAAGATAATGACAATAATAAGACAAAGAGGAAAGAGAAAAGATGCCAGCACGGGAGGAAAGAAAGGAGATAAGTAGAGAAAAGAAGAATGATGAAGGAAAGGAAAGGAGAAAAAGGTGGAAGCAAAAATGGAAGATAAGGATAATGGGGCAAATGAATAAGAGATGATGGAGAAGAAGCAGTGGAGGAGGAGGAGGAGGAGGAGGAGGAGGAGGAGGAGGAAGAAGAGGAGGAAGACGAAGAAGAGAGATAGCACAAGAGATGAGCTGGATGACAAGGAAGAAGAGGAAGGTTAGAGGAAGAGGAGGAGGAGGAGGAGGAAGAACCTTTCACAACAACATCCCATGAATATGCTGATATACTCCATTAAAACTCAACAAACGAGAGAGAGAGAGAGAGAGAGAGAGAGAGAGAGAGAGAGAGAGAGAGAGAGAGAGAGAGAGAGAGAGAGAGATTCCACAGGTCAAGTATTTCTGGTATGTTGGCATGTAATATTAAAAGGTAGGTAAGCTGTGGTTCGCAAAAGTATTTACGAATAAATCTGTGACATACCTGTCTGTCTATCTATCTATCTGTCTATCTTTCTATCTTTCTATCTGCACGGTGTTGGAGCGTAGGGAGGTTAGCAGAGACTCCCCAGCCCCTGTTTACTGCCAGAACGCCCACCTCCTGCAGCAGGTGAGCGGCACGGACAATAGCGGACAGGGAGGGCAAGGTAATATAGGGAGGGAAGGTGGGAGAAAGGTGGGAGAGAGGGCATGGTGGGACAGGGCAGGGTAAGATAGGGAGGAAATGGAGAGAGAAGGAAGCAAGGAATGGGAGAGAGGTGGCATGATAGAGAGAGAAGGAAGGAAGGATGGAAGCAAGGAAGGAAGACAGTGAAGGAGAAGAGAAACATAGGAAAACGGAAAAAAAGGAAGGGATAGAAGTAGAAACTGGAAGACAGAGAAAGACAGTGGAGGAAGAGAGGAAGGATGGAATAAACAGAGGAGAGGGGAGAAAAGAAAGACGAAAGGGAGGAATGTAGAAAGGAAAGGAGAGAAGAAAGCGACCAATAACGGAGGAAGGTAGGGAGAGAAGAGGAGGGAAGGAAGGGCAGAGGAAAACAATAAGATCAAGAAATCCTCTCCCTCTCGTTCCCTTTCTCTCGTCTTTTCTTATTAATCTCTTTCTTCCTCACATTTTTTTCCTACATTCTCACTGTCACTAAAAATTCTGCTTCCCTCTCTTTCTCTTCCTTTTCTTTACGTTTCCTCACTTCACCTTAACCTAACTGCTTTCTCTCTCTCTCTCTCTCTCTCTCTCTCTCTCTCTCTCTCTCTCTCATACCTCAGTAGTCACCCACCACCAACCGACTTCCTTACAATCCCACAACCACCACCACCACTCCTACTCATGCCCTCTCCCTCTCTCTCTCTCTCTCTCTCTCTCTCTCTCTCTCTCTCTCCAACCACCCAACGACCATCACGCACGTCACCTTTACTCCTCGCCCCCTCTCCTCTCCTCTCCCTTCAGCCAATCCCACCCCCCTCACTCTCTCTCTCTCTTTCTTGCCCTCCTCCTCCTCCTCCTCCTGGTCTTTCCTTCCTAATAAGTATTCTCTCTTTACTCTCATCCCACCAGTCACCACTCCTTCACGTTTCCTCTCACTGACTCCCCTCCCCACACCCCCTCCCCCTCCTTCTCCCCCTGCAACACCTGATAGTCGCCAAGGACACTCGTGACCACCTGCGGGCAATGAGATCTGCGTCGCGGCAGCTTCACCACAACTCGCTTCGCCTCTGTCTCGCTTCGCCTCCTCCTCCTCCGTTACTGAGAGAGAGAGAGAGAGAGAGAGAGAGAGAGAGAGAGAGAGAGAGAGAGAGAGAGAGAGAGAGGAAGGGCAAGGAGGTGGACAGGGATGGGTGGAGGGGGATGTGTGTGTGTGTGTGTGTGTGTGTGTGTGTGTGTGTGTGTGTGTGTGTGTGTGTGTGAGAGAGAGAGAGAGAGAGAGAGAGAGAGAGAGAGAGAGAGAGAGAGAGAGAGAGAGAGAATGTATACGCGTGTGCTGTGCGTGTGCGTGTGCGTGTGCGTGTGCGTGTGTGTGTGTGTGTGTGTGTGTGTGTGTGTGTGTGTGTGTGTGTGTGTGTGTGTGTGTGTGTGTGTGTCCTCATCTCACCTGTATTACCTCCTCATTACACTACATTATCCAGGTAAAACACAAACTGATATTCCTTTTAAGCTTCCATCACACACTGCGTTAAAAGTTGAAAAGTCTGTAATATAAGCAACAGTGTAGTGGCAGCGCAGTGGACGGGAGCGGAGAGGCGATGGCGGGGGTGGAAAGGAAGGAGCAAAGGTAAGAGAACAAAGGTGAAGGGAAGGACAGGTGAGGGATGAAGAAACTGGAACTGGTGGAGATAAGATAAGGAAAGGTGAGAGGAAGGAAGAAAGGTAAGAAAGACTGCGAGGTAATGAGGGATGGCGGTATGCTGAGAGAGAGAGAGAGAGAGAGAGAGAGAGAGAGAGAGAGAGAGAGAGAGAGATTCGCTCGTGCCTTCCCGTAATCAGTGCGTGCTGAGGGCGTGGCGAGGAGGAGGAGGAGGAGGAGGAGAGATGGAATAAGAAGATAAAGAATCGTGATGAAAAACAAACATTAATGAGTGAATAATGCTAGAAGCTGAGAGAGAGAGAGAGAGAGAGAGAGAGAGAGAGAGAGAGAGAGAGAGAGAGAGAGAGAGAGAGAGTGTGTATCATGTGACCTTATCCAAGTCCCTAAATCTTCCCCAATACCCTGAAAAGCCCGAAAAAGAAGCTCGGGCCACTACAGACAGAACTCCCGGCAAGGTTGAGGCGAGAGAAGCCGTGTAAGAGAATGAATGAATGAATAAATGAATAAATAAATGAATATATGATAAGCTGGGATGAGCCTTGGTATTTCTCTTTTCTCACGTACTCCCGTTTTGGTTTGGTCCTCTTTATC
The DNA here is from genome assembly GCF_017591435.1 of Portunus trituberculatus. NCBI lineage: Eukaryota > Metazoa > Arthropoda > Malacostraca > Decapoda > Portunidae > Portunus > Portunus trituberculatus. The sequence goes on along the minus strand of NC_059300.1, from coordinate 7,178,427 downwards.
TACTCCTTACTCCACCCTCACTCACCCTGATCCACTCCGTCAATCTCTTTACTCTAATCCAGCGTTACTTCCTCCTCACTCTGATCCATGCACTGTAAATTTCTCAAACTGATCCACTCTCACTCTCTCTTATCCTGATCAACGCATCCTTCCTCTTTCTGAACTCAATTTCTCTCTCTTTCATCCACTCTTCCCTCCCCTGCAGTCTCATCTCCTCACTCTCATCCTTACCCCATTCTCCCTCCCTCATCCTACTCCACATTCCTTGCTTCACCAATCCTTGTACCGTCCACCATACCCTTCCTGCACTCTATTCACTACCATACACCCTGCCACCCTCCCTATGTCCTTCGTCCCTCATCCTACCCATGGGAGCCTTTCACTCCTCACCCTACCCATCCTCCATCTTTGCGCATCCATCCTATTCTTATTATATTCTACTCACTAAAGGCTTTTCTCTCTGTGTGTCTCGTCACGCCCCTACCAGCCTCAGCAGCACCGATAGCACCGTCACCTCGCTGCCGCCAACACCTCCTCAATATTTGGGGTCACATGTCAACAAAAGTCTTTCCCTTTCTATGTAATGTTATTTGGCGCGGCGGGCGGAGGGGTGCAAGGCGCTGCGACCTTCCCTTCTCCCATCATGCTGCCATAGCGTCCAAGAAAATTGTATTTGCAAAATCATGAAAACTTAAAAGCAAGACTCTCCCTCGCACTTAATTGAAAAGTCTAAGCGGACTCCAAACATTTAAAGTTCCTCTTGGTAGTTCGTGTTGAAGTTTAAGGCTTAATACTGTTGAGATACAAAATATTCCTAAAAAAAAAAACATTTCTCATATTGGAAAAATGTTTAGCAGCATTCTGCCTTCGGATCGGAAAATCTTATGAAATAGTTATGAATCGGAATAGAAGTTAAGGCCAGCAGCTTTTCTCAAAGTCTAACGCTGAGGCAAGGCCATGGAAAAAAAAGGAGAAAAATAAAACTTTAAATTGGAGGCGGCTTCAGTCCACCACCCTCATCACCCACCAACTCCTGCCTGGCCTTTCCGCCTTCTCAGGATGGCGGTGCCTGGCGACTCCCTCCCTGACCCTCCTGCAAGCGGGACGAGACGTGCTCCACGCAGAGCACACTGACACCCGCTCGTTATTACTGATGACATTTTACTGACACACGAATCGACTTACGACACTGCACTCAATACAGACAAAGAAGCCCATGTTAACTTGAGCCTCAGCACAGCGTCTGCTACCGCTCATCTCCTCCCCCTCCCCGGCCACCTAAAGGACCCAGAAACCTGCGGGCCGTGAATAGCCTCTCCGTAAGTAGCTTCTATGAATAAGACTGAACCCGAGGCCGCACCGGGTGGGTGGGTGGCGGCGGCGATGGTGGTGGTGGTGGTGGTGGTGAGGGTGTGGCTGTAGTAACGGTGAGGATTGGTATGGGTGGGGCGTGGCTGTAGAATTGCTGGTGGGAGGTGAGTGGTGGTGACGGTGGTGGTGAGAGGGTGTGACTGTGGTGTAGGTGATGGTGAGGCGTGGCTGTATTGGTGGTGAAGATAACCTACACGTGGTGGTGGTGGTGGTGGTGTACCAATAATCTGACCACGAATTCGATTTAAGCAAGTATTTGATGAGAATTTCAGCCTGGGAGAGGTTCCGGAAGTGGTGGTGGTGACGATGGCTGGGAGGCAGCAGGGATGAAACGGGAGAGTGACATGAGAGGACGAGAGAGAGAGAGAGAGAGAGAGAGAGAGAGAGAGAGAGAGAGAGAGAGAGAGAGAGAGAGAGAGAGAGAGAGAAATCGAAACTAGGTATAAATCTAATTTGCAACAGAGTAATTAAAATCTACATTAAATTATTCCGTTGCTGGAATGGGAAAAGTTGTTGAGAGAGAGAGAGAGAGAGAGAGAGAGAGAGAGAGAGAGAGAGAGATATAACAATCTCGGCAGCTAACCTACTTATCACTCTATCACAATACTAAGATGTCAACACCATTATCAGCACCATTACGTATTCTAACCTGTATAAGCAACCCTGTCATCACTACCACCATCACCACCACCACCACCACCACCAATCATCATAATCCACAACGTCTCTGTCATCATTCCCACAATCCACATCACCATCACCACCACAAGCACTATCATCATCCCCACCTACATCACCACAACTACACCACAATTCTTAAACCTATCACACGCATCACCAAATCATTCCCAGCATCTCTCTCTCTCTCTCTCTCTCTCTCTCTCTCTCTCTCTCTCTCTCTCTCTCTCTCCAAACAGGGCTTAACACCAGAAAACTCGAGACCGACAGAGAAGGACAGGCAGGCAGACAGGCAATCACACCAGCCCGTCACTCCCTGTACAACCCACGCCCGTGAAACTTGCAACACGCCACACACACACACACACACACACACACACACACACACCAGAATAGAAGGAAAAGGATGGGAGGAAAGGGAACAGTAAATAAAAGTTAAATAGGAAGAGCTATAGAGAGAAGGAAGAAAGAAAGAGAAGAGACAAAGAGAAGAACGAATGGATGAACGGACAAATGAACGAACGAACAAAAGGAAAGGATAGGAGCAAGTGAAAAAAAATAACAAATAAAATAGGAAAGGAGAGAGAGAGAGAGAGAGAGAGAGAGAGAGAGAGAGAGAGAGAGAGAGAGAGAGAGAGAGAGAGAGAGAGAGAGAGAGAGAGAGAGGGGCAAAGCTAATTTCATACACAATATCCAACGTTCTACCTACAATAATTAATCCAGAGTTAAGAGCCATCGTAAGTAACATTTCTATTAATTTAGAGCACAGAGAGAGAGAGAGAGAGAGAGAGAGAGAGAGAGAGAGAGAGAGAGATAACATATTCCGGGGGGGAGGAGGAAAGCTAATACGATTCACGGACAGAGTATTAACAGTGGGGCATATACCTTTCCCTCTACCCTCCCTGCTCCCTCCCAGCCACCACCACCACCACCACCACCACCACCACTACTATACCTATGAAGTACCACACACCGAGGGTCACTATTTCCTCTTAGTAGCCTAATGGATGGGTACAATAGGAGCCTCCATTCACAGATAATAGGACGTGGAAGTACAGACACTGCTAATTAAAAGCCATGTTTTATTTTTTCTTCTTGATTCTAATATAAGCATGAAAATTTAAGTGGGGAGGTGAAGGGATGGGAATATGAGAGAGAGAGAGAGAGAGAGAGAGAGAGAGAGAGAGAGAGAGAGAGAGAGAGAGAGAGAGAGAGAGAGAGAGAGAGAGAGAAACAGAGAGAGAAAGAAAGAAAGAAAGAAAGAAAGAAAGAAAGAAAGAGAGAGAGAGAGAGAGAGAGAGAGAGAGAGAGAGAGAGAGAGAGAGAGAGAGAGAGAGAGAGAGAGAGAGAGAGAGAAAGGATGAAAACAGATGGAACATACATACATACATACACAGCATCCCTTGACCTTTTCACGAATAAATTGAAAGCGAAGTTTAAAGAAATCCATCTTGACCTCAGGCGGTAAGAGGGGAGGGAAGGGATGGAGGGGGAGGAAGGTATGCAGAGGAGGGAGAAAAGGGAAGGAAGGAAAGGAGAGAGAGAGAGAGAGAGAGAGAGAGAGAGAGAGAGAGAGAGAGAGAGAGAGAGAGAGAGAGAACTATACTGACTCACCAGCACTCCCATTCTCTCCTCTCCCTTCCACCCCGTTCTTTCCTCCTCTCCTCTCCTCTCCCCACTACCACCACCACCAGCAGGAGCCACGTGCCGCCCAACTGTCACGTCCCAACAAGTGCAGCCAGACGCGGATCTATTTAATTCCCTCAAACATTCAACACCATTCCTCTCAGACTGATAAAAGATAAGATTTGCTGATAACGAAAGAAAAGCTGCTACCGTTTTCTCAAGAGCACAATAGAAAACGTAGCACAAGGGTATTAAATAATCTCAGAATGCTTTAGAAGAGATGCCAGTCAGTAGTACTCACCAATACCGCTGCTCGTGTTATTTTGACAGCGCTGGTTGTGGTGGCGGCGCTGCGCTATTACTAATGCTGTTTATTTATTCATTTGTTTAAGGGCGACAGGGAGTGAATTGATGTGGTGATTAAAGAGGATGATTAAAAAAAAAAAAAAAAGGTGGAGGGGGCAGTAAAATGGTGGTGGCCTTTCTTTTTTTCTTTTCTTTTTTTTGTGTGTGTGATGCGTTCGACATCTATTTAGTTTGGTATACGATGGGTCTCTCTCTCTCTCTCTCTCTCTCTCTCTCTCTCTCTCTCTCTCTCATAAGGTTGTCCCTCACAGCTGATGGCAGACTGACTCCCGTATATCCATCCCTATCTCCCCCCACCCCCATCTCCCACCGTCACCACCGTCACCCTTCCCTTCACACACTCCCTCTCTCTCTCTCTCTCTCTCTCTCTCTCCTCCCATGTCCAGGTGCACGCTAATAGTATCGATCAGCGGACAACCCACCCAGCTCTTGTTTCACCCTATACTTCCGCTGACTCGTGCCCAGCTGTCAATAACATGTAGATAAATATACTTCTTTTATGCTCCACGATACCAAATTTTCTCTTATTTCCCGTAACGGAGGAGGAAAGTAGATAATGTAGTTACAGGAGTGGTCTGTAAGAATGAACTGCACGGGAGGGGGAGGTGAGAGAACAAGAAAGGGAGGTATATGGGAGGAGGTGGATAAGGACGAAGGGGAGGTGGAGAGAAGGTGCAGTTTCGTGTTGTAAACCTAGGTGTTGTTTAGGGTGAGGCGAGGGAGAGAGAGGGAGAGGGTAACGTGGGGAAAGGAGGGTGTCGAGGGTTAGCTAAGGGTGAAAGGTGAGTATTTACGTGGCTCTCAATTACGTGAGTGAAGGCAGTAAAGGTAAAAGTAATGAGTTGAAGTAATAAGTTTGTGTTGGGATATTTTTGCTCTCTAAATGTTGAGATTGCTGGATGTTTTATTTTGTTCTTCGTCTCTCTCTCTCTCTCTCTCTCTCTCTCTCTCTCTCTCTCTCTCTGCACGAATCTAATAATCAGATCCTTGTTCAATAACCACCTCATTTCAAGACTCCGGCTGAAGACACAGACAGACACACAAAGAAAGAGAGAGCAACAACACTGCAACAGTATTACCAGATCCGAGGCGTGGCAAAACCTCACCAGTCTCTCCCTTACTGAACGAATAGGCGAGTGACGGTCATAGCTACAAGCCTTATTACAACAATAAGGTTTAGAGGTGAGAGAGGAAGAAGTAATGATTGTAACACTATCTCCTATTCGTTAATTTACTCATGACGGTTTAGATTCTTGGAACACACTTAATGGTGATTGGATGTGTGTGTGTGTGTGTGTGTGTGTGTGTGTGTGTGTGTGTGTGTGTGTGTGTGTGTGTGCGCGAGTGAGGCGGCGAGAAACATGAATTCCCTTGCAATAAGAGAAGGAAAAGGAGAAGCGGTATTTGCAAGTCGTGGAGGCAACATTCAAGCAGGCAAATACGTGTGTGTGTGTGTGTGTGTGTGAGAGAGAGAGAGAGAGAGAGAGAGAGAGAGAGAGAGAGAGAGAGAGAGAGAGAGGAGGGAGGGTTTCCGGGAGTGACAGATGGACAAGGAAGAAGAGGAAGGTATGAGTAGACGCGAAAAAATGTAGAGGAAAGGGAAGACGAGAAGAAAGAAAGGAAGAAGGGAGAGAGGGAGGGATAGGGAAGCGGAAGGACAAGGTAATGAAGAATATCTATCAGCTTCTCCTTCAACCTTCCTCTCTCGAACCAGAACACAAGAAAGGAAGCGAGGGGGGGAGGGAGAAAAAAAATGAAGGAGGGAATGTAGACAGAAAAAGGCTGCTGTCCATCAAGAACCTGCATTCCTCCTCATCGCATTACTTCCGCATTGCATTCCGTAGAAGTACAATAAAAAGAAAAAAAAAAAGCTGCTAATATCAACTTATGTCTCCTTTCCTTCCTTAGTCTTCTTTGTTCGACTATCAAAACAATATAAAGAAAAGGGCAGGAGAAAAGTTATCGTATTCGTCTTCTCCCTTCCGAAACTATACACAAAACGATCCACATGTTATTTCAGCTCCTTTTTCCTCCTCCTGCTCCACTGGCCTTCCAGCGGTGAAGGTGAAGGAAAAGGGAGAAAGGTGTATTTATTCCTCCTCTTCCTGCCCCTCCTTCTTCCCTTTCAGTACATCAAACAATCCACCTTTAATTTCCATCTCCGGCCTTAAATCTTCCTAAATCCTGCCGCTGAAGTGCTGGCTTAAGGGTGAATCCAAGTCACACACACACACACACACACACAAGGAAAGCGTAGTGAGGTAGGCCGCGACCTTGCCCTTCATAAGTAACACAGCTCTCAAGACCTCTTCTGGCACACACACACACACACACAGAGGCGAGAAGGTAAGCAGACAGACGAGCACTTGTAAGTCAGCCGCCCAGCCAGTCAGTCAATCTCGATATCCTATACCTAGAGTATAGACTGACTGCTAGACCTACACAATGCCCTACTCTATCATCCACTACCCCACCACCAACTTGTCCTGTCTGCCTCCCTCAGCCATCTACCCTGCCCTGACACACACACACACACACACACACCAGGACGCACCCACCGCGGCGGCACAAGGGCGGCATGACCATCACCAGAATCCGGTTTGTTCACAATCAAAGTTTCGGCGTTTAAAGATTCCGAAAAAGTTCACTAATTTCTGCATACACCACTTGGCAGGCGTTTTTCCCACTGCCGTCATGCGAGAGGAACACTTAGACTTAAAGCTACCATGAACATGTACAGGAAATATGACGTCTGAAGCGTGGAATCTGATTAAGAATGAGATGCCACTGGCGTTACCTCGGAGAACCGCAGCACACACCCACTTTCACTCACTACCAACACGCGACTGACGCCCGCCGCTGAGCCGCTCACTGCTGCCTGGGAGTGGGAGTCTGGGAGGCTCACAGGCCGCCGCTCATAGTTGCCACACCGCCTAAAACTTTAAATTAATTCCTCATGGCACTAATTATTCATCATTAATATGTTTCTTCATACAACTTAAGCTGCTGAGTTATAGTGCTAATTACTTTGAACTCAAATGAGGCAGTTGTTTCTCTCCACTCTCAGGAGGATGCTAGTTTAATGAAGCTGAGAAGCATTAGTAACTCGACTATAAGATGATGGTCTTATTTTTGTCAAGTGAATGTTCTTAGATTCTACTAAAGCTAATGAGTTCCAGTATCTTAAGAAAGGGAAGATCACTCACATCATTGCGAGGTTCAATGTAGTGATAATGAGCCTGAAAACACCACTCTCTGCAGGACTAAATAAAGAAGTAAAAACAGAGAGAAAGTACACTTGTGAATTATGATACGTGTCTGGAGCATGACCTAAGTTCAAAGATATCAAAGCGAAATATCCATAATGACGATTGATATCGGGAATTATAAGGATGAATATAACTTCTACAGACTACAGATGGTGACGTGCAGGGAGTGACAGGTGCCTCCCCTCACCCACTTCTGCGCGATGATACCAGCTGGCGAGGCGTTTCCTTCGTCCTAATATCAATAAAAAAAAAAAGTTTGTAAAGACGCTATCATGAATAGTCACAACAGCGAATAAGTTAGTAGAGAAGCTATCACAAAAGCAAGAATGGCAATGAAGATGCGAAGAAATATTTGAGCTTCTCGTCACTACAGCGCCATTACCTGCCCCTCTGACACCACAACAGCCATTACGTGTTATTATTCGTCAGTTGACATACATTTCAGAGGGTCATCATTATGTAACACTGAAACGGTGACTAGTTATGATGATATACACCTCCTGAAACATCTGAGACACGAGAGGGCGTTGCCACCACCACCACCGCCGCCGCCGCCTGACACACAGCAACACACCAATCTCCCTTCACACCACACCGCACGTAGGAAGCCAACTGTTTCCCTCTTTGAGCAACACTATAGAATGTAATGTGTGTGTGTGTGTGTGTGTGTGTGTGTGTATAATTCACCACGGTCGCCTGCTGGCCACCCAGCCAGTCTTCCCCATTACGGAGCGAGCTCAGAGCTCATAGACCGATCTTCGGGTAGGACTGAGACCATATCAACACACAACACACACCGGGAAAGCGAGGCCACAACCCCTTGAGTTACATCCCGTACCTATTTACTGCTAGATGAACAGGGGCCATACATTAAGAGGCTTGCCCATTTGCCTCGCCGCTTACCGGGACTCGAACCCGGCCCTCTCGATTGTGAGTCGAGCGTGCTAACCACTACACTACGCGGTGTGTATTTACCTAGTTGTATTTACCTAGTTGTAGTTTTACAGGGCCTGGGCTTTATGCTCGTGTGGCCCCGTGTGGTCTTCAAGGAACTCGATCCATTGTTTCTTTATTATTCTTTCAAACATCTTACATATTACACTAGTTAGTGATACCGGGCTGTAATTTAAAGGTTCTTCCTTCCTTCCGCTCTTATATATGGGAACCACCTCAGCTCTTTTCCATTTTACTGCTACTGTTCCATTTTCTATTGAGCATTTTATGATGATGTATATAGGACTTGCTATATTATAGTTCTTCCCTACATTCTTTCAGTATTCTGCCTGAGACTTCATCCGGTCCCATTGCCTTCTCTTCATCCAGTTCCTTCATTAACTCTTTTATTTCAAGATTGGTTACTTTAATC
>NC_059300.1:7089751-7164751 GCF_017591435.1 Portunus trituberculatus | reverse complement strand
ACAAAGTTATTCTAGAAAAACGTGCCCTCAAACTCTCTGAAACGCTTAGTAGTTGTATTGTACAGGGTTCGAGCAGGGCTCATAATGTCCTATCTCCACATTTCCATTTATCTAATATTCTTCAAAGCTATGCACATTATGTGCTGCAACAACAAAACCATTCAATGCATTCCACTTTTCCACCGTTCTATGTAGAAAACTATTTTCCAATATCCTTCACACACTGCCTCTTCCTACTCTTTCTATGTCCAGGTCTTGCTTGACTACCTATCTTTTCAATGCCATTAACTATTTCATACAATATTATTAGGTCTCCTCTTTCTCCATTATCTTGTATGGTTGGCAGTCCCATTTCCTTCAGCCTTTCTTCATATGTTAGATCCTTTACTTCCAGCACCATCTTTGTGTGTGTGTGTGTGTGTTCGGGCTGTCCTATGTGGGGATTGCCTCTGGAAAAGTGCAATACCAGTGCATAAGCCTATCACTTGGAGAGAGAGAGAGAGAGAGAGAGAGAGAGAGAGTAATTCACCACGGTCGCCTTCTGGTCACCCAGCCAGTTTTCCCCATTACGGAGCGAGCTCAGAGCTCATAGACCAATCTTCGGGTAGGACTGAGACCACATCACACACTACACACACCGGGAAAGCGATTCCACAACCCCTCGAGTTACATCCCGTACCTATTTACTGCTAGGTGAACAGGGACCACACATTAAGAGGCTTGCCCATTTGCCTCGCCGCTTTCCGGCTAACCACTACACTACGCCTGTGTGTGTGTGTGTGTGTGTGTGTGTGCAGGGCTAATGTGGTGTATGTTGCCCTCTGGAAGCTGACCCGCAGCATGTCGTTGCCGCTGCCACTCACCACTACGAGGCTGATGCACAATATTGGCTTTGCGACCTGCCGCAGCCAGGCAGGCAGACAGGGTGTTTGCGAGGCTCTACGCTTCGCTGGCTGATGCATCTGCCGATGTCCTGCAGTGACCAGGCTCTTCTCCACGGCGAGAGGCGTAGCGTTTGTGTTGATGCTCCTCGACTACACCAGCGGCTGCCCCAGCGGCAGAAGTACAGTCAGGGGGGTAGTGCTGGCGAATGTGCTAACGGATGCAGCGTCTCACATTAGGCGTGCGTGTTTGCAGGACAATAAAATTCCACATCGCACCCTTAGCGTCAGCTACCCGTAACACTAATAAGGAGTGCTAACAGAATCTTGGTAAAAATTGAACTTCAAAGGTACATCGACACCTAGGCAAGGCAGAATCTATAGCAGAAGACATTCGCAAAACTATGGATGAAGCCAAAGAAATTTACCAAGATGTGGCTTCGGGCACCTATTTATTATTTCCCATTTATTCTTTACTTCCATTATCTCGCATTCCATTTATCACGAGTTTTCGGGCAACAATTTCGCTCGATAACGGTGTGTGTGTGTGTGTGTGTGTGTGTGTGTAATTCACCACGGTCGTCTGCTGGTCACCCAGCCAGTCTTCCCCATTACGGAGCGAGCTCAGAGCTCATAGACCGATCTTCGGGTAGGACTGAGACCACAACACACACCGGGAAAGTGAGGCCACAACCCCTCGAGTTACATCCCGTACCTATTTACTGCTAGGTGAACAGGGGCCACACATTAAGAGGCTTGCCCATTTGCTTCGCCGCTTACCGGGTGTGTGTGTAATTCACTGTTTGATCTGCTGCAGTCTCTGACGAGACAACCAGACGTTACCCTACGGAACGAGCTCAGAGCTCATTATTTCCGATCTTGGGATAGGTCTGAGACCAGGCACACACCACACACCGGGACAACAAGGTCACAACTCCTCGATTTACATCCCGTACCTACTCACTGCTAGGTGAACAGGGGCTACACGTGAAAGGAGACACATCCAAATATCTCCACCCGGCCGGGGAATCGAACCCTGGTCATCTGGCTTGTGAAGCCAGCGCTCTAACCACTGAGCTACCGGGCTGTGTGTGTGTGTGTGTGTGTGTGTGTGTGTGTGTGTGTGTGTGTATATATATATATATATATATATATATATATATATATATATATATATATATATATATATATATATATATATATATATATATAGAGAGAGAGAGAGAGAGAGAGAGAGAGAGAGAGAGAGAGAGAGAGAGAGAGAGAGAGAGAGAGAGAGCAATACCATTTGTCTACATGACTAAGGGAAAAATAAAAGAAAAAAGATAAAAGTTGCTGCTTAATAATAAACAAACAAATAAATAAATAAATTACAATGTACATATTTCCAATTGTTTCCTGCCACAAGACATGGACGGTCTGGCTTTGCTCTGTTCTCGTCTTCCACACATTGTACACTACTATTAGTAAACAGACAACTGACACCTTTGTTACGAAGCAAGGATATCTGACATCTGTTCTCGTGCATGTATTCTCAAAACGAGTGAGATGAGAAAGGTGGTGGTATTACATACAATTCTTTGGCTCATCTTGTCGGTACTTGAAGGATAAAATCTATCACACTATGAATACCATAGTGCAACACACATTCACAAATAGATGACCAGTGCCACAAAAAAACCGATGTGACAAAATTGAAGTCCAATGAAATTGGACTTCAATACTTCTTAACTTATAGTTAAGAAGTATTACATATTCTTGACGGACTGTTTTGTACTCTTAATGATGGTCTGTCTATGAAAAAGGTTTAGTGATATTGAATTACACAATAAAAATATATATTAATACATTAAATAAAACATGTCATGAACAAATACTATTCTTATTCAAGCACAGAATTTATGACAGTACAGTATTTCTGATATTACAAAATGACATTATTGTTCATCTAATATATAATATATATATATATATATATATATATATATATATATATATATATATATATATATATATATATATATATATATATATATATTACATTACTGCATCACTCCCTAAGTCTTTTCCTTACTCATAGTAAGATATCAACACTCACAGGTACTTTTGTCACAAATTCCCATCTTGCTGCTTCAACTGAACCCATAAGTAGCAGGGACTAGCTTTGAGGTCCTTGAGTAACCTCTGTGTTGGCCCCTCGTGAACCCAGAATTTGATGTTCCAGTTATGTAACATTACACACTGTAATGTTAATGCATTTCTGTAATGTGCTGTGTTCTTGCAAATAATTCTAATGTATTATAGTAATACCATTAAAATTTATGACAATTTCTGGATTTCCATAACAAGTACTGTTCTCCCCTTCAATTATAAAGATTAATTATGTACCAGTTTGTTAAATAGTATTGTTCTTGAAACATGTTCAAACAAATTCCAAAACAATAGGATAGCTATACCTGATCAAATATGATACATAAGATATTTACAATGTAAAATATTTTAAAATTCACTTTTATAAACAGGTAACATCTTAAAGGAACAATACATATTTAATTTCAACAGATGCTACTTAATCAAGTTATATACTGGCAACACAGAGTAAAACAATCTGTGGGTGACTTAATGTTGAAGTGATTTGAAATTATCATAACAATCAAGGACATTCATTTACTAATCACTGTCATCATCTGATGGTGGGGAATCAGGAGGAGTGTCATCTTGATCTTTTGCCATTGCTTTGATGGCTGCAGCAGCTGCCCTCCTGCTGCTACGCATGGGTCGTGGTGACTCCACAAAACTAGGACTAAGGCAGCCAGCACTACTCCTGCTGGCACTGGTTCTTGGTGATGGGCATTCATCATCCTCTGTCTTTCTAACTTTTGTTGTCTTCTTTCGAGTTGCCTTCCTCACAGACTTTCTTTTTCTTTCCTTAACACTGCCAGAATTGCTTGCAGACTCTTCCTCAGAAGTTTTTGAATCAACTTCATCAATCAATATTGCTGAGTCGTGACTAATTTCCTCAGATTCCCCAGAAGTCTCTTGTTCTTTATACTCTGCTATTTCTGCTACTGTTCTGGAACTTCTAGCAACTTTTCTTTCAGAGGGATACTCAAGTGGAAAGGCTTCATCCTTAACATCTTTACTTTCAAGGAAATCATGACCCTCATATGAATGAAAATCATGATCTTGTGAATCCTTATTAGTGTATAATTCTTTTCCATGAACCTCTATAGTTTGACTACATGAAGGTCCTTCAGCAGCTTGTGGTTCCTTCTGATCCTTCTCAACATAAAATTCACAGGTGTCTTCCTTTGTGGATTCAGCTTTTCTTTGTGGTGTCCCACACAAATCTTCTTGTGCATCTATCATATTTTCAGCTGAAACTGAAAGAGGAAGATTCTCTGTCTTCAATATGGTTGTTTCAGAGGCATCAACATTTTGTGTACAAGTGGAATCACTTGATGGTGAATAGAAGTCGGAAATATCCATGCTTTCAAAACCTTTGGGAAAATTTACAAACTGTAGAGGACTTCTGCATTTAATAATTGGACTTTTAGGTTCTTCATTTATGTCAATACCAAGATTCAGATCTTTTTCATTCATAATAGTACTGCATTCATTACTGTCTTCTGGAGTTTCCTTTAAACTGCTGGAAACATCACTGTCTTGCTCTTCCAATAAACATACTTTGGAAAAAGAGCCTTTCTCAGAGTCTTGGCTATCACATTCAGTGTTGCTAGCTGATGGTGTATTAACAGACGATGTAGTATCTATAATTGAAGGGTCTTCTAGTATAGGTATCTGATACTTGTCATCTTTGCCATGGACCAGACTTCCTTCACCCACCACATAACACTCAATATTGTCTTTAATAGGTTCTTTTAAACACATTTCCTCATCAGGCAAACATTCTCTAGAAGCAGAGTCTTTATCAGACTCTTGGCCATCACAAACACTGTCAGTTTTTTCCTTGAAATTTATTTTGTCACCAGGCAAACATTCCTTAGATGCAAAGTCTGTATCAGACTCTTGGCCATCACAAACACTGTCAGTTTTTTCCTTGAAACTTATTCCCTCATCAGGCAAACATTCTTTAGAAGCAGAGTCTTTATCAGACTCTTGGCCGTCACAAACACTGTCAGTTTTTTCCTTGAAACTCATTTCATCAAGCAAACATTCCTTAGGAGCAGAGCCTTTATCAGACTCTTGGCTTTCATATACACCTTCAACAGTTTTCTCTAAACTTAACAGTTCACTGGACAAACATTCTTTGGAAACAGAGGCTTCATCAGAGTCTTGACTATCACATACACTGTTGGTAGTATTCTTTAGGTTCACTTCTTCCTCACCCAGTTCTTTGAAAGTAGAGTCTTTATAAGAGTCTTGACTATCACACACAGTGCTATCAACTTGCATTTCACTGTCATGTGATATTGTTTCATTTTCACCATCATGCTTGTCAGGCAGGGGTGTACAAGAAACATCTTTATCAATGGTATTAGACACTTGGTTTTCATCAGATGTATTCATGGTCAAACATTGGTTGGAAGAGTCTTCTTTGTCATCTATATTACTTGAAACAATTGTTTTTGAATTAATCAACTCACTGTTGTCCACACAACTAATTGATGGCAATAAATCTGAACCAACAATTCCATCTTTAGAAGAGAGAGCAGCCTTATCTGTGTGGGAAAGAGAGCTAGCATCTGATGACATGGCTGTGTTTTTAGCGTCAAGTTGCTCAGGAAGATAAGCACCAGAACTTTCTTCATCACTAGATTTGGAATCTGATTCTTTACTTTTTCCATCTACTGTAGAAAATTCATTTGAAGAATCCTTTATGTAGATATTCTGCACAATTTCTGAAGTTTTATCTTCTAAAGAATTAACTTCACCCTTAAAGGAAAGTAAGTTCAATGAAGAACCACTTTTATTTACAATTTTAGAACTAGAGGAGCTTTTGGGAGAAAGCAAAGCCTTTTCTTGACTTGTGTTTATTTTCAGGTTGGATAGCATTAACTCTGAATCTCCTCTAGTTAATCCCAAATCCTTCATGACATCCGTGTTAGATGTACCCATGATGGACTGGTCCTTTTCATCTGGCATGCTTTCTGTACCAGGTGGGGGAGGTGTCAACTCTCTTTCCTTATGGCTTTGCAGCTGCTTGTCCATCTGTTGCATCTTTGGTACTGCTAGAGATCTCATTAATGAATTTTGTAATATTTTACCAGAAAATGAAGGAGGAGCTCCTTTACTACTGCTACACTGAGAACCTGATTCTGAGTGAAGTCTCTGCCTATTTATTTTCTCTGCTTTATCTTTACTGTGGCCTGACAAATGAGAAAAGTGATCAACATCTTCAACATTATATTCATCTTCAGTCCCAGGTGGAGCAGGAATATTTGCATCCTTGTTCTTCATAATTTTACAAAGTGTTGCTTTCTTGGGAATGAACTCCTGAGGTCCAAAAACAGGTAAGGGATTTCCAGAATTAATATTCTCATCAAATTCACGATTTAACAAAGAGTCAGTTCCTTCTGTGCCTGGAGGAGGAGGTTCATCTGAGCTCAAGGGAGTGGGGAGAATCCCAACTGCAGGTGGGAGTGGGATATCTGGATGCACAACGATTCCTGAAGGTGGATAAACTTCCTCTATTCCTTCTTCTATCTTTCCCTCATCTAATGGTATGTTTTCTATTTCCATATCTTCTGGCTGGTATACATCTTCTGTTTCCTGTTGTAATGGCAGTGCAGACACCTCAGTTGGTGTTTTGAAGCCAGGGAGAGGGATATTTAGGAGATCCAAGGCTTCAATAGTTGCAGCTGCTGCACCATCTGAGGAGTCTTCATCACCTGCCTCAAGAGGATCATACAATGCTGAGCCACTTGAGTCCTTTTTGTCACTAGTACTCCATGTTTTAGCACCAGTGATTGGAGGAGGAGGTACAGTAGGATCATAAGGTGGAATAAAATCTTCTTTAATATTCACTGAAGGTAGTGGTAGTTTCCTGTCATCTACTTCCTTTGGTACAGTTGGCTGTGTTTGTTCTACTGCTGTGTTCACATGATCATCATCATCTATTGTACAGCTGGGTAATGGTATCTTCAACTTTTCAGATGAAACATCTTCTTTTGTGTCTTTTTTTCCCTTTGATACCTCTTCAGGTGGAGTATTTTGTTGTGATTTGCTTTTTGATATCCCTGCTTTTCTTTTCAAGAATGGCATTTTTCCAATTAATGGAAGTTTTGTACTAGCTGTCTTTCGGTCTGTATCTCTGTCTCTTGATCCATCTTCTTTCTGCTTTGTTTCCACTTTGTCCTCAATAGCAGGTTTGTCACTAACTTTAACATTGACCTCACCATTATCTTCATCATTATGTTCACTATCCACAAGTTCACTTTTCTGTGTCTCAACTTTTGAATCTTTAACACCACTGGTCTTCTTAGAACTATCATTATTCACTGGGAGACACTCCTTTTCTTTTGAATGTCTGCTAGTACTACTAGGAGAAGAATGGGAGGTGGAGGGCTTTTTGTCAGTGGAATATCTTGGTCCACGGGAGGCAACTCTGATACTGCTACAAGCTTTGACAGGGTCATCTCTACTGTCAGAAGTTCGATCCTCTTTACTTTCCTTATCAAGCTTTTCTTTTATCTGTTTGAGCAACTTATTTTCTACTGATGTCTTCTCATTTAAACCTAATTCTGTCTCCATTTTCTTACGTTCTTCATCTATCTTGTATTTTGCATATGCTGTTGTTTTAGCCTTTAAGAATGTGGATTCAAACAAAGGATTCTGTGCTCGATGAACCTGAAATTCATCAACATACAACAAATTAAACATCACATTGTCCAAATACATATTCAGAAGCTTGTAATACAGACTCTAAACTATTCTCCTTATTCATATGCATTATTAGCCATGTTCTATAACCAATAACTTCACTACATGGTTTTGCATTGCAAC
Source organism: Portunus trituberculatus (assembly GCF_017591435.1). Taxonomy (NCBI): domain Eukaryota; kingdom Metazoa; phylum Arthropoda; class Malacostraca; order Decapoda; family Portunidae; genus Portunus; species Portunus trituberculatus. The sequence continues at coordinate 7,156,904 of NC_059300.1, read as the reverse complement.
CTGCCTGATGGATATCAATGTTGTCTTTGCTGAAGGCTTGCACAAGCTTTGATCATGATAACAGATTTTAATCCATGTTCACATGCTTTGGGTATGTATGTCTCTAAATCTTGAAGTAAAACATGAATAAAATATAAAATTACTCCAACTCTTAATGAGAGAGAGAGAGAGAGAGAGAGAGAGAGAGAGAGAGAGAGAGAGAGAGAGAGAGAGAGAGAGAGAGAGAGAGAGAGAGAGAGAGAGAGAGAGAGAGAGAGAGAGAGAGAGAGAGAGAGAGAGAGAGAGAGAGAGAATTTTACTTACTTTGTATTTTGAGATATGCATCTTTGACTCCGGATGCCTTAAGGCTTCACCTCTGTCCCTTAAGAATGCATCGCAGAGAGAACAGTAATAACACGGGAGAGAATGTAGGAATTCAAGTCCTGAAAAATTAGCATAATGTAAATTGCAAATTCTTTTTTATTCATATACATAATCATGAAATAATATTTATCAATATAAGCTTCACTTTTGAAAAAAGGAAGGAAAAACAGCTCCTTCTACCTGCTCTATCTGTCTCTGATGCCTTGGTGCCTCAGGAAGCATCCCTTAAAGGGGTGGTTAACAGAAGAGCCTCCACTTCTTCCTATCCAAACTTTCCCTTCTTGCTTCTTTACTCTCCTATAAGCATCTTCAATTTTGCTCAAAAGAACCTTTCTTTATAAACTCTTCATCTTCATCCTTTCAATATAGCCCTAACATCTCAGTGTATTCCTTTCACTCGTTTCACCACTCAACAATTAGCACCATGTGCACAGGTACATACACCACATCTATCATACCCTTCCTCATAGCTCTCACTCTCTCATCTTGTCATTCCACAAGCTCCTCTCAGATAACTTCTCATACTTCAGACTATTGAGTGCCTCATCACATGTCTAGGACTCTGCTCCATTCATCAAAGTTGCCTACAGAATAGTATTCCTCAAACCTCTCTTTATATTCATAGATAAAATTCTCTTCATGACTCCTCCAAGCCATCTTGTGACATTCAAATGCTTGCAGATACAAATCTCATTTATCTCATCCATTCTCTTTATCCTCCCAAAAATTCCTATCTCACATCTGCCTACAGCTGGCATATTCACACTAATAATCCCCTTTCAGAAGGAACCACTTAGCAATGCTTTGTGGCCTGTGAGTATTGTTTTGGCAGCACTATTCATGTACATCAATAGTACTACTAAAAACACACATTTGATGCTCTACTTAGAGCCATGTTGTATGAGTCGTGTATGAGCAACACGACAGTCACATGCAAACACTGCTAAAATAGTGATACAGCTGCAGCTACAGATGAAAGTTACAAATGAGTGCCAGGTAATGACAAGCAGAGTGACTTTTTGTTGTGTTGAAGGCAATTACATCCGCAGTATTACTTTTATGGTCATGGCTTAGTGTGCAAGCATCAATATCACTCCAGTAGTGGTGCTAAGAAGTGAAAGGGGCCTAAGGAATCCTAAAATCACACAACTTCACTTCTCTCCTCTCAAACACTATTACCTTATTTTTCCCAACATTCACCTTCAGTTTTCATATTCTTATTTATTTTTTTTTTATCTATACCATGTATATTTCTTTAGTTTCGTCTCATTCTCTGCTAGTAAACAATGCTATTTGTAAAGGGATATGTTAGTGCAAGGCAGACATGGACATGATTATGATTACTAATCAAAGAATAATAATCCATGGCTGTGATTACATAATCATAATCAAATAGCATTAAATTTATGTAATCATAATCAATCATAATCAAAATTTCTTTTATAATAATAATGTGATTATTGTGACTATCTACATATTTGTAATTTCCATAAAACACTTTACTTTCAAGTCAAAGTATGTTCTGAAAGCATTGGCACCATCTCATGTTTTTACTTGCATTCTCTTCTACCATGATATAGGGTAAGGTATGGTGTGGTGGATCAATGGTGCAAAGTGAACCACTGGGTTTCCCATCAAAACCATTGATACGAAATTTCAAACAGCAGCTGCAATATCTTTTGGTAACATAATGTAAATCGCCCACCAGCTCTGGTACTGCAAGAAAACTATTTTAACTGAAGGGATCTAACTTGAGACTTTTATAATACTTGAAATTTAGATACCTTTGTAGTTATATCAAGTTTTGTGGTGATAATTTCTAAAGAACAGTGGTAATATTGTTAATATAAGCAAGGATGGTGTGAGAAATGAGAATGCCTAGCCACAGGGCTACATATTATCATTTAAATGAGTCATTTGAATATCGATCGTGGAACTGGTTACAAATATATGTGCTTACCTAGTTGTGAGATACAGGAAAAGAGCCACACTAGACTCGTGCTGCTCTGCCTCCTGATCCATTTCTATCAAAATTTTGCTTAAATTTATGTACAGTCTTTGCACACACCATTTACTCATAAAGTTTGTTCCACGCTGCTATACATCTATGAGGAAAGCTGTATTTCTTTGCATCTCTTGTGCAATCATTCATTTTCAGTTTCCTTCCATATGCTCTGGTGCTCCTCATATCAAGTTTGATGAGATCATCTCTGTCCAGCTTCTCTATCCCTTCCAATATCCTATATAGTGCTATCATATCACCTCTCTCCCTCCTTTCCTCCAGTGTAGTTAATCCCAGTTTTTCCAACCTCTCTTCACAATTATATTCAGTTAAATGTGTAAGGATTTTTGTTGCAGCTTTCTGGATTCCTTCCAGCTTCCTGATGCCTTTTTTTAGATTTGATGAACACACTAATACTGCATACTCCAAATGCAGATGTATCATTGTTATTAACTTTTTCATATTTTCATCGATGTATGTAAATGTTGCTCTTTTCTCCTAGCACTCTTTCCAAACTCCCATCATTAGTTAGTATGTGATTTAAAAAGTTTTATATATTACTGTGCACAAATATGTAAAAGTGTAACTAATGTATAAAATTTGCTACCTATTTTTTAGGTATAGTACCATACTTAACCATTGCTTTTTAAAATCAGTGAAATGTGATTATAATTACAATCTAATCATAATCAAGCACAAAAAGAAAAAAAATAATCATAATAAAAAAACAGCAAAACTTGAGTAATCATAATCAAATCCTAATCAGAAAAATGAAAAAAAAAAAAAACAATCATAATTTAATCACAATCAAAATAGCATTCCAGACCATAATCAAAATCAAATCCTAATCATTTTCATAATCATGCCCATGTCTGGTGCAAGAGTTTACAAAATTTTTCTTGTTAAGAATCCGAGTTACATAACCATCTATCCGAACCTCAAGTAATCTGACACTGAACAGAATGTTAATTCAGTGACTGACACTAACTCAATATGCAATATTACTGCAAAGGATATTATTAGATCAGCCATCTAAGTATCTCCTAGAATGTTACTTTGGTGCCTGACCCTAACTTAATACACAATGATACTGCAAAAGATATTATTTGATTGAACATCTTATTACCAATGGAAATCTCGTGAATCTCTGGGGTTCACAAACCCCAGGTAGAGAACCACTGTGCTGGTGCTACTAATACTTCTGACTTTTAGCTTTCATCTCCATTATACAGCCATCCATAAAGTATATCAAATAACAGAAACATCACACACTCAGATTTGCTCTTACAGTAAAACTTTCACTAGCTCTTCATTTATTCTCATAAACACATCCCTATAAAAAGTCTGAATTTCTTCCATTTGTCATATACCATAGATCTTAATAACTCAAAGCGGCTCCCTATCCAACCTATCATATACTATCTCTAGATACATGAATGTTGCATACAACTTATCACCTTTTCTTGAGTATTCCTCCATCAGAGCAAAAATCTGAACCACACAACCATTTCCCTTCCGTAAATCCTCCCGTCTCCCATACTGATCTTCACTTCAATCAATATCATCAGTCTCTCACTCAGCATTCACCCACAGACTCTTCTTGGCACACTAAATAAATATATGCCCCCTATCTCACTATCACTATTGCTATATTTTGATTATTACAATATCAATTTTTAGAGAGAGGTACAATAACTGGCTTTCTCCACCATAATGGTATATTAACTGCCTCCATGACAGTTCACATTTTATAAGCCTAGTGCATTACGATTTTACCTCCATACCTTAACAGCATATCTATGTTTCATAACATACTCTAATCTGTTTCATTATTTGGGACTTTTCAGAGTAACATGAATAAAACAAACAATTACCTTGTATAGGAACAGTCAAAACCTGAGCATTGGGTGGCTTTGGATCCTTTTCTTCCCTTGGAGCCTTGGAGAGCCATGACCTCCGATCATTCTGGAGGTGCAGTGGATGGAAAACAAAAGTAAATTATCAACTATATATTACTTATGACATTTTTGTAACATTACACCATTCAACAGCTTTTGTCCATCCAGTTTTATAGTCCTGCTCTCATGCCCAAACCACCAATTCTATTTTGTACATACATCTTCCCTGTGACCTTATATTCTTCCCACAAAATAGTAATACAACCTTCAAAATTTATTGTGCTTATCACCTCTACCATTCTGCCATTTGTTACTGCACTTTTAAGAAATATGCAAAGCATTCCATATACATTCTCAGCGTGCTCTATAAGCACCTCTCAAATAACTTATCACCACTGCCTGAACCTTAGAGATCTGCCCTTCACTTGCCATTCATCTCTCAATTGCATGCATCAGTGCTGGAACTCTCATGTCATCATCCTAAAGCTCCTATACAATATGCTCTTTGTAATGTTTTCTGCTGCATTTCTTTCTCCACTTTTCAGTGATAGCATGAGACCGAACCCAGGCATTAGAAGCTATTTATCTTTTGCATTTCTTGCCAATTTAAATGAATTTTACTAGTAAGTTACTTTTACTGCTACTGCTACTACTACTACCACTACCACTACTACTACTACTACTACAGCTAATAACAATAACGATAACAACAACAACAACAACAACAACAACAATAATAATAATAATAATAATAATAATAATAATAATAATAATAATAATAATAATAATAATAATAATAAGAAGAAGAAGAAGAAGAAGTAGTAGTTCAAATGTATAATAGGAAGGTGTTTTTTACAATAGCTTACCTTAACCCTTGTCAGATGTGAGTCTGTCATCAAATGATTTACATAGTCAGGAGCAGTTTCACAGAACAAACTGCACAGCTTACACCAATGCATTCCTTGGTCTGTGTAGCGAATATATGTCCTCTGGGCCTCATGAGGGGCATACTGCACTGAAGAATCCAGGTTTTTGGGAGTCTGATACTGAGATGTTGCACCCGCTGGCTTCTTACCTACTTCTATCATACTCTTAACAGCACGTTTCCTTGGAGGCGAGGCACTTTGCTTCACCTCAGGAGGAGGTACGGGCTTTGGAGCTTCTCTGAATACACTGGAACTAGGTGATCTTGACCTCTTGTGCCTGACTGACTTGGGAGATCGGGAATTCCTACTGTCCCTATCTCTTGGCATGTGCTCAACCTCTGATGGGCCATGTTTTAAATATGATGGAGATGGAGATCTACTATTTTTCTGATAGGGAGATTTTGATACCCTGTAGATGTCAGATCTTTCAGTGGATTTAATCATTTTCTTGGAAATTCTTTCTTTTTCAGTAAAATACTGTGATTTCTTGTGTGCTTCTGCTGACACATGAGGGCTCTCTGACCTCTCCTTTGATAATGAAGTCTTTTGCTTGAAGTTTCCTCTTTTAGATTCAATGTCTTGGTTGACATTTTTTATAATTTTATTTATGTTTTCAATCTGCTTTCCTATTTCTTGTGTGAGGAAAGAATTTTCTTCTAAGATACTTGATAGACTTGCTTTACTTCCTTTGTGATTGCTTATTATATCTTCACGTTGATTGCTCATAATTTTCTTCTGTTCAAACAACAGTTTGACTCTTTTTATGAGGCTCTCTTTTTTGAAAAACAACATTTCAACTTCATCATTTTCTTTTTCATTTTCATGTGACAACTTTTTATCATCTTTGCTATCATCAGAGTCACTGGAATCATCTTCATCCTCAGAAGAGCCTTTCTTTCGTTTTGTTTTCTTTTCTTTGCGACGCTTGCGTTTTGATCTTTTTGGACTTTCAGATGATTTTTGTGGAGTCTGTTCCTGTGAAACTTTTTTGGGAGCAGTAGCTCCTTCTTTTGGGGAATGGTACAGTTCCTTCTCACTCATTGCATCCCTAATGAGGTTGGCTGAGCAAGATGGCAACATGCTTGTATCCAGTGCACCTTGATCTGCAGATGACACATTTGGCTTGACTGGTTGATTGATGGTGTGTGAGATTACTGATGGAATGCTAGAGGGAATTGACTGCACTACAGATGGAATACTAGAGGGAATAGACTGTGCACTTGGGAAAAGCACATCTGTCTGCTGAATCATTCTTCCCTCTTTACTTTCCTGGGATATTTCTGTTACTTTATGTGAATTTCTGTGTATGCTCTGAGGCTCTGACAAAGGTAGAGCAAAAGGTATGCTGGGAGATACATCACAAGATGGTCCAGCAGTCATGGTAGTTCTTGTTGGAGCAGCTGATCGCTGGACCTCACTTTTGTCCTTCCTGCAATGCACATTATCAATTAAAAGATTGATGTTATGCATTATACTGCCAGCCAAAGATCTATATGATAAATAAAAATAACTTTAAAAAGACTGCCTTTTATATTCTGAAACTACAACCTGTCTTCTTTTACCTATCTTCAGAAAAAAAAAAAAAATAAATAAATAAATAAATAAAAATAAATAAATAAATAAATAAATAAATAAATAAATAAATATATATATATATATATATATATATATATATATATATATATATATATATATATATATATATATATATATATATATATATATATATATATATATATATATATATATATATATATATATATATATATATATATATATATATATATATATATATATATATATATATATATATATATATATATATATATATATATATATATATATATATATATATATATATATATATATATATATATATATATATATATATATATATATATATATATATATATATATATATATATATATATATATATATATATATATATATATATATATATATATATATATATATATATATATATATATATATATATATATATATATATATATATATATATAACAAGAAAGACATTATTTTTACTCTTATTCTTGTGAATCCAGTCAGGCAGTACTTAAGAGTAACATATACACATGCTGTATATATCCAGGGTATGTTCCTGCTAAATAATACAAAAATAATTACTTCAAGACAAATATGGAAACATCAAACAAGCTATTTTTTTCACCATAAGCAAATATAAAAGAATTTCTCGATTTATGTGAGGGATACATTCCTGAAGGGGTCACGTAATGTAAAAATCACGTCAAGTGAACATGATTACTGAACTAAACTGTACACAGTTAGAGGTTCATATATATATATATATATATATATATATATATATATATATATATATATATATATATATATATATATATATATATATATATATATATATATATATATACTATACAGCGCAAATTAATTAAGCCGCGATGTGACCGAGAGCATTGCATTAGTTGCAATTATCGTACATCTGGCATTTAATTAAGACAATTTGCAAATCAATGAAGTATGCCCCATAGATAAATCAGTTGCATGTTGTATGGTGTGGCAGCAACACGCACTGATCTCCAGGATTTGAAATTTCCCGTAATTGAGCTTTACATTTCGGATGGTGTCATCGCTCACCAGGAAATGGGATGTAAGCCAGACTTGAGCCAGGTGACTGTCACCCGTATTCATACCTTACACAAAGCTCATTATAGCACAAAAGAAATTGAGGATGCAACAGGAGTGTCGTCAAGGAGCGTGAAGCGGTGGGTGAAAAAGTGCCGCGAGTGTCCCGATGAAGTGATACCCGTTCATTCAAAACGGCCAGGAAAAGCTAGAAAAGTTAGTAAGCGCACATTAAATGTTATCAAGAGGCAACTGATGAGTCATCCTACAAACACAGCTCATGACATTAAACAAAGTAACACAGACTTCCTACAAAATGTGTCATTGAGGAGTGTCTCCCATTATATCCATGAATACTTGGACCTGCCATCGCGCCGTGCAGCACGCAAACCTTTACTAACAGCTCGCCACAAAAAGAACCGCGTCACATTCGCTAAAAATTGTTTGTCGTTGCCACTAGACAAGATTCAAAGTATTCTGTGGTCAGACGAGAGTACTTTCACTGTCACAGGAACACCTTGCAGATATGTTCGTAAACCAAGGGGTGCTGATTGCTATGATCCACGCTACACGGTAAAGTCTCTAAAGCACCCCCCTCCCTCATGGCGTGGGGTGCTTTTTCATACCATGGTGTTGGGAAGCTGGTGTTCTTTGAAAAGGGCATTAGAGTAAACACAGAAAAATATCTAGATTTGTTGTTTGACAACTTGGAAGACTGTTTTGACACTTGCCGTGCAACGGTTTTCATGTAAGATGGCGCTCCATGCCATACTAGTTATCCTGTAAAAGAGTGGTTAGACAATTGTGCCATAGAATATATCCGTGACTGGCCAGCAAACAGCCCAGACTTAAATCCAATTGAAAATCTTTGGTCAATAGTGAAAAAAGAACTTCGTGAGAAGGACACTAGCACTGTAGCGAAACTCAGGTCTGTGATCACAAGTGTGTGGGAAAACCTCAGTGAAGAGGTTATTCACAAACTTGTGGACTCTGTACCACAACTACTGCAGGAGTGTATAAAGAAGAAAGGAAACAACTAAATACTAGTAGGTGGTAAGTTGTTATTTACTTTTTTTCAGTAGTTTTCTGTTGTGCAAGAGTTGAAATGTTTACATGTTATTGTAGTTGATGCGTCTTGGCCTAATTCAATTGCGCAGACTGTGTGTGGTGTGTGTGTGTATATATATATATATATATATATATATATATATATATATATATATATATATATATATATATATATATATACATTGGTGCCTCGCAATAATGAACTTTGCAGTAATGGATTTTGCTCCGTAACAGAATAAGACTTCTTTATGAAAAAGTTCATACGACACTTTTGCACAGAGCCTTCTGCCCATCCTCCTCGTATGAACTTTTTCATAAAGAAGTCTTATTCTTAAAGAAATTTTTCTCAGATAACGGATTTACAACTGATTTGTTCAATAACATTACTCGTAAATTCCTAAATAATCAGTATCAACCTAAACTACTTATCCCCACAGTCAACAAGGAAACTATACATGTAAGACTCCCTTATCTAGGTCTAGTCACTTCGAAAATACAGTCATGTCTCTCGGATAACTTCCAGAAATTCTATCCCCAAATTGATTTTAGGTTCATTCCAGTTAATCATTTTAGAATCAGTTCATTTTCTAACTTCAAGGACTGCCTGCCGACTGAGTTGCGCTTGTCCATCATTTATAAGTTCACATGTCCCAGTTGCCAAGCTGGGTATATTGGAAGCACAATTCGAGCTTTAAAGGTTCGTGTGGACGAGCACAAGGGACAGTCGAGCAGAATGGGCAGTAGAAGTCACAACCCCCCTCCCATTCAGCTATGAGAGATCACTCTGAGGTTTGTGGTGTCCCTCTTAAAACTGAACACTTTAAAATAATAGACAGTAGTAACAATTCACATCTCAGAATACTGGAATCCTTACATATCAAAACTAATTCTTCACAACTAAATAATATGACTTCCGCTGTTCCCTTGCATATTGTACAGATTTTTTCAAACTTGTATTTTATGTATAATTTTTTATTGTGTGTATTAGAATTTTAGTGTATTTTATCTTATTACTTTTAGACCACTGATGATGACATACTGAGATGTCGAAACGTCTAATATAAAGATGAAATGAAGAAAATGGTTAGAAAATAAAGATGTTTGTGTCAACGCTGGTTATTCTGTTTCTTACAAAACTTGTAATAAGGTAGAGAACACCGACTGCTTGGTTGTGGGGTCACCAGAGTGATACTCGTGATGAAATGGGGTTTCGGGCTGGTTGGACTTCCAACTTGCCCGTGTGAATTGGTGTTATGCATTTCTGTTTGAATGTTGTTAGGCAAGGGAGGATAATGACACTGCCACACATACATACATACATACATACATACATACACACACACACACACACACACACACACACACACACACACACACACACACACACACACACACACACACACACACACACAGCCCGGTAGCTCAGTGGTTAGAGCACTGGCTTCACAAGCCTGAGGACCGGGGTTCGATTCCCTGGCCGGGTGGAGATATTTGGGTGTGTCTCCTTTCACGTAGCCCTGTTCACCTAGCAGTGAGTAGGTACGGGATGTAAATCGAGGAGTTGTGACCTTGTTGTCCCGGTGTGTGGTGTGTGCCTGGTCTCAGACCTATCCGAAGATCGGAAATAATGAGCTCTGAGCTCGTTCCGTAGGGTAACGTCTGGCTGTCTCGTCAGAGACTGCAGCAGATCAAACAGTGAAATTACACACACACACACACACACACACACACACACACACACACACACACACACACACACACACACATCGTCGATGGCGGAGGTGGTCGCTGAGCTCCAGAGCAATCATCTATAATTCTACAGTTACCTAAGAGTAACCAAGGTGGGAAAGGAGCTGGTAATGTTTGTCCCGTCTCCATATAGTCATGTTAACTGTTGATTAGCAAAATAATGTCCAGTGAAGGTAAATATAAACTGTAGCCTGCGTTTGAGCCATCAGCTGGTTTGTTTACGTCTGCGCAACATGGCGGCCGTGAACTCGAAAGAGGAATCAGACTTCACAGGGTTTCAAGGAATAATGGAGAAGAGCGCTTATGTGAAGAAAATTCTGGAGTTAGAAGGTAAAATTGAAAAACTGTTTGAAAAGTATGAGGGCCTGGAAACGAGTTATGACAATGTAAAGAGACTGTGCCGATATGAAGAAGGAAAATGCAGCACTGAAAGAGGAAGTTAAGCTAATTAAAGTGAATTGCGAAAAATGTGGAGAATCTCTAGGAAAAGTGATGGAGAAGCAGGCTGAATGGAAAAAAGTCAGGAAGTGGAAAGAAAGGAGGTAAATTACAAAGTTGCAAGTCTGGAAAAGGAAATCAAAGAGTCAGGGAGAAAACTTTGGGCCTTGCTGAAATTATAGATCAACAGATCATAGAAGAGAAGATAGCTGAGAAAGTGGTGAAGGTTATTAAGTCAAATGAGACATTGGTGAGGGAAACTGTAGACAAAAAGAGATGTGTGGTGATATTTGGTGTGGAGGAGGATAAGACACCGAGTAAAATGGAGAGAGAGAAAACATAAAAAGGTGATAAATAATATCATTAATGTGGTGCAAGAGGAGGAAAAGACCTAGTACAAGAAATAGAGGACTTCCATAGAATTGGAAAGTTCACAAGAGAAGGTATGAGGCCAATAAGAATCAAACTTAAGTCACAAAAGGATGTAGATGAATTGGTGGAGAAGTCATGGAGGCTAGCCCAGCAGGAAACAACAAGGAAGATTTGGTTGAGAAGAGATCTCGGTGAAAAGGAAAGAGAAATGTTAAATGAGTTGAGAAAGGAGGCTTTGAAAAAAATGAAGAGAGGACAGAAGAAGAGAAGAAAGAGTTTTTCTGGAGAATCTTGGATATGAGACTGAGGAAGTGGTTCATAACCCAGAAAAGTACAGCAAGAAAGGACTAAAGAAACTTACATATGAGCGAAATGTAATGTATTCCAACATAAATGGAGTGATATCGGGATTTTAGAACTCAACGATTACTTGAGGGACAAGAACCCAGATATTGTGGGTCTTACTGAAACAAAACTGAGAGAGGGAGAAGACCTGATGAAGGTTGGAGAAGGAAATATAACGTTTGGAAAAGAAATAGAGTAGGTAAGATGGGAGGAGGAGTGATGTTGCTGGTTAAAAAGATATAAAGGTGGATCAAGTGAAAAAGGTATGGGAAAGGCAGAAGTGCTAAAGATCAGAGCAGAAACTAATGAAGGAAAAAGAGGCACTACATAGTGGTGTACGTACCACCTAAGACAAATGCATGGTCAGTACAGGAATATGAAGAAATGATAAGTGATACAGGAACATGTCTGGAAGAAATGTTGGGTGGCTGTGAACGAACTATAATGATGGGAGATTTTAATTGTAAAGAGGTGTGTTGGGAGGACTGGTCAATGGAAGGATCAGAGACAACATGGGGAAATACACTATTGACACTGGCAATGGAAAATGTGTTAACTCAGTGGGTCAAAGAAGATACTAGGTTTGGAGGAGAGGGAGCATCGTCAAGACTGGACTTGGTCTTTAGTACAGAGCCAATGGTCATTGAGGAGATGAGGGTGGAGTGCCCTTTAGCAAAGAGTGATCATGCAGTTTTGGAGTTCAAGGTGATAGACGAAGAGAAATCTAGAAGAAATGAAGAATATAAAGTGGGAAGATGGAATTATGCCAAGACAGATTTTGGAAACCTAAAGAAATTCTTTCAAGAGACAAATTGGATGAAATTCAAGAGTGCTAAGGAGCAAATGAAAAGTGGAAGGAATTTATAAAAATATACAAAGAAGGTGAGAAAAATTTGTACCAATAAGACAACATAGAGAAGTTGGAAAGCAGGACTGGTTTAACGATAGATGTGAAAAGGCTAGAACAAGAAAAGAGGATGCATGGAAGAGGTGGAGAAGGAAAAGACGGATTAAGCAGTGGGAAAGTTACAAAAGAGCAAGAAATGAATATGTGTTGATTAGAAGAGAAGAAAGAAAGAAACAAGAAAAGGATATAATTGATAAATGTAAAGACCAACCAAGGCTTTTTTACAGACATGTGAACAACAACATCAAAAATAGAGAAAGTATTGAAAGTTTAGAAGTAAATGGAGTATACAGTGAAGATCCCAGGGAAATGGCAGAGGCTATGAATGGATGCTTTCGGAAGGTATTCACAAAGGAGACTGCTTTTGACAAACCACTGGTAATGGAACAGAAAGGGATTATGAAGGAGTTTCAAGTAACGGTGGAGGAGATCAAGAACATGATGGGGAGTTTAGAAGTGAGAAAAGCTGTGGGACCTGATGGGGTATCAGGATGGATTTTAAGAGAATGCAGGGAGCAATTGGCAGAAAAAGTTTGTGAAGTAATTGATGCCTCATTAAGGGAAGGCGTAGTGCCCCAAGACTGGAAAAGAGCTAACATTGTCCCAATCTATAAATCAGGTAACAAGAGAGACCCATTGAACTATAGACCAGTGTCACTTACAAGTGTGGTAGCTAAGATGTGTGAGAGGGTGGTGAAGACTAGATGGACAGACTTCTTGGAGAAAAATGACATACTTTGTGAGTGTCAATTTGGTTTTAGGAAAGGGCGTTCATGCACGACAAACCTGATATGTTACTATTCGAGGGTGATAGATGTAATACAGGAAAGAGATGGTTGGGCTGATGGAATATATCTGGATTTAAAAAAGGCCTTTGATAAGGTACCACACCAGAGACTGATCTGGAAACTTGAAATGGTAGGAGGAGTGCATGGCAGTTTACTAAAATGGATGGAAGACTTTTGGTAGGAAGAGAAATGAGAACAATAATTAAGGACAGACCATCAGAATGGGGATTGGTGGAGAGTGGAGTTCCACAGGGATCAGTGTTGGCACCAGTAATGTTCGCAGTCTACATAAATGACATGGTGGATGGGGTGTCCAGTTATGTGAGCCTATTTGCAGACGATGCAAAATTGTTACGAAAAGTGAGATGTGACAAAGATTGCGAACTACTCCAGGAAGACTTGGACAGAATATGGAAATGGAGCTGTACATGGCAAATGGAGTTCAACACGACAAAATGCAAGAAAATAGAGTTTGGCAAGAGTGAAAGAAGAATCAGGAGTATGTACAAGATAGGAAATGAAGACATAAAACCAGTCATGAAGAAAAAGACCTTGGGGTGACAATTACCAATGACCTATCGCCAGAGAGACATATAAACAAAATAATTGGAGAAGTATTGAACTTATTGAGGAACATAAGAGTGGCGTTCGTATATCTAGATGAAGAAATGATGAAGAAAATAATTACTGCAATGATAAGACCGAGGCTTGAATATGCAACAATACAGTGGGCTCGAACTTAAAGAAACACATAAGGAAACTAGAGAAAGTACAGAGGGCTGCAACGAAAATGGTGCCTGACTTAAGAGATTTGACTTATGAAGACAGACTGAAAAGAATGCAACTTCCAACCCTGGAAAACAGAAGAGAAAGGGGAGACCTGATAGCAATATACAGAGTGATGATTGGCATGGAAAAATGGATAGGGAAGATCTGTGTATGTGGAATGGAAGAATGTCGAGAGGGCATGGGAAAAAACTAAAAATGGCCACTTATAGGAGAGATGTGAAAAAATATAGCTTCCCTCATAGAAGGGTGGAAGCATGGAATAGTTTAGACGTGGAAGTGGTCAACGCAAGGAATATTCATGATTTTAAGAAAAAGCTGGACATTAATAGATATGGAGACGGGACAACACGAGCATAGCTCTTTTCCCGTATGTTACAATTAGGTAAATACAATTAGGTAAATACACACACACACACACACACACACACACACACACACCGTGTAGTGTAGTGGTTAGCACGCTTCACTTACAATCGAGAGGGCCGGGTTCGAGTCCCGATAAGCGGCGAGGCAAATGTGTGGCCCTTATTCACCTAGCAGTAAATAGGTACGGGATGTAACTCGAGGGGTTGTGGCCTCGCTTTCCCGGTAGGTGTTGTGTGTTGATGTGGTCTCAGTCCTACCCGAAGATCAGTCTATGAGCTCTGAGCTCGCTCTGTAATGGGGAAGACTGGCTGGGTGACCAGCAGGCGACCGAGGTGAATTACACACACACACACACACACACACAAGTAATGAAACTTTGCATAATGGCGCCAAACTTCCCAGAAACTATTTACACGAGAGAGAGAGAGAGAGAGAGAGAGAGAGAGAGAGAGAGAGAGAGAGAGAGAGAGAGAGAGAGAGAGAGAGAGAGAAGAGAGAGAGAGAGAGAGAGAGAGAGAGAGAGAGAGACTGGGTTGATGAAGAACAGAAAACATAAACAAAGACTTCTCAATCACTTGAATTTTGTCTTCACGTATATATATATATATATATATATATATATATATATATATATATATATATATATATATATATATATATATATATATATATATATATATATATATATATATATATATATATATATATATATATATATATATATATATATATATATATATATATATATATATATATATATATATATATATATATATATATATATATATATATATATATATATATATATATATATATATATATATATATATATATATATATATATATATATATATATATATACATTAAACAAAACAATTTTTCTTAAGAATCAAATGCTTTTGTGCAGATCTCAGCTGGAATAAACAAAGAATTGTCACTGTTATAGTAATGCCGTCTAACTGACAAGACAGCACACATTGCCTTCCTGACGACATTCATCATGCTGTCCTGGTAGGTGAAGCACCTCTGTGCTGCGATCAGCAGTCATGACAATATAGCGGCCAAAACAAATATTTCACAGAATCTCATAACTCGAGGTTTGCCATATCAGAATCTTGACATCATGTTATTCTAAATAATTTGCATAATTAGAAAAGATTACTAGCTTTTTTACCTGTCATTTAAAAATATCTGTAAATTTGATAGTTGACGTATAGCAATATACTATAACTTTGTGCAGAAGTTTCTTGTTATGTCCTACTCATTGTCAGCAATTGAAGAGGATCCAAACTGTCAGTGTTTGCTGGCTAGTTTAATCAAGGAGATGGTCAGCATCGTCTTGTGGTACAGAGTAATTGTCTCTAAACACTATATTACAATGTATCTATTCATTTACCATGCTTTTGCTCCTTCCAGTATTTTTTTTGTTATTTTACTATGGTATTTCTTTATAGTTACTTGGAGTTTATATAACTAACATCACTACATAGAGGAAAATATAGTCACCTGGTGTACCAAGCCCTTTAATTTTCAGACTTTAATACAGCACACAACCTTAACACACACTTCACCTCCCCTTTGCAGAGGTTAATGCTTCACAAAGAAAGTGTAAGGGCAATTTTTTTCAGTTTTCTTTAAGAGCAAAGAGAAAATTTGCAGCTCAAATCGAAATAGTCTGAGGGTGCTGTAGTGTTTTCATCACCGTGTCCCTTAGCAGTGTCTTGCTATAGCCTGAACAAGGTATGCTTTAAAACTAAAAACTCGTCAGGATGGTCACTGTCAATTAGTTAACACCATCAGGTATCTATCACACCAATAATGTCTATGCAGAATAACTAAGATGGTAATAGACAATTTCATTATCAGACTTTGACTTCTAAGTTATGAAAATAAACTCATTTATGGAGCTTCATATGAGGCGTTCAGAATAGTAGTGACATAAGCGCCACCCTGGACGATTTTGAGGTTTGTATAGCATTTTCTTCGTCTCACCTTCAGCTTTCTGAATCTGCAACATCCAAGTCAAAATTCAGCCAGCAACATGGTCGAAATTCCCATTCTTTGGAGGGGTACGCACGGCTGTGTGACCATCAGCAAAAAAAAAAAAAACTCACGCTCACTTAATAATGACATATGTACTCGGGCACGCAATGGGAGGCCTGCATTTTCACCCTGGTGTGTCTCAATAAGCTGTGGTATAGCACTATCTTCTTCCTATTATGTTTGGCTCA
The DNA here is from genome assembly GCF_017591435.1 of Portunus trituberculatus. Taxonomy (NCBI): domain Eukaryota; kingdom Metazoa; phylum Arthropoda; class Malacostraca; order Decapoda; family Portunidae; genus Portunus; species Portunus trituberculatus. The sequence continues at coordinate 7,140,039 of NC_059300.1, read as the reverse complement.
CATCTGTGCCCTCAGAAGTATTATGGCGATAAGGATGAAATTCCGCTAGTAGTGAAGGCATTAATCGACCGTATCAGCATCACATTAAAGTGACCGTACAGTAAATTTTACACCAACACATTATGATATCTGGTGGACCTGACAACCACAATGGGAGTTTGGGTCCTCTACCGTTGCCAATATCTATTTAATGAAAAATATTCGTGTGAAATATTTATGAAAATGGAAGACCTGGATTACTTGATTCACACTAAGTAAACCAATCCATGTATTTAGAGATGAGTAATAAAGACCTGAAAGATAAGAGGATGAAATCACAATAATCTTCCTATGCCATTAGCTAACCTAAAGTCACATTTTTCAATAAACCATTGTGTTCTGTCTTGGTTACATCTCTCTCAATACCTTGCTTCTACAATTTGAAACATGACTTACCTTCCAACATAAGGTGTTTCTACTTCCCAGTCACTGTCTTTTGTCTGGTAGCCAACTCTATGTTTTGGAACTTGTGTCTGGTGGCGAGCGAGAGCTGGAGTCCACAAGGAGGTGCTACCCTTGCTTCCGTCTGGTAAGTGGTTTGGTGGAGGCATCTCCGGTGGTTTCTTTAAAGACTTGGAAGCAGTTTCCAGGGCAGCCTTTAGATCCCAATCCGTGTGAAAATCTATATCAAGAAAACTATCAGTTGGCTTCTTTGATTTTATAACTGGATTAGATTTTGGTGGGGAAGGATTACTTCCAGCTTGTAATCCCAATTTTCTACTGGTACTCAAACCTTTACCATCATTTGTGTCATCCATAGAACGATGTATTGACTTGGCAAAAATGTCATCAACTTCATCCCCAACTTCTTCTAGGTCAAGTTCAATGTCATCTCCAACCTCATCCAGTAAGAATTCCTTTTTGGATTTGCTCTCGTCTAATGGATTTTGTTTTACTGCCTTATCTCTAGTTGAAGACAAAACCTGCTCCATTAGTTTTTGAGTTTCAGGATTCATAAAATCTCTTGCTATATGTGCTTGTAACTTAGACAAGGCTTCTTTTTCTACAGTATCCTTGTCAACAATCTTTGATGCAGTCGACAATGGATTTCTTTCATAATCTAAATCTGCATATATATTTTCCAAATCTAATTGCATCTTATATCCTGGATTATTGCAATTCTTATTATGCGATCCTCCCTCAGTTTCAATGACTGATGATGATGGACCTACACTTTTACTACTTTCAGGTGTATGACTTTTGTCCTGAACTGAGAGTGGGCTGCTGCTTTGAGGAGGAATCAATTCTGTTTTACTTTTGGATCTTCCTTTACTAATGCTCCTGCTTCTGCTTCTGCTAGTGCTGCTACTGCTGCTGCTGCTACTACTACTGCTTCTCTTTTTTGGTTTTGGTGAAAGACTTCTACTAAGTGACCGAGATTGGCTGTAACTTTTATTGTGCACTTTGGCTGAACTACGGTTCTTGCTTTTGGATCGGATGGGACTTGAACTTCTGGACTTTATTCTCTCTTGGCTGCAACCTCTATTGATGGGACGAGAAACACTACGACTCTTGCTGCGGTGCCAGGACCTGCTTCTGTTTCTGCTTCGAGAGCGATAACGCGGTGGACTCAGACTTCTGCTTGGAGCTCGGTAGGGACTGGGGCTCCTGCTGCGGCGGTGATAAGGACTGTACACTCTTGTATGATAAGCTGGACTGCGACTTTTGCTTCTGTGATGTTGAGGCGAGCGCCCGCGCTGGAACACTTTCCGATGCCTCGGAGGGCTCTGACTTCGACTGTGGCTCCTCCGGTATCTTGGACGATGTCCGCCCCTCGAGTAATTTTGCTGTAAAGATAAATTCTCTCAGGGTCTAATGGTGAACAATTTTCTCTCAGACACTTAAGGGTATAAAATAATTATTGCAAAGACCAAATTTAGGCATATTCCTATATCATATAAACAGTCTTTTCAGGTACATACAAAGTGATATCCAAGATTGTTTTCATACTTCCATAAAACTGAGTAATTTGTCTGTCAATGTTGATAGCTATGAGAAAAAATTAATGCAACTGAACTTCTCCCAGACTAACACTCAGCTGACTTACTTGATGAGGCCTGGCATAATGATCTCTCGGGCCCATGTTCTTTTGGCTGAAGTGAACCCTGTTGCAGTTCTCTTTCCAGCACCTTCCATCGTTGGGACAGATGAACCCATGGACAAAATTGCACTGGTAATCCCCCTTCTGACATTTGCCTTCCCTCCAAAACCGACATGTTTCATGAGCCTTTTTCCTAAAGTTGTGCTGTTGGAAAATATATAAGCATTATTATTCGTGAAGACATTCATGCAACTCATATTATATAAAGAAAAAAAAAATAAGTGAAAACTTCTTGAAATACTTCATATTCTGTAATCTTTCTTTAATTTGACACAAAATAGTGGCAAAGATACTTTTGAAAGATAAATAACAGCAACTGAATAATATAATAATGGAATAAAGAACAAACACACAATGTGGAGGCAATGACATGAACAATATTAAATTCCAGTAAACAGAACTTTGTCATCACCTTATTTAGCTCCAGAAGCAGAGATAAAGTTTTTAAATAATTTTTGTTTGGTCTATATCTGCACTAGACTGGAATACGTACTATCTAATAACTTTATGAAGACTTTTCCTTTTTCATATACAAGGCCACTTCATTGCCTCTCTTCTTTTCTAATGCAATTTCATTTATAACCACAATATTATTTCACATCACAAAATGGCCCTACCAACACTACATTGCCACATTACATAATCGTACTACCTACTGCCACACACACCTCGTGATGCAGTGGTAGCACACTCGACTCACTATCAAGAAAACCCGAGTTCAATTCTCGGTACAGGTCAGAGGTCATTTGGGCAAGGCTTCTATTCAAGTGTGTGGGCCCTGTTCACCTAGCAGTGATTAGGTACCTGGTGTAAGACGGAAGTTGTCACCTGCTGCAGGATAGGAGAAACAAACTCCAAACAAACAAATGTACACGGGGTGGCATCACCCCAGGGCCTAGGTCACTAGGTTTATCTAGCTCTATAAATAGCTGCCACGCATCATATGTCAGATGCCACCAACGGGGTTGTGTAGCCTTAAGGCGTATGAATGTTAGTATATAAGAATATATGTATAAGTAGGTTTAATATGTAGAGGTTTCAGCTCTGTACCTCTACTCGCTGCCATTCAAATAAACCAAAATATTATTATTATATTAACCTAAAACCTACATCATTTCCACCATCTTATTCTATCTTTATTTTTTCAATAACCACAAGTACTTTGTCTATTCCATATTCTATTCTTTCAAATACAGATAAGCTGAGAATCCTTATAGAGTCTGTTTTAAGTCTTATCAATTATCTTTCCATAATCAACTTTCAAATACCATACTATATACATACGGTGTTGCAGTCCTGCTCTACTTCAAAGGTTAGTCCTCTTCAGAGCATACTAATTCTGACAAAGAAGTTACTACAACAGCGTACTTCCTCTTCTCTGTTTTCTAATATGAACCATCTAGAGCCAAAGGGTTAAAAATGGCACAACATCTTTTGAGTGTTTAAGCTTTAAAGTTTCATAATGCTGTTTCATCATACATTGCACTATGCAAATGTGTTACATAATGACATTTCCCCCTTTGGCTCTTGACACCTCATTATCTTACAAGCAGGATGTTCCTTAAGTCTCCTGAAGAAGTAAACTATGACTTGTTTTCAATGTTTTCAAATGTTTTAATTATATCACATAAAAATTTGTTATCCTGTTTCTCTTTTCTTACTTTTCAATCCTTACTCTACCCTGTTATAGACAAAAATTAAAATAATAAGATCATGCAAACAAAAACCATGTAACTTACACTCATTTTAATGTAAAGCTGTGCTGTGTACCACAGAGAATCCTATGAGCTTTACTCACTGACCTGTAGTATAAGAAAAACAAAATCATTAGTCAGTATTAAGTTTAAAATAACAGTATATATATATATATATATATATATATATATATATATATATATATATATATATATATATATATATATATATATATATATATATATATATATATATATATATATATATATATATATATATATATATATATATATATATATATATATATATATATATATATATATATATATATATATATATATATATATATATATATATATATATATATATATATATATATATATATATATATATATATATATATATATATATATATATATATATATATATATATATATATATATATATATATATATATATATATATATATATATATATATATATATATATATATATATATATATATATATATATATATATATATATATATATATATATATATATATATGGGACAGGATTATTTACAATATTCATGTAATTGAAATCATAATAACATGAACTTTGCTGTATCCAATTTATAACAAACATTGATATTGTCAGTCTTATGGAATAACTCATGAACAATTATTACGACTGGTCTCCTTCAGTCTCTAAAATAGAAAGGACAACAAAATCTGGGTTGCATGAAATGGTGTGGTAGACTTGTACAGAGCAACATTTTTTTTCCCATTTAGTATGTAAAAGTATAGGTCTATATAATGTTTGAAATCAAAGTTTTGGATTTTTTTTTTCACAAAAGGGAAAGCTGCCAAGGGCAACAAAATATTAGAAAAAAGGACCACTGGAACTGCAGGTCCCTAAAAGATTTGAAAGTTAGCCAAAAGCCAGGCACAAATGTCTTGAAACCTCCCTCTGGTAACATAAATCTGATTTTCCCCACAAATAATCTAATCTACTGTACAAAAACTTCCTATGCAAGTAATGATGAAAGAGCCAAACTATATACTTGTGCTAAGAGAATTTCCTATACTGGAATATACTTAGATTTTATGGTAAGCTAGATAAAAGAGAAAGATACTTTTCCACTGGTCATTTACAAGTGGCCTGAGTAATAAACACACTGATACAATTTTACTGATTATGGTGGATTCAACTTTTAATGGTGTTTCTTACTCTGACCACGTACAATCACTATGTAGTATATTATAAATTATCATTTCATTATATACTTCAAATGTAAAATCAAGAGCTGAAGGCTAGCTGTGGGTAAATAGACATTAACACAAAAAAAAACAGCTAAATATGATTCCTGTAATAGCCCTAGCTACACCTAGAATCTGTAAGCCAAATAGTCTTTTAAAAACAAGGACACACCAACCCTCTACCACCATCAAGGACCATTTGATTATCAGGAGATTAAGCTTATGGTGTCCAGCTTTAGATTAGTATTTTCCATGTTGTTTTGAAGATGTGCTACCCTTCAGAAAGTAAACAGTTCATGCAGGGAAGCCAGAGAATGCCTAATATTGCCCAATGCCTCAAAAATTAATTCAATTATCAACTCATAAAATAAATAAGTAAGACAGTGTTTTGAAACTTTCGAAATTAGTATATAAATTTCCAAAGTTTTATTGTATAGAGCAGAGGCAGTAGTATGCGCAATCCTAAGCAGACAATATCAGCTATGAAACCTCCAGAGTGGAATACGACCACTAAAGTTTCACCAGTACTGTAAAATTGTACCTACTATAAATGCAGATATCACACTACCCTCTATCACTGCAGTTTCTCAGTACTGTAAGTGAAGAAAGGTTAGGAAGGCTCAGTGCACCTACTGGCGGATTTACGCGCTAGGGAAATGTCAGATTATCGCACTAAATGCCCAAGTTATTTTTCTCTTATCCAAAAACCTCTCAAAATCATTGCCATTAAGTAGTTAGTATTTCCTCTTGCCTGTCAATGGGAGAGAGAGAGAGAGAGAGAGAGAGAGAGAGAGAGAGAGAGAGAGAGAGAGAGAGAGAGAGAGAGAGAGAGAGAGAGAGAAAATTGAAAACTAGCTTTCTATTTTTACTCTGGGGAAGGGAGGTAGTCAGGTCACCAGGCAGGCATGCAAGTACAAATCGACTCACTTTCTGATCGCCACAATGGAAGTACACACTGAAGCTTCCCTGTCTTACTGTGTGTTGTACAGCCAGACCAAGGGAAAAAGTCTCTCCGTCCAATGATCTTCAATAAATAAGTGGAGCTTGGGGCAATAACTTAAATAAAATGCTGTCTCATCTTACATTTCTTCTCACCACTCACTATGTTAGATTGGGTATCTCAAGAGGACATAACAGTAAATATTATATAAATTACCAGTCTCATTTTCACTTTTATAATCAGCACCTTTACTGTACTTATTTATTTATGACATAATCATCTGCAGAGATCTTCATATCACTTGTGTCCACCGCCACTTTTTTTTCTTTTTAGCGAGATCATGCATTAAATTGAATAGAAAAACTGTTATACCATTTTCCCTTGAAGTAATGAGAGATAATGCAACGTCATACGGATTATCGGCCGCACCTTGTGGGCCAGTACAATTTAGTTTTACTATAGCCTAGTAATGCCCTCCAAGGACATTTTAAGGAGGGTTTACGCACTACTCACACAATTCCTTATTTGTTGAGACTAGACATGTTTATCCATTTGACAGCCAATCATAATAACAACAAATTCATTGACAAGTTATGTTAGTTTCATATGAAAATAGGTGGCACAGTGACTAACACTGACATTCATGTGTACTATTGAACCATTAGCGGACCACAACATACCTCACTCATGGTGAAAAATACAATGTCTAGTTCTCTCTGGTGAACACAGAACACTGGAAAGGAACTGGCGGAAAAATTTGAATTTTGCCTCGTTACTTCCACTCTCTGTTCATATGTTATGGGACTTTACACAGGACATAGCACACAGACCTGCCTGATGCATAGACCCTCCAATACTCTTTCAAATCTAGCAATGCTTTGAACTAAGCAAATGACACTGTTTAAAAAATAATATGTAGGTTTCATAATAGTAATTGTACCTGTGTGGACAAAGCAATGTCTGCTCACCTGGTTGGCTACCCTTTAGCACTTTGTACTACATTGTTGGAGGTACTGGAGAAAAGTAAGGGCAGCACAGTTCAAAAGGTACGCCAGTCAACTAGTTACTAGCATGACAACAGAACAATTATGACGCATAAAAAGACTGAGTTGTGTACCTTTATGAAACATGGAGAAAAATTCAAATGGTTATTAATGTTAGTGAAGTTAGCTATGAGCAATACAACAAAGAAACATTGAAAAGACTTTTACGAAAGTGTAAGTTGTAAGAGAAGTAAAGAAATAAGATAACTAGTCAGGGAATTTGTAAAGAAGTGGACCTAGAATATGATGCAAAGCTGATTTGTATGAGGTGATAGATTTTTGTGCCACAACTTCGTCTGGTAGGGAGTTCCATATACTGGCGCACCGTAGTGAGAAAAATCTCCTCCTGGGCCGGTATTCATACACACACTAAAAGTACACTAATATTTTTTTTAGTTTTACTGTCAGCTAAAAGTAATCGGTAAAAGTGTATACATAAGGAGATAAAAAAAATTTTAGGGAACTTTTACCTAAAAGTAAAAGTAAAGTGGCTAAAAGTAAAAGTAAAATCTAAACCCGCTATATTTGCTACGCTTAGCACTACAATGCAACTTAAATTGCATATTTTCTCACTTAAATATCATGATACATAAAAAGGTACGAAATAATTTTAAAATATCTTTTTTAGCAAAAAAAAATTGGAAACACATGCTTATTTTATGAGTTTAGTTTTGTACATAAGGTGAGTTTGGCCGCTTTGGCGAGATCTCATCCAATGGCTGTATACTCATCAAAACAAAAACAAAGCCACGTTGGAGGCAAGGAAAAGACAATGGAGTTTGAGGACAAGAAGAAGAGGGCTAGGAAGCCCAACTGGACAAGGGACCAATGTTATTTATTGGCGTCCCATGTGGAAGACAACGCTCACATCGTAAAAGGCTGGGGGCGCAAGTATGGTGTCAGGAGCCAGCGCTTCATGGCGTAGGCACTGTCACCCAACAAGTGGCAATCGGGTGGCACGATACCTCTTTCGAAGAGTTGCTTCAGTCCAGACTCATTGAAGACTAGCATCATTGACAGAGCCAGGCCACTTTGCAACAATGTCAAGTATTCTGTAGTATGTTGCATAAAACACAACTTGTACATTGATGCTATGAAACTGTTTCCGGTTTACATATTCAGCTTCGTGTTCCCTTGGGGCTATAATTCTTATATGAGTGCCATCGACTACACCAACGACACCGGGAAACCCTGCAACTTGCATGAATTGTTCTTGTTTCTGCTGAAGTTCCTGCTGGGTGAGGGGGAAATTGATGAACCTCCGGAAATTGTCTCGTTGTGCAAGAGCCTCAAGGGTCTGGGTGATAGCATGGCTAACAGTTGGCTGTGATGTGTCGAAGTCATCGCTACTGCACAACTGCATCTTTCCTGTGGCCAAGTACCATAAGGTGATGGCCACCTTCATCTCAGGAGAGAGGGCTTTGTTCCTAGCAGTTCGACTCCCTAGTGCATCCCTCACAAGATCAGTTACATACAGTATGCCTGCATGGTCAAGTCGAAATCTTTCGATCAGCTCGGAGTCACTGTATTCCGTCAGAAAGTCTCTCCTCTCACGAAAAGTCCAGCGTCGTCGCTGGCGAAGTTGTTGTTGTTGCGCCACCTTGGAGACTTAAAAATACTTTTAAGCTCACTAAAAGGACCCCTCACGACTATTAGCGCTTGGCTACCCGCTAAAAATCTTTTAGGGCTTAAAAGTGTTTATGAATTAAGTTAAAAAAAATTTTAGGACAAAGTAAAATTAGTGGTTAAAAGTTTTTTTTAGCCTGCTAAAAGCATTTTAGACATATGAATCCTCTATTGAACTGTGGGTGATCTGAATTTTGAATCTGTGTCCTCTTGTACCTTGAGAAGGTGCCATGGTAAATATTTCCTCAGGCGAGATACCACACTCTTTGTGGAAAATTTTCCAGTATTTGAGGAGGTCAGCACGCAGCAGTCGCCCCTGGACTGAGTACAGGTCTAATATTCTGAGTCGCTCACCATATGGTACCTCAGACAGGCCCTCAATGTGGCGAGTCCAGGTTCTTTGTACTGATTCCAGCAGATGAAGGTCTCTCAAGAAGCCTGTGTTCCACACACAGGAGGCATATTCTAGAATTGGTCGTATGTGAGTTTTGTAGAGAATAATCATGAAGTCTTGGGATCTGCAGAGGGTGCTTTTGAGAAAATTTGCCGACATTCCAGAGGCTTTGTTGTTGTGGTACAGTGCCAAGGCACTGTACCACGTTGTAGCCTTAACACTACACACTTCTCCTTATTGAGGTCAAGACCCCAAGAGGAAGCAACATCACAAATCTTATTTATGTCATGCTGACAGGACGAAGTTTCAAGGGCCAGTGATAGGGGGGTAGATGGGCTGTACTTCAAGTAAATCTTTAAGTCATCGGCAAAGATTTTACAGTTGTTCTGTATCGTGGATGGCAGGTGGTTAACATGCAGTAGGAAAGTAAGGGTCCCAGTACCGAGCCCTGAGGTACACCACTCTTTACATCCCTGTAGCTGCTTTTAACACCTGCAACAGATATTCTCATGGATCTATCAAGTAGGAAAGAGCAAATCCAGCTTAACAGGTTGCCGGTGATACCAATGCTACGGAGTTTTTGGAGTAGCACTGAGTGGTTAACCACGTCAAAGGCTTTAGAGAAGTCAAATAGAATAACATCAACTACATTTCCAGTGTCAAGTCCAGATGAGACAAAGTCGTAGGTAAGCAATAGTTGATCATCAGCTGTTCTACCGTGCCGAAAGCCAAACTGGTTGGGAGAGAGTAAAGCATTATGTTCAAGAAATGCATAAATGTGTTCAGCCACAATCCTCTTTAATGTCTTGCAGCAGACTGAGGTTACACTTATGGGTCTGTAGTTTAGAGGAGCAGAGCGAGATCCCTTTTTGAAGATAGGTCGAACATCGGAGACTTTCCAAATGTCAGGGATGACGCCATCAGTTAGGCTAGTTGAGAAGATGATAAATATGGGATAAGCAAGAGATGGACAAGAATTAAGAAGTCTGGGATGTAGGTTGTCTGGTCCCATACTTGAGTTGGAGTCAAGAGATTCAAGGCCTATACACAGCAGAGTAAGTAATATTTACATTGTCAAGGGTGCCCTGAAACGTCTGGTGGGGAAAAGGATTTGGGCAGCTGTCTTTGAAGACAGAGGAGAAACTGTTCACAAAAATTTCGGCCATGGCAGCACAATCTTCTACTAGAGAACCATCCGGATGTGATAGGGGGCCCATGGAGGGAGCACCTACTTTTTTGTTACGAATGTACTGATGAAAGGCTTTTGGATTTCTTTTAAGATTATCCATGAGAGTCCTTTCGTAAGCTATCTGGGAGTAGATAAAGTGGTTTCTGTATTGGCGATTGATAATGTTGTAGTTTTCCAAGGCCTGAGTGCATTGTTTGGAGTGGCGCCCATAGAATCTTCTGGTAGACTTGAACAGCTGCCAGGCTGTTGTTCTGTTTTTCTTTAAAGCAGTAGGAGGACTAAGGGGAGAGCTTGGACTAAGCTGCTTGCATAGAGGAATATAAGAGTCTATGAGAGGAGTGAGGATTTGCAAAAGTCTATTGAACTTTGCATCTACTGAAAGATGGCAAAACTCATAGTCCCAGTCAATCTGTGATACGTGATTGTCTATTATTTTGTACTTTCCTCTTTCCCAGGCTCTCTTTTTAATGCAAACGTTGCCATCTTGAGAAGTATTGAATGTGAAATGGTAGGTGAACTTGATGGGGACATGTCCACAACCAGGCAAGGGACAGAGCGACTCAACACTCCCTATTCTGTCTGTTTCCATAGACAAAATTAAATCAAGGGTGTTTCCGGAGGATGTAAAGGTGGGAAAGTCAACCCACTGATGGAGGCCAATAGTGTTAAAGCAATTTGTAAAAGCTAGAGTTAGAGGATCATAGTCTTGGAATAAGACATCTTCAATAGACCAATCAACAGCTGGCAAGTTGAAATCACCCAGTATAAGAACTTCCTTGCCTGTGCAAAACTGTTCTAGGAGATTAATCAATGCTGTATTGTCATTTTGAGTATTTGACGGTGGTCGGTATACAACAATTATGTAACATTTGAGGGAAACTAGGTGCACTATGTGAGTATTGGGACAGTTGCTATCAATGGAAATGAAGGGTATGTTGTCTCTAATGTAGAAACATACGCCATGTTTTCGGACATCTCCAACGTCAGTGCGGGCTATTGGATGATAGCCTTGGACAGACAGGAAAGAGTTAGGAATGCTTGGTAGGAGCCAGGACTCTGTAATTGCCATAATATCTATATCACAGTCATGCATGAGATCAGTTACTTCGTTAACCTTATTTACTAAACTATTTACATTGCACAGACCCACTTTAAGCGTAAGATATTTTTGAAAGTTGGTCGTTTGTTTGTTTGGTTCACTCTCAGTGTAAAAATCAGAAGAGACTGCTCAGGTCAGCCCTGTGGTCTGGAGTATTGTCTTGTGTATCCTGGGCAGGAGTACCAACAGTGGATGAGCTAGATGCCCCAGCCTGTGGGTGAGAAGCACTACCAGGGTATCCAGCAGGTGCTGCCGCAGACTCACGGGTAGATGTATCAGGTGCTGAAGCTAGCTGGTCTTGGGGACCACTGCTAGCTCTAGCTTGTCAACGTTGGGCCAACTACTGTCGCTGGGCATAGGTGAGGTCTCTACTGATGAAGATTCCATCAAACTGAGAATCTTTCAGATTCTTGGCCTTATCAAGTAGAGATTTCCTGACTTCAATGTTAGGGACATTCAACCTATAGAGTTTTCTCTCTCTATTGATGCATTTTAGGTCAGTAAAATCTACAGGGTTTTCCAGCAGATATCGGATCACAGTGGTGAAATGCTGTTTGAAAACAGAGTTATCTGGGGCATCAATACCACGTACAATAAGGGAATTTACTCCCTTCTGTCTTTCATTCATTTCACGAATTTCACCTCTGATCAGTCTCCTAGCATTATCATCAGTGTTGTTAGCTGGGTCAGTAGTGGGGTTTGCAGGACACTGATGACTGGGGGAGTGAGGGTGGAGAGGTTAGCCTCTCAACCTTAGCTGACAAAGTGTGCACGGTTTCACATAACTTCTTCACAGTTTGTAGCAGCTGTTTAAAGGCTGGAATGTCTGGTCCTGATGCAGGACTTGTACATCGGTATTCTGTGCAAACATATGCAATGGCATCCCCACCGAACTGTGCTATCCCCCTAACCATTTTATCAGGCAGTCCCAAACACATGCCAGACGGGCAGAACTAATTGGTACAGCGATCACACCCAATGCAGTCGTCTCCTACAATTTGGTTGCAAGTAGCACAACAATCATCAACACTAGGGTTAGTAGGGTTACTATAGTGGGGTGCCTATCTAGCTGTGAAGGTAGTGTAGAAGAAAGTTGGGGGTTGCCTGTAGGTGTCCGGCCATTACCGCCACCGTGACCGCGACCTCTATTTCCTCTACCTCCACTTACCATTATGGTATTTACTTGTGCTAATGGCTAGAGATTACCAACCAGGTGTTGAGAAGTAGCTGTGGTCCTAGATGGGCAGATAAGTAATGGCTGGTTACAGATAGGACGGAGCACAACAAAACACGTCCGCCTCCCACCCTGACCAAGGGACCCAAAACGCTGTGTGACAAAAAAAAAAAAAAAACTTGTCTAAGTGATCATAAAAACTTGTCCCAGCGAGATTATAAACAACTCTGTTTAAAGTCACGGCCTAAACGACCCTCAGCCCAAAGGGATCACAGCTTACATGACCCTCGGCCAAAAGGGATCACGGCCTAAACAACCCTTAAGCTAAAAAGATCATGGCCTACATGACCTGTCCTCCACACATCCATATGAAACAGTGATTTTATAGCTTCCTTCTTTTCTCAAGTGCCTCAACTAACTGTTCTTAATTATGAATAACCAATGAATAGTTGATAAGGTTTTACTGCATAACCTCATTATCAATGCAGTTCAAATATTTTGTTTATTACTGCACTCACATTATTCAAACTTGACACAAATGAAATTCATATCATACCAAGAGCTGTGTATTTGGATATGCAACAAATATTTGTGCCAAAATCATTTGAAACATATAAAAAATATCTGGTGGAAAATTAGGCATATCATTCATATCATAGTGTAATAGAGAGTAAAAATATAATCTATCAGTAGCCCCAATACAAAAACTCCAGTCATACCGTCTTCAAGTTTGGAACAGACTTATTGGAAACAGGTGCATTGCCAAGAACTGTCAAAAATACACCAATATACATTTTTTCTTTACGTCATTGGTGGAGGTGCTCAGACTAATCTCTGTAATGTGAGGCATTTCGACATTGTGCAGCGCAAGGCAGGCGTGTGTGCGATACTGCTGAACATATATGGTACTGAAAAATGCAAGTGCGAAAGCGGCCACCTTAAATCTACGGCGTGATGCGCCATAGCAGATAATGCGACTTGAATTCAATAATCAAGCACAACACCCAGTAGGCAAGTCCACAGGTTCAATGGTCCACCGCCTGTCTGGCACGGTTCCACCACTCTTCACTGCCAACCCACACCACCAGCAGCACCTTTACCTGCCTAGCTCACCACGGAAACAAAGAGGACCATTAAAATTCGAGACAACTACAACAGAGGTCCGACCCAGCCTACAACTCAACACATCCACACTCACCCGTCACCCTCACCACAACACAACAGTCGATGGCGCTCAGCCACGCCTTCGTCCCGACTCTCAGCCACGACTTTGACTTCGCTCCTCCTTACGTGTTCAATTGCATTTTTTGCGTCCTGAAATGAACAGCAATTTTGAAATATAATTTCATTCTTGTATTGACCACTTGTTAAGTACGTTAATGTATCTATATCAAAATCAAACACCAATGGTGGTTACATACGCAGTCTTTCCTCCAAATCTCTCATGGGTCCTCTTTTTTTTTTTTTTTTTTACCATGTGGGCTTTTCACGGGAATTTATGGGCTAAAGGGGATATTTTTTGGGGCTACCTCCTATCTCAAAGCCCACCCGCTTCCTAGGAAATTATCTTTATTCTATTTCTTCCCATATACATGTGATTGTTTATATATATATATATATATATATATATATATATATATATATATATATATATATATATATATATATATATATATATATATATATATATATATATATATATATATATATATATATATATATATATATATATATATATATATATATATATATATATATATATATATATATATATATATATATATATATATATATATATATATATATATATATATATATATATATATATATATATATATGTGTGTGTGTGTGTGTGTACCTGGTTTGGATGCCAGGAAGGGTTACAAAATATAGAATAAATAAATAAAAAAGGTTCACTGAGGTGCAGAGCCCATACAAAGACAATGTGTCAGTTAATACCTTTTGAAAGAGTTCAAGTTATAGATGATAGATATACAGAAGCAGGGAGTTCATAAGTTTACTTAGAAAGGAATGAATGACTATGAAGGCTGGCAAACTCTTGTATATATAGAGTAAGGATGCGAGAATGAAGAAAGTCTTGTGCAGCAATTCTTCAGGAGGGAGAACATGCAGTTAACAAGATCGGAAGAGCAGTTATTATGAAAATATAGTGGTAAAAGATAGATGCAACATTACAGCAATGAAAAAGAGGCCCCTGTACAGAGTAAGCAGTTGGAGGAGGGTTGTGAGGATAACTGCCAAAGACAATTCAGAACACCTAACTTTATAGAACCTGTGTTAGCTAGAGATGAGATGTGAGGTTTCCTGTCTAGATTAGAAATAAAGGACTAACCAAGGATGTCCAGTGTAGGTTGTGTCGAGTTGATAGATGGAGGAATTGAATTTTTGAGGCATTGAACAATACTACGTTTGCTCTGCCCCAATAGAAATTCAGAGAGAACATATGTTAGGTGTTTAGAGCTTCTCTAGGTGATCTATTTACTTACCGAAGGATTGGTCATTAATGGAAAGACATGGAAAACTGCAGGGATCTTCCGTGTAGGAGTAGATAGGACAAGAAGTTTGGTTTGAATAATTGATCAATAACATGAAGATTGTCATTCTAATTGTAATAAGGAAGGGGTAAATGTGCCAGGCAGCAAAGGCCATATGGTACTATCAAATAAGCATGGTCAAAGAAGAGGGCTAGGTTGAGGAGTGCTAGATCATATGAAAGATGTCAGTGGTATGGAGGAAGGACATAAGGGCAGGGATAGAAAAGAAAGGGAACTCAGTGAGGATGTCAGCGAAACGGAGAACGGGAGAAAGGCTGCAAGGCCACGAAGGTAGGGCATGAAACGAGAAGATGGGGAAGAGATGAAAGAATGTCACAAGAGGGACAGAGGAGTGAAAGAAAATAGGACATCAAGTGAGAATGAATAAGTCTGGTGGGGCCAATGCGTAAGCAGGCCAGGACAGTCTCCCAATGTCTGGTGGGATGAGATGGTTTGGACCAAGGGAAAATAGAGGTTTTGACAGCCTGGAGTTTATTAGTAGTAAGAGTGGATCAGAAGGAAAAGCTGGGAAATAATCAGAAACAGGTAGTGAGGAAAGGTAAAGAAAGGGTAGGAAGGGTAAGGGTGTCACAAGCCAAAGAATCAACAGCATCATTGCTGGGGATTCTGATATGGATAGGCACCCAGCAAAAAGTAACTGCTTTGTGGTAGACAGAAAGATAGAATAAGTAATTCTAGATGTCCCGGACAAGAGGATGAGAAAAAAAAAAAAAAAAAAAAAAAGTGAAAGGGACAACCAGGAATCAATAAAAATAGTACAAGAAGCAGCGAAGCAGAGGATACGTCGGAGGGCAAATAACAGAAAAAGGGAAGGTAACAAGATAGAACCCTGAGGAACAGTGGCCGTCTACTATAGCAGCAATAGAATGATCAGAAAGAGATGAAGTTGCAGAGATGAAGAATAAGTTGGAGGGTAATAAGGAAATCAAAGCTTTCTCCCAGACTCTTATCAAAAGCTTTCAATATGTCTAAAGCAATAGCAAAAGTTTCATCAAAATATTTAAAAGAGGATGACCATGGAAAGCCAAAAGATCACCAGTAGAGTGGCCTTGACAGAATCCATACTGAGAATCAGAAAGACAATTGTTAAGTAATAGATGTTTGATGTTCTTTTTTAATAGGTAGCATAAAGTAGTCAGAAATGGGAGGAGGGAGGAAAAAGCTCTGAATCATCCTTAATTTTTTTTCAGTTCTTTATAGACATTGCTATGTAAGGATGTTGCCACTTGAATATGACAATATATATACGTGATTCATTGAAAAGATTCTTACAAGAATTACTCTTTATTTACAATAAAATATTCTATTTTCCCTATAAATAAAAAGGAAAGGTAGCTGAAATTACAATATACCTACTGTATATATTTGCATTTATCTGGTGAACATATTATTACAGCTTCCTAAAACTCCTTCCTTGAGGAAAAATTCAAAATATTAGCAGAGTTGGCCAATGTACGAACTTTTGTACTGTTGGAACAAGAGTAGTGTGTAAACTGGCCCTGCTCAGTACCAACTACCTTGAGGGACCCTCCAACAACAGTAATGATTACTCCTATATACACACACACACACACACACACACACACTGAATGACCAGCAGGCGACCATGAATACAAATACACCACACACACACATAATATATAATATATATATATATATATATATATATATATATATATATATATATATATATATATATATATATATATATATATATACATTATATATATATATACAGTGTATCTTCATTCCATCATAGCCACTTTAACACCTCGTGAAGTGACTATGTAGATGAGATGCATACATATTTAACAAATATTTATTTTTTTGTATGTTGAATGAAAAATCACTTTCACACAAGTATGAGGGCCTCTTCTGTACTCCAAGACAATCAAAAGTCTAGCAATAGAATCTCCTCAACCACGCAGTGCAGCATTACCTACTGGACTCTATATACTCTGTTCTTCCAAATGCAGAACTGATGTCAGTGAACACTGTGATGTGCATAAGCATGATATAAACATTACTAGGAAGATGTGCTCCATTTTGCAATCCAACTGGAGTAACTATCAAATCCACCATAAAAATAATAGAACAAATTGCCAACACAAAAATTAATCTGAGAGAGAGAGAGAGAGAGAGAGAGAGAGAGAGAGAGAGAGAGAGAGAGAGAGAGAGAGAGAGAGAGAGAGAGGCTACTTATATTAGGGTTGCCAAACATCAACTATCAAGATTCCAGATATCTTCACTAACATCTTATCATAGCTCCTATATCCTAACCAGCCCCTATGAAAACCAGTTAAAAACTATCACATAATGTGAGCTTATGGCTTATGTCAGAAAGGCTGGAAGCATCAACTTCATACAGGACCTATACAAAATCTTGACTGGAACCAGACCAAAGCAGCTGCCATCCAGTGAAGTCCTTCTTCTCTTATCATTTTAACCTACAGAGATTTAATAATGGCATAGTTTTTTTTTACAGTTATTAAGGGAAAATTGTAGACACTTGATGAATAAAAAAAAAAAAAATCCCCCAGGACAGATTCTGACAACTGAATTCTAGTCATGCCTGGCAAAATCTGGACAAATGGCAACCCTAGTCTTTATGAAGTTGGATGAAACAAACCCAATAGAACAACAAAACGACAATGCCTCAATGATTTCCCAGCAAAAACTTGCTTATGTACATACAAAAACTGTTTGGGCTGGGATGTGCATGCTAACTGATAAATGTACATCTTTTAATATACACCAGTCAAAGCTCAATTCTGAATTTTTTTTTTTTTTTTGTCTGATAACAAACTCAAGATAAAATACATCATAACACACATGTATAAAGCAGACTTTAAGGCAATCATATGCGACAACAAGCCTTCCTCAACATATGCAGTTCAATTTATGCAACTTTGTATAAAATTGAAACCATTTTCAGCCTAGGTCATTGTACTTAGAACATAACAAAATAAAATCTATAAAATAAATAACCTTTGCTTCTAATTTCTTATAAGTAATTCAATTGTTTTTTATACAATTCATCAGTGAGATTTCAATGTTATTGATAAGGATTTTGATACATCATAACTGACAAAAAGAATACAAAATCTTATGTCTCTACATTTGGAGTCTCATTCATATTATCTCAATTTATGCACAGTTTTCATGAAATATAACCACACATGAAAAAAAAAAAAAGTGCAAAATTAAAGCATAATTAAAAAAAGTTAACAATCACACTTTAGATAAGAAAAAAATAAATAACACTAACTTTGATCTTTTTAAAGAATCAAAAAGATTTCTTTGGAGGTCCTTAAAATGAAAGAAATCAATAAGATCAATAAAAAGTGAGCTACTGTGCAATTTAAAAGGCAATAAATGTCCAGAAAGTGTACCTCCGTCAGTGCATCATTACTGTAATGCTAATAATCAAGAAAGTTCTAAGACCACATTCTGAAGAAAATAATGTCAACTACTGAATACCTCAAAGTTGCAAGTTTGTAAAATTCAGAACATGTCCCAAAAGTGGAACAGATGAAAAATGAAATGGTGGGCTTAAATCTAGCTTTGGTGAGTTTTTAATTGTATTTCAAAAGGCAAAATGAACAATAAAGATAGTTCATGTCATTAAAATCAACTAGGAAAAACATTGGGGATAACTTCACTTAAGCGAGTAATTATAAGAACAGTAGCATATCAAAAAATAAATAAATAAATTAATTAATTAATTAATTAATAATAATAATAATAATAATAATAATAATAATAATAATAATGAATAAATAAATAAATAAATACATAATAATAATAATAATAATAATAATAATAATAATAATAATGATAATAAATAAATAAAATTAGAAATCTTATTTAACTTCCTCAATGTCAAATATTTCCTTCACGACTGAACCAACTCACTCCATATCTACTTCTCATGCCAAATATTCAGTGCACAAAATGTTTCATATGAAATTTTATGGAATACACAGCATTCAGCATTTGTGACCTTACTAACTTCCACTTTATCTTTACTTTTGAATTCTATTATTTCAAGCACCAAACCAATTATAGCTTCTGTCATGAGGACTGAAGGTTGCATTGTTGTCTCTAGCAACCTACCCATCAACACTGTTATATTACAAACTGTGCAGGCAGTATCCTGTAGGAGTGCTTACCACTATTATTATAATTAAATACAGGCACCAGTGGTTGGCTGCAGTAGGGTTTATTATTTCAACTTCAAAATTGTCAATATGTTTGCCAACACAATCTGTATATAAAGGATGGAAAGTGCACAGCTTCAGGCAACATTGACAAGTAGATTGCCAGAGCATGATAGGCAACTTTCAGTCTAGTTGACCACAACTATATTGCATATGGCACAATGACTTACATTCAACTTCAATTTAGCAGTTGAACTGAATATGGAATAAGTAGGTGTAATAATTGATAAAAGTTGCCTGTACCAAGTATCTTCTATGTGTACTCATAAACACCTGACAGCCAACGACTTGGTGTAAACACAATATCAAGCTTTGTCGCAGGTTTCCTTGACTTCCCAGACCTTGTATTGTGTACATTAATCAATATAATGAAAACTGAATAAAAGAATAACAACTAAATGTACATCAATAAATAACTAAATAAAATCAATAAAATAAAGGACTGCAAATATCTGTTGGAGACCACTGAGTGAACTCTCAATTCTAGTTGTTGGTTCAAACACATGTCCAACAATGCAAATTTCACAACAGCACTATAAAACTGCATAAGACTTGTGATGACAAGGTGATACCAATTAAACAGCAGCACAAGTAAACATGTACACAACAGAGAGAGGGATTTTCTTAAAAAATTAAAATAAAATACTTAATATTAAGAAAAAGAATAATGAAGTTGTTTTTCATCAATGACTGAAAGAATTTGCAAATATAGAAATCTAAATACAAGAAATACCAGTAAAAGCAGTCATTGGCTGTTAGTCTACAGTTAAATACATATATGGGACTGTAAGGATACAGTATAACTTGCTGAATTTACCTGAAATACATTAACAAAATAGCTAAAGATGTTCAAGAATTTTGTGCACTCATCCATGAATCACACCACAAAGCCCTAGTATTGAATTATCATTCCTAGCTCATACAGTAATCACCTGCATCTGGCTGGCAAAGCATTTTACACATCAAGAAAAGTGTACAACTCTCCCAACAACTAATTCAGTCCATCTCATTTCTTTCCTCTCAACATAAATAGTTTAAATCTTTAGTTGGCACAAAACTTCATCATGAAAAGTTATGTTGTGAGAGAAATGTTCAATTTCCCTCTGGCATCATATAACACTAGTTTGTACATAACAAAATGTTATTATAGTTGATACCTGGAATTCATCGAGTGCCAGACCAATGCCAATATGAATGATAGTCTTTTGATTATATACAGAAAACAAATCTTGAAATCTTTTATAATCTTAAGGTTGGAAACCTTAAAACATCATGATTTACTAAGAGGAAAAATAGCTAAATGATAGTATGACAAAAGACAATCATATAACACACCACAGTCAAGTAAAATAAAGACTAACTACATACTATACTTTGCTTCACCAACTGTCAGAATAACTCTGCTATCTGAGAACATGTGAAAATGGAAACACCACCAATGACAAACGCCCTCACTTATTTGTCTACATATTCCTGTCTTCTTTATGGAATGTGTGGCAAAGCTACTTTATCCTCACTGTAATGATCAATTAATTTCAAGATACCAACTACATACATAGAAATGGTGTCAATTTGGTACAAATCTCAAAATAAAGACAGAGTTATCAGCCACTGGCAGTGTTTCCATGTTAGCAAGTCTTTAGTGACAAAATTACTATGACAAGAGTTAGTGTCAAATTACAGAAAGAGGATGCATTCACAAAGCACGAACATAAGGAATACTGTTTTTTTAAATACATAAATAAATATACGGATCACTTAGTATTAGATCTAAATGCAGAGATTAATAAAATATCAATCCAAAAATTAACATTACCACTGATAAAAGTCTGCTCTTGCTGAAATCAGTATCTACTTCAAAGTAGTGTTGCTCAAATTATTTGCAAGAATATTGCATGATCTTATACAAAGGAGGCTAAAATTTTCATGAATCCATAATTGATCAATGAATGTTTTCTTTTTTAAATGAAATGCACTAGAAAGTTATGTAAATGGAATCCACTAGAAAGTTATGTAAATAAAAAACCACTCTCAAATACAAGTTTAAATTGTGCCCTACCATAATCTTTAACAGCATCTACTGACAATGAGGCAAACTCTTTTGAGTGATGTTGAACAGTCATTATTTGGAGCAATTCTGTACAACTCGATTAGAAATTAATTACGGTCAGACTAGATCTATGGACTTAAAAGGTTTAATTAATTATTGATGAATTTTTAGGAAGTGTAAAAATGTATTGTGTCTATGAAATGTTACCCTGAGCCTGAAGTCACAGGTCCTGCATTTTGGTACCGTAATTCTTACATAAAGCTTTAAAATGGTGGATCAAGTATCCATTCTATCACTCTTCATTAGAAGAAAATATAAAAAAATTGAGAAAAATAAATAAATAAAAAAAAAATCAGTGATGTAATGGTACAGAATTTGGTGATACAATAACAGAACATTGCTGAAAGCTTATATATATATATATATATATATATATATATATATATATATATATATATATATATATATATATATATATATATATAATTACAGGCTTTCTGTTTATTTATAAGTTGACAATGTTAGAGTTAGTACACCTTGACCTTGTTTGTAACCTAAAATTCAGTTCCAAATATTTAGTGAATTTTTTATCTCAATTAAACCATCTCAAAAATACAGATTATGATGTGATTGCATGAAAGGATAGTACCTTGTGTTTTGCACTAAGTTCACAGATATGTCTGTGAATCTAAGAAAAAGTCAGTTGATGATATAACAAGGAAAGTGATCATTTCCATTATTATTAGGCAAAGAACAATCTGTAATGCAATTCCCATTGACAAATCACAAGATTTAGTAGTTTGATGTCACAAATATAAGCATTTTTGATAACTACTTCAGTCACAATTTGGAAAGATAATGCTACATGGTATACAGTCATACAAATATTAAATGTTGCTTTCAGAATAAATATCACTGGAAAAAAAAAAGTAAATAATATAAATAAATGAATAAAATAATATAAACAGATAAATATGCACTATAAGCTAAATTTCAACTTATAAGATAATCATTCTGTCCAAATGAGCCTTTCTTACTCTTTTGGAGAGAGAGAGAGAGAGAGAGAGAGAGAGAGAGAGAGAGAGAGAGAGAGAGAGAGAGAGAGAGAGTGCATAATGACATATGTACAAAAATCAACATATGTACAATGAAGGTCAAGAAACTTCTCTGAAATCTGTAGTCGAGGAAGTCAAATGCAGCAGTTATATGTTTTAACCAGGTAAAAAGAATGGCAGAAAGTTAAATGATTAAGTAAGTAGAATAGTGTAGAAAAAAACTATGTATGCATGAGGACTTCCAAGTAAAATAGCGACAAGTTGCTAAAGTATTTGAGAAAAAAAAAAATGGGGTGAAGATGATTAGATCATTTAAGAATGAAATGTAAAGACAAAATAAAGATTCTTTTGTCACTTTCATCTCTTTAGGGAAGTTCTTAAAAAAAGGCATTGTATATAATTGAACTAATACAGGATTCTTTTAAATATTGATGAGACCTTCCTTAACATATACTCATAATCAAATTCTAATTCATTATGAAATACCTGAATGGTCATATTGCTTGTTGAGGGTAAATCATAAGGGAGACCCTAAATCATAATTTAAGAGAATATCATGTTATTTCTATTAATTTAAAGACAATAGAAAAATATAAAAATGCCACTGTTGTGTCAATGCAAAATAAAAAAAAATAGTAAAGTAATAGCATTTTATTCCTCTATATTTTGTAGGGGATGTAAATATCTATAAATCTTCTGATGGTCAATTTGGAATATTGCTTAATGAACTTGTAGGATTGTGAAGTTAAGTTGCCTTCATAATCCTACAAGCTACTGAATATTCAATTCCATTTAGTGGACCATAACTTACTGTTGTTCATCTAATAAAATCATAATTGTTCAAAATCAAAACCTTTTTCTCATAGTATTTTAGTGAATTTTCAAGCAGTAGCCTCAATGAGATGTATGGAAAAGAGACAAAGAAAAAATGTAAATAAAATATCTACAATGCATTGACTTTTTCATCACAGACATATGCTGTCTCAGCAAGACTTTCAGTTCAATTTCTACTAATACATTGTTAACACAATTATGAAGATATAATGCACATAATAAGTAACATTAATATTATGTCTGTGGCATCAGCTCTTCTACAGTAACAGCCACCTCATTTTTTAAGAGAATAGCAGTAATCTTGATATTAATGGATGATCCAGGTACTGTTCAAATAAAGTTATGGCAGTAGCAGTGAATTATAAGATATCAACATGACAGATAAAAAATATATGAAACAAATTGTCAGGGGAGAAAAAAAAATGCATAAATGAGATGATAGTCCAATAAAATATAGTATCACACTGAAGAAGCACAGGACAGTGAATGTGATTATTCTGAAAACATTAGAATGCAGGAAAGAAGGCTTCAGAGAGCACTTGGACAATAAAAGGTAAATAAAAAATAATAAAGAAACATTCCCTTGCAACACATTTTGGTGTATCTGAAGAATAAATAGAATAAAAATATATTGTTTTGTTGTTCATTGAAAGAAACAACATCTCAAGCAAACACATCATTACAGTATGGTGCATGAAGCTCAATAATGATCCTATGAAACATTTGGTACCTTCATCCCCTCTACTCCCTATGTAGTCACAATTACAGATGTGTGTGTGTGTGTGTGTGTGTGTGTGTGTGTGTGTGTGTGTGTGTGTGTGTGTGTGTGTGTGTGTGTGTGCGTGCGCATGTGCGTTTCTATCGTTTTGTAGTGGCTATTCCAGTTATGGAGATACTAGACTGGTGTATAATTAGTTGGATTGTCACAAAGCCTTGGTCATATATCTTTCATGCTTATCTCACATTTGCCTTTAATGTGTGGAATGAAAACAAGTGAGTTAAATCTTCCAATCCAGACAATTTGGTTAGCTACGCAATAACAGCATGACAATAAGAAATAATTAATGATATGTGGTAGAAATAGTGAAATGGATGTACGGATAACATGAAAAATCTAAATCTGAAAAGTTTCCTAAAATAAAAAGGTGACAAAAGTAAGTAACAATTCTGA
Source organism: Portunus trituberculatus (assembly GCF_017591435.1). Lineage (NCBI taxonomy): Eukaryota > Metazoa > Arthropoda > Malacostraca > Decapoda > Portunidae > Portunus > Portunus trituberculatus. The sequence continues at coordinate 7,115,592 of NC_059300.1, read as the reverse complement.
GAGAGAGAGAGAGAGAGAGAGAGAGAGAGAGAGAGAGAGAGAGAGAGAGAGAGTCATTATTTCAAAAGATTTATACATACTTTCACGTGTCTGCCTTTTTCATTAAATTGTGACTTTTAAAAGCTGCAAAAATTCCGAACAACCTCCCTGTTCATGTTTATATCTCTCATGTCCCATTTGACCACATCATTCCACGATTTATTGCACCAAACTCTAAGGATGTGGAAAACATAATAATTTTTTTTAAATAACAAAGAGAGCAACAATCAGGATGTGTATTGTCCAGAATGGCAGAGCAGTGAACTTTTTCATAGCCACCCATTGGAGGGAGTTCCTGGAAGGTATAGTGTCAGAAATACAGACAAGTGGATACACATTGGGTTCTTTCATAATGAATGTTAATGTTATGATACTATTCTAAATAGCTCAAGTGTTTCAATTATCTATGCCAAACTTTTCTTAATATCTGAAAATTTACTGACTGTAAATCTGAAGTAAAAATACTTATCATAACTTCAGAGAGAGAGAGAGAGAGAGAGAGAGAGAGAGAGAGAGAGAGAGAGAGAGAGAGAGAGAGAGAGAGAGAGAGAGGAGCATATCATTGGCATTGTTCATGGATATAAAATCTTTAGGTGACACAATAGTAAAGGAACAACAGTACCTATCTTGTGCTCTCAGGTATTACAGAGGGAAACTGTGCAATTATTACAAATCCACATCCTTCCGAATGTGAATGAACATACAAATTATTATTTTTTTTCTTTAAGATTAAGATGTACTTTATCAAGTGATAGTATAAGATGAAAAGTAAGGCCAAGATGTACCAGTCTCACAGGCCATGAAAGTACTCATAAAAAATAATAATAAATAAATGTAATAAAAATAACAGCAATAATAATGATAATAATAATAATAATAATAATAAGGGAATCAATTGAACAAAAAAAATAATCACATCATTAAGAGGCAGTTGTTATTTTAAATAACTTATTTTCTTAATTACCTAATTTTCCAATAGGGATCCACAATTTCAAATAAAAATATCAAAATTCTTAAATATTGTTACTTAATATACATTTCTTTGCAACCCACACTCGTCATAATAGTGTCACTGTAAGTGTCTAGGGTATGTGTCACTGCATATCATTTACTTAAATATTTAGATAATTTATCTGTGTAAATCACAGTTTATATTTTCCTTGTATATATATAACACTCATTTTCTTAACAAATACCAATAATATTTGACACAGTGGTTCAAGGGTTTTCACACTCCTTAGCTTAGTTCACAGGAATCCAAAGTGTCACACATGCTATTCGAAATTCACAGAACTTCTTAGCGCGCTTTAAGAAATTCACAGAACTTCCAAGCAAGTGTCTATTGATAATTAGATATAGAAGGCAAATTTGTAGTCCTCTTGGTTACGTGGTCAGCATCCCCGGTAACCAATATTTGCACTTTTCACAACCTCAACACTTCTCACACACATTAGAAAAGGCAAATAAGAGTACATATTTCACTGTGCCACAGTTTCAGCCATGGCTACACTTTTGGTTTCTACACCAACTGTCTGGGGACTTAGTACTGAGGAACGTGATATAGAAATATCTACATCCATAGGATGAGGACTACTGTTTCTTTTTCCAGTCCTGGCTATTGACACAGAAGTGTTTGTAGAGGTTGTCATCTTAGCCAAGGACTCAATAGAATCAGGATCTAAATGGCGGGCTAAGTCTTCCATTTGATTTAGTCCTGTATAAGTACCATGTGCCTCACTGTCTCTGTTGACACTGTTTCCAGTGCTTTCTGTGGCAGGAGTTGGCTGGGCAGGTTGAGCAACGGACGTCGGTGTGGATGACCTTTCGACCACACCTCCAGCACCTCCTGCACTATTTCCTGGAGGTGGCCGCCCATACAGTAGCGCATGGAGACTTGGTGAGGAAGAGCGATTGTCACGCCAGGATGATGGACCTCCGACTCCCTCTCCCTCATCTAGGAACCGGTCCATGTAGTCACTGCAACACCCACAAATAATCACTACACTCACATATAAAGCTGTGTCACTGTCGTAATCCTTAAGATTATAAAATATAAACTATTTACAGCATTTCCTACACATATTTTCTATGTAAAAGAATAAACAGACTAATTAAGAAAGAAGCAAAATGAAAACAATTAGATTGAGTCTAAAAAAATAGATTAAATCTTTTAATTTCAAATGCAAAAGTTATAAATTATGACAAATGAATATTCCAAATTTGCAAAGAAGTGATGGACACAGTAAATAATGTGAACCACATATTGCATAGAACAAAATCATGACTGACAACTATAAATATCAAGCAGAATGATATCCATACTTGCATATCTTAGTAATACTTTGGCAATAATCATGCCATTAATACTCCAAGGAAAATGAAGCTTTTCAATAGTTCATTTCTCTACCCTCTTTTAAGGCTTGTGTATAGAACTGGAAAGGTGGTTCCAACAAAATGAAACTTACGTAGTGCCAGGATGAACAATGTACTTCTTCTTTTCAATTCTCGTTTTAGTTGCAAAGAGATCGTGCCGTTCAGTTTTCTTCCAGAGGTAATAAAACTGTACTAATTCACCCACTGATCTCGTCCGAACCTGGTAAAAGAAAAGAAACTCATAAAACAAAAAACAAAATTAATAATAATCACCAAATTTCAAGGACACAATAATAATATTACCTCTTGGTGATAAAATCTACCACAGATACTTAAAACAAGATTGTTAGGTACTAGCTCTCTACATACAGGAACAAAATACTATCAAGTTTTTTCCTTAAAATGAACAGCAATTCAGCCAAATATGAATTAGTTATCACACTAAAAATAAACTGTGTAGTTCATAATAACTGAAATCAATATACCAATCTGAGAGAGAGAGAGAGAGAGAGAGAGAGAGAGAGAGAGAGAGAGAGAGAGAGAGAGAGAGAGAGAGAGAATTTGTAAAGCCATTTACATACTTTATTTTGTTGGATTAGATGAAAATCTTTTCCATAAGTTTTTAAGCCATTTTCAAAATTTCTACACTCTTCCTCAGACCAGAGAGTCATCGTTGAGGCCAATGGGGTAGGATTCATGCGGTGCCTTCGTAAAGCTTCATCAACATTATATCCACACTGGAGCAGCAAGTATAAAGCCTGTTGAAAAATGAGCATACAATAAAATCAGGTTTAAGTTAAATTCTTTTGAGGTTAAAACTTATATTCCTTATCATCTGTGCAAATTCTCATCAACTTGTAAATTCTATAAAAGTACTTTCCTGATGTGGGACCTAACACTTCTGGGAATGCTTAAAAAAACAAACCCCTTGAATATGGCACAGGCATATATTCCTCACTTTGCCTTAGCCAAACAATTCACTCTATGAACTTCAGATCTTTTGCACATTCAAGAGTGGTAGATTGATATGCCTTTTACTGTAAAGGCCTACTCTGCATTTTCTTTACCACATCGTCAATGTACTGTATATGCCAATAATATGATTTTTCTTTTACATGGGAACAGATTAATCATTTTCCCTTTATTTATTTATTTATTTATTTTTATTTTCTTTTTTATAAGTCCAAGGATCTGGAGGATCTGCAATGAATTAAGAACATATATCAAGGTACCACTGTATACATAAAGGAGAGTGATATATCAAAAGTAAATTAGGAATTATTTGCGTAATTTCAATATAAACAGCATACCAGATCTTTCTCCACTTACTTGCTCATCATCCCGGACGTGCTTTCCAAGGGGAATGGCAGCAACACCTTGTGAGCCTGGGGGAGGATGACTGAGGGCTCGTAGGTATTCCTCAACCTGCAATGAAGTAGAGGCTACTATGAAGGACATTCATAATAATATAAAATTTCACAAACAATGATACTGTGAGTGATTATAATAATTCTGAAAAGCAAAATCTTTGCACTATATTCTATTCCAAGACCACATCATTTTAATAAACATTGTTCCATACATGCCTTTCATGTTCACAATATATTACCTGCTTAGGACTTAGTTTCCCAGGTTCCCATAAGAGTTTGTCTTCATTTTCATACGGTGGTGTTGCACCATAAGCTTGCAAGCCTTCAGGAACTTGTGCTTGGTAAGATGAACCAATCATAATAGTTTTATGCCAATCTTCTTCTTCACCTGAATATTCACCTTCTTCTTCCTCTTCATCTTCACTTTGTTGTCTAGAGCTTCCAGTGGATAAAATTCCTAGAGGCTTGTGACCTGCAAAAAAGACAGCAAAGCTCTTACATGACAAAATTCACTAAACTTGCAATCTGGCATGCACATAACTGCAGTTGATAAGCAAATGGAATATGTCAATGATGCATGACAACATAGGAGGAGAAACATTAATATGAAAAACATAGCCATTTAATAAGGAAAGAATACACAGCTTCACCTATGCACAGTTAGCATGTGTGACATCCAATGAGTCAAAGAAGAAAAGATAAAAGTGCCTGCTTTGCTGTGTTAAGAAAATATGCTATTTCCATTTGAATTTAATTATATTAATTCATTTTCTATATTAAATAATCTGACTGCAAACATAGACATAAGTTTTCTGGATTTCTGTAAGGAAAGTTACAAGCCTTGAGTTGTATTTCTAATGGACACAAAACATGTATGAATTTTCAACACTGACACAAGTTTGTTACTAGACCCTCTTGAATTATTAAACACATCTATATCATTCATTTTTTTTTTTTTCAAAGTTTGCCTGGTGAATCAGGGCTAAGACTGTATTCTAGTGGAAAACTTTGGTTCTGGCATTTGAGAACTGTTATCATAAATAGATGTTCTTCCTAATCTTGGATTAAGGCAAGGGTTTGAACCTGTGCAACAGACTACTCAACAGATCCTATGCATGCATAGTATCACTGCATCACAGCAGTCTCGATGCCTCATTATTCGATATTTTCATTTTCCTAATGTTATGAATTATGTTCACTCGCTCATTTTCCGTTGTCCGGATTGTGTATCCAATCATCAACAGATAACCAGCATGCAAACAAACGCATCATCACCCACGCCAAAGCCACCACCCATCAAACTCATTACCGTTAGAAGTAGAGATAATCAATGAACAGGATATTGCTCTATTTATTTGCTTGTCTTTGGAGCTACCAGTCCAAAGATCTGGAATGATCTCGAGCCACCTGTAGCATCACCATCAAGTTCAATATCAGTCTTTAAACTGTGTTCAGTTGCCAGTGTCTGTTTTGCTAAAATTCACATTCTTTGTTGTATATTATGAGTGATAAAAGCATGATGTCTTCCAAGCAATCTGCAACTCCTAGTGCTGGTGCATTTAAGGACAAAAGACCAATGAAAAGCTTATCTTTGAAGAAAAAGCTTGAAATTGTTAAGTGCCATGAGGGAGCTATGGAGGCAATTTCATCACTAGAACCCTGCAGTTGCCCCAATCCACCATCCCCAACATCACCAAACAAGCAGCAAGTGTGATAAAACCAGGTGAGACAGCTTCTACATTAATGACAAAGACGCTAACGAGGAAGAGGGAGCCAATAAAAGAGGAAATGGAGACTCTTAAGGCATTGGACTGATGACCAGACTCACTGCCGAGTGGCGCCTGCTAACTTAACTGAAGCTCATTTTTCTCTCCTTGCCAGTAATATAGGCCTAAAGGGGAAAACCACTGGAGAGAGAGAGAGAGAGAGAGAGAGAGAGAGAGAGAGAGAGAGAGAGAGAGAGAGAGAGAGAGAGAGACTATAATACTACCTCTTTAAGTGGAATGGAAATGTGTTCTCTATCTCTCAACAACTCTCGATACAAGTTAAATCCTATTGAACCTTAAGTTTGCTATTTGATTGTTTCGTTATTCAATCTTGTTTTCAGGAACATAACACAATTGTAAAACAAGGGAAACCTGTAATAAAGAATGACAAACACTAATGTAAATCAATCATGCAAGGAAGAATATCCAGTCATAATTAGCTGAATACTTACATCTAAGTGATCGAGATGAGGTTGACGTTTGGGTATCACCATTGGTATCCATATCTGTATAGAGCTGGGCTAATTCTGAAGGCTTTTCTCTTCTTTTCCTTTCAGGTTTTACTTCTGGTTTTATTTCCTGCAAGAGAAAGACAAATCTCAGTTGGTGCAGAACATAATCCAATTACATCACTTTCAACACTGATGGTAATAAGAGGAATGTAGATGCAAGACTGGCATGCAAATGACTTCAGTTGATAAGCAAATGTTGGCAAATTGTTGGCTAAGCAATAAAAGCCATATCTGATTATTTAAGACAAAAGCCATATCTGATTATTTAAGACCATCTGTTTTATGAATACTGAACAAATTAACAGGGCTTTCACATTCCAATGTTGAAAGAATGACAAAAAAAACTTTGTTAAAAATGATCTAACATGGGAGTGGATATTCAACTGATAAAAATCAAAGAATTAGAGCACACAAAGGAAGGATTAAAATACTACTTCTATTGCAGCTGTTCACCATCTCTCTGGAACAAGCATGCAATGTGAACAGACAAATAAATTGAAAAACCAACTTCAATAAAATCTGTTGATATATACTAATTATTAAAAAATACCTGACAACTTGAAAATTCTTTTACATGCTACGATGATTTATAAAACAAGACTGATATATAAACAGATAATCAAAGGAAAACAGAGGAATAAATCTTCATGAGTTTGAGCTTATATTTCCAGTTTTTGTTCATAAGTACAAAGTTATATAATGAAAACAAATATTATATCTACATAAAATTATCAATCAGGTCTACATTACTCAAATTAAGGATCATCCAACCTACCTTTTCATGATTATTTACATTTTCTTCTGAAGTAGAAGATCTTGAAGATATAACTTCTGGCTCTTCTTGTTCCTCAACCTCATTTTCACCTTCACCCTCATTTTCTATTACAGCCTCATTACTGTTCTCATTTTCGTTTTCCACTTGATTTGCTTCTCCCTCACCATTGGCCTGGTCTTCTGCCTCCCCTTCTCCCTCCCCTGGTGGGTAGCCGCCGTACATGGCTAATAACTCAGCAATAGGCATATCTTGTTCCTGTTACAACAAAGGTTTGACAAAGGAAACTTTAAAAAATGGTCACTTGTGCACCAAAGAATCAGATATAAATTGCATGTTGTCTAATATAAAATCCATACCTAAAAGATAATATATTGATTCTTATTGGCTCAACAAAAGAATTTAATGATGCAAGATTTGAAACATCTCACTAAGCATATATATATACCTAGAATGAGTAGGAGTGAAATATTTTGCTCTGCATATACATAATGAGTAAGGAACTGTATGTTAAAAAGATGAGTGGAAAAGCCATTGAAGAACTTAACTTAAGAAGTGAAAACCAGACAAAGTAGATAAGTCTACTGAAGAAAATGGCTCAGAGCAACTACACTGTCATATTGTACTTGATGTCTTGACTTCAATTTCAAACAGTAAACAACAAACATATTATTATACATAAGTATGTGATTGATATAAACTTTCTCTCCCTTCTTGTTGTGGAGGAAGTTTTCAATTTCACCTCCAGATAAAACAAATAACATTGCAAAAATATTAAAAAAAATTTTTTTATATCTTACTAAAGTTCAATCAACAGATGGTGGTTCTTATACAATATGATGAACAAACCTTCTCTAAATTGTCAATCTCCTCTTCCCGGTCAGGGCCTTCCTCCATATCCTCTTCCTCATCTAATGTTCGCTCATCATCATAATCATCGACGAGCATTTCCGCTGTGGGTTCAAACTCTCCATCTGCCAAATCACCTGTGTCACTCTCACTGCCAGTTGTCCCTGCACTCTCCTTTTGCTGTAAAATTAAGAACAGAAAAAACATTAAAATTCTCAGTCAATAGCTCAATGGAAAACTTTCACCACATAACAAACAAAACAGGCAAAACTATCTCAATCATGTGTCTTCTTGGCATGATATCATAAGTCTGCATAAGGAATTACCTATTTATCTATAAAGTAAACAACCATCCGGAAGGTAGCAGGGATAAAGCTTCAATCAGCACCATACATTCTTAAAGCCATTTTGGATTATTTATATTAATTCACAGGTTTTTCTATCTACTCCTTCTGGTCCATCACATCATGGTATTACATGAGTAAGCTTGCACCATGCTAGTCAAATTGTCTTTGATAATAAGTAATTAAGTTTTTTTTTATATATAAAGCACCTTCTCGCTAGTACTCACCAAGTGAGCAACAGTTAAGCACGTCTAGAGTTTGATTATTCAACATAGCAAGTTATCTTTTAGTTGTAAATGTTTCATTACCAATAAAGATCATCATCTGGAATGTCACCACAAAAGAATCTCTTTATTTCAATCAACTTTCATTGACTTATAGGATTTGTTAAATATTTCATAATCATTATCATTCTATCATCTTTGCACAGGTTTCATTTAGTCCATCATATATTTTCTACAGCAAAGAAGGAGCCAACCAAGGAAAAGCTAAGAGGGGTGAAATCCCTTCAGCAGTATTAGGTGGTAAATAAGTCTTCTTTTCCACCCCTATAACTTTCATACCAGGTTCTCAAACTTCTTGTCAATGAGAAAAAAATAAATAAGAAAAATAAGTGTACTGCATAAAACCACAGTTTTATATTAATCTTCATAGGACCAAAGGTACCTACAACTGTTTCTGACACTACGGTGACAGTGTATCCTTTTTTATTTATTTATTTTTTTTTTTTTTCATTTAGAGGGAAAACTGGCCAAGGGCAACAAAAATTCAAGAGAGAGAGAGAGAGAGAGAGAGAGAGAGAGAGAGAGAGAGAGAGAGAGAGAGAGAGAGAGAGAGAGAGAGAAAGCCCACTGAGGTGCCAATCTTGAAACAAATTAAACGGAAGGTAATTAGAAGCGGGACTCCAAAGGATGGAAAAGGCATCTTTTTCTTATTTTAAATTTTGTATGAAGAATGTATGTGTAGTTTTGTGTGAAGAAAGAGAGTAGGCTTTAGAGGGTAGGCTGTGACTGCCCCCTTGTGTTGTGAGGCACAGAGGTGCCTCACACCAGTGAGGTCACAGCTGGCTTAATATGTTCACAGCACCCCCTGAACCAGTTATGGGAGTAATTATTGTTTCGACAGGTCTCTACTGCCTCCTAAGAGATAGGCCTTAATGATTACCTAATCAATCTATCCTCAGATTCTGTTTCCATGATGTTGCAAAAGAAAGCACTACAATGGTGGAAGTGGTGATTTGTAAGATCATTTCATGACATAAAAAAAAATAAGGCCAAACTACATGATACTAAAAAGATAATTCTTAGAAAGAGCAGAGAAAAAGGGAAGTGTTTCAGTATGGTAAACAAAATTTCAAAAACCTATCTAAATGACGTTACATTGTGACAGGACAATGAAAATATACAAATATACAAATTGAAAATTGATCATTCTTGTCTTGACTAATTTACTGTGAATCTTGGAAGACTTAATCATTAGCAAAGGCCTCTCATGGTCAACTCTGTCTTCAGATTAACTCATTATTTCCATCAAATTTTCAAAGATAGGACAGCAGCATAACCGCAATAAAATTTCACTAACTGCTGGATAAGCAAAGATTTACATTACCACACCCATTTTTTTCCTCCAGCAAGGGAGATAGCATTACACGAATGTGTGAAATTTCCAGTATATATTATTCTTATTGTTTTCATTTTTTAGTTTTTCCTCCCATATTGGCAAGGAACTTTTTCTGCAGGTGGATGGGGGAAAGTGACAGTGGTAGAGGAGTTATATATTCTTTATATTAACTTCCCTTGCCATAAAAATGTCTTTCAAGTCAGGCTACAGGATGACCACTGAGAAAAACGAGACAAAAATGGATGTAAAGGTTGAAGTTCTACAAATACCCCTTTTGATCAATTTATAGTTTCTCCTAACAATTTTTCTAACATGGCTTATGCCCCCGGTGAGACGTAGTGAATTTGACGTTCTATATAATTACTGTTACAAACGGATAGTTTTCAAGCTATAACTTTTCAACTTATGCCTACAGCTCATCCCAAATGATCTTGGGAGACCTGTGGGAAATCAGGGTTTTGGATGGTGGAGCATTAAGTAAATAATGTACAGTACATTGCAGTAGATGTCGGAAATCAACAAAATCACAAAAAAATTTCTTAAAATACATAAATTACTCCTTTGATGATGGTGGCAGCAGTGGTTGCTACAATGTGCGGTATTGGAGCGACAATGGCAATAAAGAACCTAACCTAACCCAACATTATAACCTGCTAGTGGGGTTGGAGGGGCAGGGCAAAGTCCCCACCCCACAAGGGTTACTAACAGAACCCAACATTATAATCTTGATCTAATACTAGCTCACCCAAAATGCCAATTTCCTACAGGTCCCCCAAAATTGTTGGGGATGAGAAGTAGGCTGAAGTTGAATACAGTATTAACTTTAAAACTCTTCATTTGCAACAGAAAATATATAGATCAATCAATTCACTGTCTCATTAGAAATAGAAATACATAAACCACATCAGAAAATTGTTGGTTGGGTGAAACTAACAATTGCTTTTTTTTTTTTTTTTTGACAAGATCAAGTTTCAAAAAATTTTTCACTGGTAAGGAAAATCCACTGATATGTTTGGTTTGTCAAAAAGCTGAATATCAGTCACTAATTTGGTAAACTAGCTACATATGTTACCTATCCATGGTCACTGTACATAACCAAAGGTAATAGACAGGAAAACTAATTATATAAACATGGTGCAATATACAAGCCAAAATTGATCAACTGGAGGTGGAAAAAAAATAATAAAGCATGAAATTTGCTTCTAAACATTAAATCAAAGAAACTGATAAGCCTAACAAATTATCGCAATAAAAAGTCAACAAGACTAAAAATCCGAAGTCATTAAAGTAAGTTAAAAGTTAGGCCTAAGCTTGAAACCACCACATATATAACTCGTCCACGCCACCAACCAGACATGCACCACGGATCACAAGCCCAAGGCACTCCTCATCACGAGGAACATGCAAGGACACATCGTCGCTCCCAGGACGCACGAATAAAAAAGTCGCGCCTCCACGCACCTCAATAATTACCCCGCACGTTATCAACACTCCAACCCGTGACTCCCGGGCGACTCTCGGCGCTCCCTGCTGCCTCTCCTGATGGCCAACACCCGCACATGAGCTTCCTTGCTTCCACGCCCTCCTATTATCACACCAGAACGAGATAAGGTAAATTAGGACAAGACGGCCCAATCCAGGTGTCACTCACGGCCCACCTCGGACACCTAATAACAGTCACCGCCCCTCGTGCCGCCCAGTCTTCCTCGTCCTCGCTGAAGGGTCGCTGTGTGGTTCGTGCACCCGCTGGTTGAGCGTTGAATCCTTCCTGGTGTGTATAACTATCATTATTCAGTGAGTCTGTTCCAAGCGCGCCGCACCGCCCCTTCCCCCCCACCTCGGAGTGTAAACAAAGCTATACTCACACCTCCCTCCACCTCGTCCCAACCCTCGCCGCCCAGTCACCACCCTCGCCGACTTCAACAGGGACTAAAGTGTTATTCCACCACCTAATACACACGTGCACTGAACACAATCACCCTAATATAACTATATCAACAAGAATTGATCAAACTTCACCTCCGCCATGTTGGTTTCTGTCGGGGGGACGCCGGAAGGCTACGGCACGTGTGAGGCGGCCTGCCATTGGCCCGCCATCACCCGTGTCTAAGTCCTCCCTTCTTACTGGCCATCTCCCCTCCAATGATAGCAGGGGCGCCAAACACATGGCGGGACATTCAATTTCTACCTTTGATATGTGACCATTGATATTGACGTGTTATAATTCGTAGGTCTTAGTACTGGCATACTTCTTCATGAGTTATTTTATGTTTTTTTTTTGTATTTTCAAACGAAGATGAATTCGATTTCAGTAATATAATGATATTAACACGAATGCAATGTAATTTATAATAAAAAAACATTTAACTCATGGAGATCATTGCCAGGAAGAGGTGCCTATGCTATCAAGCAAAATTAACCTTTTAATCAAGTGTCATTGCCTTTCATATAACTCCTTGATAAAAATAAAGCTTTACAGTAAAATCCTTTTAAGTCACGTATGCTGTCAGTTTACATACACGTGATGAATATCTACTACCCATGATTACGAAACATCTGCATTTGCGCTTGATAAACGTTGGTACCCTCATCACACACAAGCTTGTGGTAAGTGTGCAAAAGAATGCCTGAAAGTAAGTAACGTACTGAACAGCACGATCGCACTCTGTGATAACGTTGTGTTTGCCGTTTGGGTGATGGTGGACGGGTGCTCTCAGTCACGTAGAACATGTGTCATCAAGAGCTTATCTGAAGTAACTTCGAAACTAAATATTTCATTATTGATTATAACATATAGCTTGCTTTTCTACGTATGCTCCTGGATTGACTACTAATGTACGTAACTACACATCCTCCCCCCTCGAGCAATATAATAATAATAATAATAATAATAATAATAATAATAATAATAATAATAAAAACAATAACAGTAATGAATAGATAAAATTAAAAAAAAATAATAATAGCAGAGAGAGAGAGAAATAATAATTATTATTACTATTATTATTATATTATTATATGTATATGGTGCTAATTTCACCGAAAGAATGCAAATTTAGTTAAAAAGGAAAGTTTATAGAACAGTAGTGCCAATGAAGAAGAAAAAACATTGAAGTGCCAGAAATTAAAATGTGCTGAGGTGGATGAGCTGAGTGACACTGACTTGTAATGAAAGAATTCAGAATATAGTCATAAGAGGTACAAGTAATATGTGAGTAAGAAGGTGGAGGAAGTGTTGCAGAGATGGTCTAGTCATGTTATGAGGAGAGAGGTAGCGAGTTGTGAAAGGCACACACTAATGGACATAGAGGCAGGTGGCATGAGGAAGAGAGGATGACCCAAGACAAGATAGAATGACTGTACTATGGCAGACAGTACAGAGAAGAGCATGGACTTTGAAGTGGCAGGATCTAGATGGAGGAGACTCATTAAAACAGCAATCCCTTACAGAAACTGGATAATAATGCTGTAGATGAAAGTTTCACTATCTGAAATGTCACCATGAAATATGTTGTGATGTTGGGACAGAACTAGAGTATTATCAAGTCACATTAGATGATATAAGGATGACAGTGTATTAATTTTTTCCTTGTGACTTTCTTCATTACTAAACTATCTATTTATTCAAGTATCTTTCCCTTCAATACTGGTTTCACAAAACAAAAACAACTCCAACAACACAAATATGTAAAACTGTTCACTTGATTTTTTTGGAGGTATTTGACTAAAACATAATTTTGTTTCCTTTCTGCTAAGCATACCATTCCTCATATACTCAACATCCTATCTAAAAATATTTCAAGTAAAAGAACTTTATAACAAAATACAAATATTTATTAATGATAAACATAATACGAGATGAACTGAAAAAAGTTATTTCAAATAGTTATAAAAGACCATTACATGCTCACCAACTCTATGGCTCTACAACTGTCCTGGTTCATTAATTAAGCCAGGCTAACCAAGATCACATGATAATTAATTAACTAACTTCTCACCAATAATTAAAGCAGAAGCACCTGCTATAATCTAGCCATTGGTACATTTACTCTTGTGGTGCTTGGTATTTCCATCTCCATCATATCAACATTTTTTCTCATATCTTGGCTGCTATCCTAACATGCACATACACAATGCATTTCTGTGAATCATTACATAAAAACAATAGATTAGTTAGGCAGTTAAGAAGTTTTCAAGTTCTCTCTTGTATTATCTCCAGACTAAAGTATTACATCATCAGTTCCCATTAATTGGTGGTATACTTGTTTTACATAGCTCCAACTTCGATGTTCAATTGTACAAATTAAGTACTTAAATTTATACAAATTACACATTTGGTTTACTGAAGATGACAAGGGTTCAGGTAGATCAGTGAAATCCACAATGTCTGCTTCTCTGATATCCATTTAGTCTACATTTATGAAAGCATCATTGGCTTTAGATTCATCTCCAATTATTTTGAGCCATTACACTTCACTGAGTTCTTGTTGTTCAATAAAATCCTTCAACTTTATTTCATCGAGAGGAATTATAATTGTTTCAGCACCATCTGTCCCTTTCTTAAAGCGGATAAGTTTGTGATCCTTGAATTCAGTCAGTTGAGCACGTAGACTTAAGTCTGAATTGACCAGGAACTTCTCCCAACAGCGCTGCCTCAAATCCACAAAGGACATACCTATAGATGGGAGAAAAATTCTTTATATTAACTTAAAATATACATATAGGTGAAGCCTTAAAATGAAAATGTGAGTAAAACATTTTCCACTCAGAATAATCTCCAGAAATATCCACGAAAACTCATGTTACACACTGTACAAGCAGACAAAACACAGTGATTGACTGATGAGACTTTAGAGGTAGGTGATAAATAGATATACGAACCCATATATGAAGAATTATCTTTCTGGTCAATTTGATACTTGGCCAACAGTAGAAATATTCCTTTGCCATTTGGAGTTAAAGATCTGTAAAAGGAGAGAGAGAGAGAGAGAGAGAGAGAGAGAGAGAGAGAGAGAGAGAGAGAGAGAGAGAGAGAGAGAGAGAGAGAGAGAGAGAGAGAGAGAGAGAGAGAGAGAGAGAGAGAGAGAGAGAGAGAGAGAGAGAGAGAGAGAATTAGGTTGCTATTTGTTTTATATATTGATGTTCTTATGCTCAATTTTTGAAGTGTACTATTCATCTTCAGTAAAGTGTATTTTTTGCTTGTAATACATTTTGAAAGGTCATACATATCTTCCAAGGCAAAGAAAAGATAATATAAAACAGCCTTTACATAAATTACTTTAAAGTGTGCAAAACTAAAAAAAAATGTACACACTTGAAGACATGAATAAGAGATGATAGAGTCAGTGATGCAGACTGTTGTAGAAGCAATGAATTTTCAAATGAGGTCTCTTCTGAGTAGTGGTCCAGAGTGGTGGCATCAATCCATAACGCATTGTAATGTCTCATCTTTATACTGTCTAACACTGAAAAAAAAGTACAGTATAAAAAAACAACATTGATAATAAAAAGATGTATAATAAGTTAAAGAAAGGTAAAAATTTCACTTCTCCATATCACAAATCCAGTACATACTTTCTTTCAAGCAAACTTTTCTTACCACCAAAAATTAAAGATAACATCCAAGAAACAAGAAATGTAATATTTTACAAAATGAATATATAAACTAAACTTAACAAGAAGGTATATCAGCCCTCTGACTTTTCATTCCATACTATTACTTATTACAACCGAAACCAATAAACAAATACAAGAAATATCTGTAATGTTCTTTAATGACAAAAGAATGTCATCATGGTTGTAATTAGTAACTAAAACATATCAAAAGATAGAACAACATTACTTAGCGGAGCATTAATGTTGTCAAATGAAGCCACAAGGTGAATGCTTGTGAGGGCAGCCAGGTTTGCCAGCACAGATTGAGTCTTGGCTGCACGAAGCATTGGACCATCCAAGTTGTGGACAATAATAAAAAGTGGATCAGCTGTAGCTCTTGAATATACACACTTGATGTACTCTAATTGCTCTGGGACACCACGAAAGCCACTACAGTTACCCAGAATGTCTTCTGTGATGCTATTCAAAATCTGAAACAAAAAAAATGATCATTAACAAAATCATCAGCAACATTACTTTACTATGCAAGGTGCATGCACAGAGGGACAGTTTTATGTCCACAAATCCTGCGAGGTTTTAGGCCAGGGAAGTCGAAACATTATTGTGAAGGATTTTAATAGATGGCATATAGTAGTTAAGCGGCATTTCCAGCATGTTTTCCAGAATGAAGACCGGTGAAAAAATAGTTGTTCAAAATTTTACTAATCTATTCCACAGAACTAACCAACTCCCATCAGCTGCTCTTAACCCGTAAGAGGTCAGCACTGATTTACCTCTGAATACTCATCCAGGTCACCAAAAATTCCACTTTCTTTTTTTATTCCATAAAACTCAAAATGGGCATAGAAAAGTAAAAATAAGAGTTAAAGTTCGAAATTGCCATTTTTTAATGTCCACCTGGAGCTTTGAATTTACCTCGCTTAGTGATGCTGCCAGACGTACAACTTCTGAATGAGACTTTTTTTTAATCGTTTTATCGATATTTTTCTCCTACGAGATATGTGTATAATGGTTACATATTCATAAATTAACCCATGTTTTATGAAATGAAAAATACAAAAAAAAATATTTGTAAATACTGTAAATATAATGTAAAAAATAATTTGCTCAGTTTACCACAAA
The DNA here is from genome assembly GCF_017591435.1 of Portunus trituberculatus. NCBI lineage: Eukaryota > Metazoa > Arthropoda > Malacostraca > Decapoda > Portunidae > Portunus > Portunus trituberculatus. Next base: position 7,099,209 of record NC_059300.1, on the reverse strand, counting down.
ATATTGTTTATTATTTTTTCTTTCAGTATCTAAGCTTTTAGTATTGCAGCAGGGTGTGATATTCTTCAAAACAAGGCTCAATGCATAGAGCTACATCACATTCATGACAGTAATACCAAATGTCGCTCCGTTTTTTTGGAGTCACGCTAAGGCGGTAGGGAGGGGTGGGGGGAGGGAGATGACTAATCCATGTCAGAATGGCGGGAAACTGTGCTGATATATGCTAGACACTTCAAAGAATATAAATCTTGAAGCTGGAGGGAATTTCAAAAGCATGGAAACCGAGAAAGGCGACGTGCTTGCGTGATTGACCACAGATAGTAAGCAAAGACTCCACGTACATGTACGTGGTTGACCTCTTAAGGGTTAATGTACCAATAAATGACCCATTCCTAGTCAGTGTGAATGTAAGTGCAATTGTAAGTGTTTATGTGCAGCTTCCTTATCTCAGCTATTCCCCTTTACGGAAAAATGTAGACCTGATGTATAGATGCACACATAATCAAGAAGAAAGCAGCACAAAGGGAAGGCATTAAGAAAGACAATCCTCTGTGCTGATGATGAGTTTATTTCAAACCTTTTCTACTGTAATGTATTGCACTTAATGATATGATATACTTTCATACAAGTGTAAAATATCATATAAACTGTCAGTACTATTCAATTATCAGCTAAAGTTCACTTAACAAAGTAGTCATAAAAACACAGGCTTTGGGATAGTTGAATTACTAAATTGTGAAAATGCCAAATAAAAAATTACACATGAAATGTGTATAAAATTAATCAGTTTCTTTTCCTTTCATGAACTTCTGAATTGCTTTTTGAGCTTTAGAAAAATTTACATTATGCCTACTTATATAAACCAGCATTGTACTCTTTAACTCTTACACTTTTTAGAGAAAGTGATGGGAAGAATCCATTCACTACTATGTGGTCATAATCAGTTAAGTATTCCTCTTGAAACATGGATACAAGCTGCTTCTTACTTCCAAGGCCATACAGAAACAGGCTGAAACCCTCACTGAAAACGAGTAGGGAAAATAATAATGTAATAAACAATTTTCATACTTTGAATAAATATTAATTACAATATCAAATTATATCACAATGTATCTTATTTTTAGTTCTATTGTCTTTGCTTCCATCAGAAAAGCCTGTATTCTCATGATGTAATTTCTCCCCTTGAAAGGTTTCATCTCATAATCCTTCTTCCAAACTTTTAGAAAAATGAACTAAATATGCTACATCATTTGACTCTTCTACTATTACTGTATTCAAGTTATCTGTGGCACGAAAAATGTCACAATTCTTTGATCTCATGTCCTGTACTTATTCTCTTTAGGATGAACACAGACTAAAGCAGCCTCATCATACTATTCACTATCCTGTCAACCCCTTTTACATCTCACACAGATTATACTCTTTTAGTCCCTAAGAGAGAAGTTCCCTCTTTATATCTACTTCTCAGATCTGACTGAACATTGCCTGAATGCTACAGAAAATCCATAAACAACTGACCATAAGAAAGTCATCCATCGTGGGAAGGAGGCAACATGTTCTTGTACCAGTGCCTGTCTTTCCTCAGGATGAGCAGGAGCCAGTTCTGCCAGTGCAGCCTGTAAGGTGTCTGCTGACAAACCTGAGGTCTTGAGGTGACTCAGTGTGTGGTCTGATGTGGTTATCTTCTTTGAATTTCCATTAGCAATGAAGTAATCCTCTGAATTCATAACCTTATTAATGAGAGAAAAAAATACTTTTGAGAAATAGTATGATAAATATCTTATTGGAGATAATATATAAAGTTGACTAGACATGATTTATATAAATCTGGAAGATGTAAGAAGTAAAGCATTAACAAATAAATCATGAAAAATAATAAAATAAAAAAATATATATTTGAAAACACAACCACTACATTGAAGAACTACTAAAAGAGCAAAGTTCTTAGAACAGTTTTATGGTAGTCCTTTCCTTAAGATGGTTACTCTGCATTAAGAAGGCCTACTGCTGCCATTAAGAAAGCTTCCACCCTTTCATCTGTTGGACTGAATGTTATAAGCAAATGCTGTATAAAAGAAATGGTAACATGTATGTGATCTGGATTACTTAATGTAATATGTAGAAAGGATTAAAATAATGGCATTAAAAACTTCCTTAATGTGATATAAAAGACACTTTACACAAACTGTCTAACTGGTAAAGGCAATTAGGTAAGACAAAGATTCAACATGAGATAGTCATTTTTGCTTAAAAGGTAAATACCTTATTAGTTTAATTATAATATGTGTTGGACATTTTTATATGATCATTACTGTACGTATTTTACATTATAAATTTCACAATTTTCTGATCACCATCAAATGTAATTATAACTACTGGAAATCTAAATCTAAAATTTTGTGTCTTGGTCATAAAAAACAAACATATATACATATGCTAGTGTAGCCAGGGAGTAAATTTTCTGTCTTACAGAGGATGTTAAAGGTATAAGTAACTTTAGCATTATTAAGTTTTTGCTGTATCTTTTCTATTTGCCTTATCAATTGTTTCTCTTGAACAGTAAGAGCCCCGATGAGCTATCCAAAGTAGTTTGTAGCAATGTTTCATTCATCTTCAGGGAACATCTTCAGGCAGAATGTGTCAAAAGTTTGGATGGTGCAACTTATATATCCTGTGAATGGATCAGGTAGAAGGTAGCTGTGATTTGACACAAAAATTGGTTGGCTCACTGCGTGGTCTGGTGCAGTGGAGGCAGTGATGTGATTGGCTGGTCCTGTGTTGAGGGTGGCGTGCTCGTTGCGGTGACAGGTCGCATAGGTTTTCTTTTTTGTATTGGCAATATCTGTAAATCTTGTGTTTGTAGCCCTACAAGAAGACCATGTCATCTACAAAGACACCTGCAAAATTGAGGACTGTGGATCTCAAACTTATATTAGGATGACATGGACAACCTTGTCAAGGAGACTCACCAGCCACCTACAGAATGGAATGATAAAAAAACACTACACCGCAGCACATAAAACCAGTGCTACAAGGAAACACCTAGAAGAAAACACTACTGTTATCGATTGTGAGAGAGACCCACGCCGCCTCCTATTCCTGGAATTGTTACACATGGCACAAGAAAAAACAGTTATGAACTTACAAATACAAGATTTACAGATATTGCCAACAAAAAAAGAAAACCTATGCGACCTGTCACCGTAACGCGCATGCCACCCTCAACACAGAACTGTTCAAGAGAAACAATTAATTAGACAAATAGAAAAGACACAGCATAAACTTAATAATGCTGAAGTTGCTTATGCCTTTAACATCATCTATAAGACATATACATACATATACAGTATATATATATATATATATATATATATATATATATATATATATATATATATATATATATATATATATATATATATATATATATATATATATATATATATATATATATATATATATATATATATATATATATATATATATATATATATATATATATATATATATATATATATATATATATATATATATATATATATATATATATATATATATATATATATATATATAAGAGAGTAAGGGATAGAAGAAATATGTATGTGAATAAGATACAACTTTTATCAAGTGTATATGAACACATACCACATTAACATCCTTTATTTTGGTTGCTCTTCTTGGTGTCCTGGACGGGGTCTTAGGAGTGCCAGGTTTGGCCCTGAGTGCTAGGTGTGGCAACCTCTTTGGAGTTTTGCCAGGAGTTTGAACAGAAATGTCTCCAAACTCGATATCTTCAGTTTCACTGTCATCTACATCAGATTCACTTTCACTGGAAGTGATTTTGTAATCCGAATCCTCATCAGAAGACAGCCCAGTTTCCTCACACACCATCTGTGTAATACCTATAAACGCCACAATTTACAATAATAAAATCTAGCAATAAACTTATCTTTGTGATACTTTTTATATTAAAAGGCAGTTATTTAAAAAGAGTGATTATCAAATAAAAAAACAAAGATGTAATGTTAAAATCTCAATGAGTTTTTACTTTCTACTCTTTATAACCCATGGAATTAAACAAAAATGTAAAAATTGGAGAGAGAGAGAGAGAGAGAGAGAGAGAGAGAGAGAGAGAGAGAGAGAGAGAGAGTGCTAAGTGCATGAATGTAAGGATAGTTTAATATGAAACTTTTATGATAAGACTAGGAATGAGATAGGGATGTATATTGTATCAAATAACAAAGAGGCAAGACACTCACCTTGATGAGTCCTTTGCAAGCTTAGAATAAATACAGATTCAAATTTAAAAAGGTCATGTCTTCCTAGCTAGTAACAGAAACACTGATAAAGCCTACCAATAGCACAGAAAGCATGGACGGTTAGCAAACATACATACTTACGATTCTTTACTCTTTTCCTGAAGGTGTAAGGAGTTTGAGCATCTGGTGCCACAGACAGTCTTCTTGCACTTTTGGGGGTTCTCAAAGCGCCTGGAAATATACATAGAAGTATTGTGTGTTACCGTTTGAGCTGTGTCATCATAAGGAAGCTTCTATGTCATATATGTACCCATTCTTTGATAAATGGATATTTGGCAAAGAAAATATTGCACTAGATTTTGTACCAACATTGTATTCTTTCAATAGTAAAAAATTAAGGCATTACATAACCTTATTTGACTCCTTTTGACAGAAAAAAATAATTACATACTTTTTCTGGCAGAATTTGGTGTCTTGGGTGTCCTTGGCGTACCCGGAAGACTTCTGTGGGTTGAGTGAGGGGTGTGAGGTGTCCCTGGAGAGTTGCCTGTCTTGGTAGCAGACTCAGCTTTCTCCAACATGCTCAGTCTTTTCTTTGGAGTGTGAAATCCAAACACAGTGGCTGTTCTAATGTGATTTTCTTCATTCCCCAACAATTCTAGAAAATAAATAAAAATAAATAAATAAATATGTAAATAAACAAATAAGGAATAATAATAAAAAATAATAATGATAACAAAGTTTATGATTTTTCCTATTTTTATCATAAATTCACAACAATTAATGGTTATATTCAGTAGAATCTTAAGATATTGCAATTCACTTTACAATATTTTTACTGTGTGGAATTTTAAAAGCCCTAAGTCAAATGCATGGAGCTTTCATTATGATACATAAATACATAAGTGAATAAATACATAAAACTAGAAATATACCTATTATATGTATCATGGCAAACCTGTTGGCTTAAAGAAAACCTCCTGGTTGTATTCATCCGTCTCTTGCACCGTAGGTAATTCTGCACCATCATGACTGAAGCCATTGCATGAGTTCTGTGTCCTTCCACAGTTACGCTGGGACAGTGGTGCTACAACTCTAACTAAGGGATGAAGTTTGGTATTATGATAATGACAATAGATATCAATAAAAAAAATTACATGATCATTCAATAAGCAATACATGATGAAACAGACACAGAGATAATATAAAAGATAACACTCATTCCTTCCAATAACAGAATGCAGACTGGTACTAAATGTGTCTGGATTGGCAAGTAATGGACATCATATTAACCAGTAGCGCTGGGCTTCATCAGGTTAGACTGCACTTTTTCCCTATATTCTTTTCATCTAGTCTGTAAAATGAGAAAAATAACCAATTTTCTGATAAAAATGTTATTCCCATGCCATGAATGAAAGTGTGGCTACCATACAATTTTAATTCTTTGCTTTTTCCCTCCTCAGAGCTCACAATATCAAATTGGATATGCAGAATTATATTTTCTTATATTTCTTAGGCTTTTATTCTCACTCTTTATAATCCTATTGTGTGGATTAAATGAGTTCATTAAATTACAAATACCCACAAATAAACAAGAATTGTACATTCAAGATCACGGATGTACATTTGGTAACATCCCACTCATTAAGGTTATGGCTACTACACTTGCAATTCTCAAAGAACAGAACATATAATATGAATTTAATGACCTTTAGTTTTCTGGTTTGATTACTATGAAGTCCTGTTTCCTATTTATTATGTCTTACTAATTATAGATTCAAGAAGTAACTACCTTTTTATGTGATAACTTTTTGTGACAGCAGTTGTTATTGTTTGTGAGAGAAGTCTCTACAAATGAAACTGAAGACTATAACATGCCTCAAAAACAAAATTGTATATGTACATATTAAATGCTTACTTAAGAGTCATGTATATACAGTGGAGACTCAATACTCGAACTTAGTTCATTCCATATGGCCATTCGAGTATTAAAAAGTTCAACTATTGATACCTATAAATCAGGTAATTCGTTCCAGCCATTGCCAAACCCAAGTTTAGAAAAAAGCAGCGGTTTAATTTTGCAGTTGCCACTAGCGTTGGACCACAGAAGCAGGGTTGGCCTGTCTTTCATAGGCTTGTGTCCTGCCAAACACTTCTCTTCCTTTGTTATATAGATCATGTTTGGTAGTTTTTTTGTTTGCAAAACAGGGCAGTTTCATCACAATTAAAGATCTGTTGTGGGCTTAAGCACTCCTTATCCACAAAATTTCTTAAATTCAGGCACAAATTACTCAGCGGCAAACTCTGTCAGCACTTGCATGCTCGCCATGTGTCACAACACAATGAATTCCAGTTCTTTTCTTGAAATTCACAAACCACCCTTTTCTTGCTTTTAAAATCATCATTGGCGTCAGATGTAGTATCAGAAATAAGATCACGATGCAGCAGCCTAGCCTTCGCACAAATTATGCCCTCTGACAAAGAATCACCAGCAATCTGCTTTTGGTTTATCTAATCAACAGTTTTTCCATTTCTTCCACTGCCGCAGGTCGCTTAAATTGCCTTTTTCACACCAATAGCCACATCACCTCTTTTAATGAGCTCTGTCTTCTTCAGTATTGTGGCTACTGTAGATTTAGCCATACAGTATTCAGCTACACGATCGGTTATTCTTCCTTTTTTCTCGTATTCATCAATAATCTTTTTCCTTTCGATGGCTGTCACTACATTCTTTCTTGTAGGCTTATTCTCACCAGTAACAAGCCTCTTCGGTGCCATTGTAAGCTTCTAAATGTATAAAAAAAAAAAAAAAAAAAAATCCAGAGAAAAGTGCAGGACATTGTTATTCTTACAACAGCGAAGGATCAACTGGCTGAAGTGGATCAGTGGGGCGGCAGGAAGGATGAAAGCGAAGGACAATGTTATTCTTACGACAGCGAAGGATCAGCTGGCTGCAGTGAACTGGTGGGGCGTGTGGGGCGGTGGGAAGGATGAGGCCTTTTTTATTTACAGCCACGTGGACAGACATTCTACTAATAGGTATTTTTTCGAGTATTAAGTCAAACTTTTACGTTCAACTATTGAAAAGATCGACTATTTAGACGTTCGAGTATTGAGTCTCCACTGTATATATATAAGTTTTGAGTTCCTAATCAAATGGAGATTTTTTTTTAAATTGTCTCCTTCTCTGTTGTGGTTTCATATTCAAAGCAACAGACAGACATGCAATGTAAGCCAGGGAGTTGTGGCCTTGTAACCAACCAACACATCCCATGTCGAACTTGGCTGTGGCTTTTTCTGGAAATGTTTGATTCTTTTCTACTCAGTATCTAAATCTTTTTCAAATAAATATATCCTTTTCTATAGAAACTTAAAAATAATCAACGTTTCTAGAATAAAAACAATTTGAAAAGAAACATGAAATATCAAGCAGAAAACATTGAAGCATTTCCCTCAAAGCAACAAATTACAAATGAGTGAGCAGCAAATCAGCATTCCAACCAGGTATATAATTCATTCTCCCCTACATTCTGCCCAGGCCTCAGACTTCACATCATGAATTGAGGAGTATTCATGCAGATCACAGGCATTACCTTATATTCTCGAAATTGGTATGCTCTCACATGGTAGGCCACTCTCTGTGAGGTACAGAGCCAAAGAGGGGAGAATGGATATGCAAAGTGGGGCAGCCAAACTCTGCAGGCATACCAGTCCCTTTACATTTCAATTATAAGTGGGTATTACTGTAATGTATGGAGTGAGTTGTATACCCTATATAGCAAGTAGTAGTGCAATCTGCCATGGGTGACATTATTCAACAAATTTGAACAACAAAAGACCAAGTGTGACATGTAGAGCTCTCTTAAAGGCATCCACAGTCTTCAAAGCAACAAAACTGTCAGGTAATGAGTTCCACACATTAACACACCTCAAACTGAAGAAACGTTTCCAGCATTCAAGAGAAGAGTGCAAGTGAGCCAGTTTGAACCTCTGTCCCGGGTGCCAACAACTGTGACCAACACAATTAAGTCCTCAGGATGGATACAAGACTTATGGTGAAATATTGCCCAACATTTAATGATATCCTTGAACAGAATATAAGTCCAAAGCAGCAAGTCGTTCACTGTATCATAACTCAGACATCCCCTCAATCTGCTTTGTCCCTCTCCTTTGAACTGATTCTAGAAGATGAAGGTCTGATACATAACCAGTATTCCAAAGGGGGAGAGCTGAACTCAAATAAAGGTCGGATATGAGATTTATACATGGTCAACATAAAGTTGGGGGATCTACACAGAGTAGTTTTGAGGAGATTTAAAGAGACTGCAGCAGCCGTGTTGACTATGGAACTGATGTGCTGATGGAAATGGAGAGAATTATCAGTTATAACACCCAGGTCCTTGTGGGTTTCAGCAAATTTCAAATCAGATGAGTACATAATACAGGACTGTAAAAGAGCCAGGTAATTCTAGGCTACTCAGCCACGCTGAAACTTAAGAACTACACGTTTCTCCGGATTCATCTCAAGACCCCAAGAACTGGGTATTGCACAAATGGTGTCTATGTCTTTCTGGCAGTTATATCCATTGCCATGTTAGAACAGGAATCATACCTAATATTCAAGTATAGCTTCAAGTCATCTGCAAAGAATTTACATTTGTTAATGATGGAAGAGGGCAGGTGATTAACATATACTAGGAAAAGCAATGGGACCAGGACAGAGCCCTGAGGTACTCCACTGAAAACTGACTTACACTTAACAAGCTGAACCGGCAATTGAAACTCATTGTCCTGTCATGTAGAAAGTCAGTAGTCCAGTTTAGTATGAGCCCACTGACACCGAGTAGTTTAAGTTTGTCGATTAATATTGAATTGGAAACAGTATGAAAAGCTTTATAAAAGCCATTATTACATTCCTCAACCTCATGCATGTCTCTTACTAAGATGTGGGTGCAAATCCATCGACAGTAAGAAGGAACTTATCATTTCCCTTTACACAGCCAAACTTCTTTTTCTTTACAGTTCTAGTCACACGCTAACGTACCTACAACTCCTTCCTCCTTATCTCTGACTTTCTCCACGTTGGCATCGTCAAGGAACTTTACACGTAACCGAGCCCGCATCATGCTGTTTCTGTGTCTTCTTGTTGCTGTGTCCTTCCGTTGCCGTGTATTTGTTTACAACCTCAGCTGCCGCCTT
>NC_059300.1:7039751-7084751 GCF_017591435.1 Portunus trituberculatus | reverse complement strand
AGAGAGAGAGAGAGAGAGAGAGAGAGATGGTGTTTTCTTGTACTTTAATAATCTTTGGCCTTGAAAAACTTGTCCCATTATCTGTTGCAGAAATTAGTTTGTTTCTCATTCTCTTCCTTAGTCGACCTCGCGGAGAACCATTTGAGTTCCGCCTGGGATCGGGGCAAGTGATCAAGGGCTGGGACCGTGGCCTGGAGGGCGCTTGTGTTGGGGAGAGTCGCCGCCTCACTATTCCACCGCATCTCGCGTATGGCAGCAAGGGTGCAGGAGGCGTCATCCCTCCAGGTAAATGATGTGGTATCCCCGTGCACTCTTGTGCACATCCTGAAAGGTAAATAAAAATCCGTAATTCAGCTTTGAAAGATTAAGAATGTCGAGCGTATATCTTAACTTCAAGCATGCTGGAGAGAAAGTTCAGAGCATGCAAACTTTACCATGAGATATATATATATATATATATATATATATATATATATATATATATATATATATATATATATATATATATATATATATGAATGCACTACTGACCTTTATACCATCTTGTTGCGGAATTAGTAAGATACAAAACATATACTAGTTAGTGCTGAGATACAAATTTATGAACTGCGTCTCAACATTCCAAGCTAGATTTTTGTTGACGGGAAAGGTGTAGATATATTTTTAGCATTTTTTACGTAGAATTGTTGATCTTAATATACACTGGAAAAAACGCCTATGACATCTATAAAACTTTCTTCTTTAGGTTTTTTAAAAACTACATCCCATTGGTAGCATTGTAGACATTCTTTACAGTAATTTCCATGTTGTATCATCAACTGACCGACAGACGCGACGCTGATCTTCGAAGTGGAGTTGATGCAGCTACCGGACAAAGTGGTGCGGGCTGAAGAACAGCCTCTGCGTCGCCCTGATCCCAGTCATCAGCAACCGTCTGCACCAAGCAAGCTGGTAGTGCAAACATTGGTGCGGCCTCCGACATGCAGCCCTGTGACTCGCCGCGGCGATACTCTCACCGTTCACTACACTGGTCAGCTCGTGGACGCCAAGAAATTTGACTCGAGGTGATATAACAGTTTCTCTGAGAATTCGTGATTGCCCTTTTCCGCAAACACTAGTCTCTGCTGCCCCATCAGTTTGTGTACAATTAACGCAATATATCTTACATACAGTTGAGTTCCAAGTTACTGTTATATATCAACCTCATGAGTCATAATTTACTGTATACTGCATGCCATCAAATATACTCTTGACTAACTCACCTTTCCTGGCGCAGCGTGGATCGTGGGGAACCCTTCGTGTTCCAGCTGGGACAAGGCTCAGTTATCCCTGGTTGGGAGGAGGGTATGGAGGGCATGTGTGTAGGGGAGAGCCGCTTGCTGGTGGTACCGCCCCACCTCGCCTACGGCAAGAAGGGTGCCGGCGGCGTGATCCCGCCAGGTAGGACACCGTTGCTTCACTTGTCCATTATAATATAACATGATATACCGTGTGAATTTCTGTATTTCTATGCAGTTTCTACCATGAACTTAATTCACTCAGTGTAATATGTTTCGAGAGTCTGCGGGTTTACTCTCTCTCTCTCTCTCTCTCTCTCTCTCTCTCTCTCTGAGTAATCCACAGTAGTCTGTTTCAAGTTGCAATGGTGGTTTCTGTGAATAAAAATAGTCGTATTAGTCTAATACCGTAAATATTTTCGCAGATGCAACACTTATCTTCACAATTCAGCTCCTGAATATCAACTGAGCCTCGTTGTCTTGCTGCAGTCCGAACATGTGCCAACAAATGACATTGGTAGTAAAAGCTTCATTCTGCATTGTTAGTGTTCCCATTTTACATTCAAAAGCTGCATCATTTGTAAATGCAGTCGGAGAAATTATGGAGCAAAAAGTTTCAGATACATTTTGCGCCATGGTGTGCAGAAAACCCATTTCTTGTACGGATATAGATGATCTTCTGTTACCTTATAATATACAGATCAATTTATGAAGATATTGATTTCATATTCTTGTATGCTCTTATACTACCTAATATTATGCGGTGAGAAAGTAGATAGTGTATGTGTACCTACTGGTTAGTGAGTTTCTCATGATCAGTGTGCCTATGTATGTACTGCCAATATCCAAAACAATATTGAGATTTGTAGTATACACTGTATAGACCAATATCATATTATCATGTAACCAATAACCATTTGGGCTATGCATGCGTAAGCCAGCCCAGCATGATATTCTGTAAATGATGAATTTATTTTATTTTAGCTTTTTTTCTTTTCTATAGAAAAAAAATAATAAAAAATTAAGAAAGAGAACAAATTTTGCTCCTGTGCAATGTCATTTTATGCATCTATGAGTTAACATAACATTTAATTTTTAAAACCACAGTAGCGATTAAAAACCGACATACTATACGTCCGAATGTATCATAGAGACTTTCGTTTGCTGTGTTACTTGAAATTAAAGCAAGATCCTCAAATATTTTTAATATTTAGGGACGAGAAAATAAGCATTTTGAAAGAAATTATAATGTTGTGGGTTTCAGTTAACGTATTTTTAAATTGGATTGTTTTATCATTCACTCTAGCCTTGAATTTAGTATATCGAACATTGCTTTGGCGCGAGGTGGACCGAGGTTATATATATGAGTCGAGACGGAACAACTGAGGCAGACCAAGGCAGTGGTGGCTCATCAAACATCAAGGCGACGAGAGGTCTGGAGACGTAAGGTATTATGGTACTACCTCAGTATTACCCTTTCCTAACATTTATTAATATTACTGTGATGATCCTCTCATATTGTATAAACTGAAGTGCTAATATACGCATCATAATAGTCATTTGAGTTGTTTTGTGTCAGGCTGAAGGAAAGAAGTGAGGGAAGTATAATATTTACCGACCTTCGTATCCTGATCGTTGACGGTTTGAACGGGACATGGATTTATGGTCATCATAGGTGGCCGGTAATGAGGCAGGATGGGAGTGATGGAAAGTGGTTTGTTATCATGGCAATGAAACGCCGGGGAAGTACGCGCCAATTGAAGCTTTCAAGAGACGATGAGAATGGAGACTAGGATGTGCTGGCGTTCTAGTCCTACTATTCCCATATTAGATGATTAAGATAGTCGTTGATTACAAGTCATCAGTTCTTTATGTTAAAATTATGTATATTCGGTTTAATTAATTAATACATGAGAGAAAGTGCGTTTTAACGCCATGGTGCTCGGGTAGAAAATGGCGCCTGGTCGGTGGCCGTTATCAACCTCGACGAGGACCTGTAGTTTGGAACCGGCTGTTTTCATTGTACTGGTCTGTGAGATCACAGGATATGAGTCGCTTTGGTTTGTGTTTGCGATAGAACCAAATGACAGTTTGATAATGAAACTATTTTATTTTTCGTTGTAGATTTGGAGTATAAAATATCGGAAATATTCCATATTGTCTCATCTCCGCACATGCCCCAGTGACCTTGAGGACTTGGAGGGAAGCGGGATCTATAGGCGTGGACCATGGAAATGGTAATTTTGGGTACTGAGTGAAAATAATAGCTTAAAAGAAAGCAAGGTAAAAATTTACATGGTTCTTCAGTGCCAAATTATTGGCGTTTGTCAGACTTTATTGTAGGAAATGTAAAATATAGACTTTCGGTCTCCCCGACGAACTGAATAAAAACAAACTTATCCAAGCTAATCAAATTTAATATGAACTTAATCTAACTTTATATTGCGGTGTCGTTCAAAAGTACTAGTCAATAACAATATCCTATTCCGTCAAGTAAAAACCATAAACGTATAGTAAAGTGAGTACATGTACTGCAACATGTAATCATGCCATGACAAGGAATGACAAGGACTAATAATAAACACTAACTGAACGAAATCCGAACTATACTTGACCTTACCTTACCTTACATTATATCTTACTTTAATTGACCTAATTTTAATTTGGCTTGACCTGACCTTACCTTACCTTACCTTACCTTACCTTACCTTACCTAATTTTACCTCACCTTATTGTACCTTACCAAATTTTACCTCACCTTATTGTACCTTAATTAATTTTACCTTACCTTACCTTACCTTACCTTAAATTAACCTGACCTAATCTAAGCAAACCAAACGGAAGTAAACCTGACATAATGTAACCTAACTTATCTTTATCTGACATGGTGTAGCCTGAGCTGAACTAACCCAACCCAGTCCAGTTCAGTTCAGTTGAACCTAACCCAACCCAACTCAACTCACAACCCAACCCAACCCAACCCAACCCAACCCAACCCAACCCAACCCAACCCAAACTATATGCAACATATTGTAAATCTCTTTATTATGGAAACTCTTAATCTCCATCAAGAACTTCACTGAGAAAGTTCCTCCATATCTGTAAAGGTAATAAAATAAATACTCAAATATGATTCACTTCTTTGGACTAGTGAAGCTTGGAATTGCTTCCTAGATCTCTCCTTTCACCATCTGTAAAGTTGGTCTCTTATTGACCAGCATTCAACGAAAAATGTTTTCATGTGCCTCAGTATTTAAATGTCTTTGTCACCTCTCAGTCCTAGTAATGTTCTGAATCCTCTTGTCTTCCTTCTTTCTCTCCTCCCATTGTTCCCTACCTATGATTCTTTCTACATGCCTTTCCAGATCTTATCTTTGCACCTAATATTTGTCAAACTATCATAAGATGCTCCACAGTTTCCTTTTCCTCACCACACATTCCATATTACTGTTCACTTGCATCTCTCTCTCTCCCACATACCTCTTCTTTTTCCATTGCTGTGTTTAAGTCTCGTATGTATTCTGACTAAGTGGCTTCCTTGAGGTCCCACTTAGAATTTCCACTTTTTAGTTTCCCTTATTTCTTGTCCTCTGTAATTTTTCCTTGTTACACCAATCATTATATGGTCTGATACAACTACATTTTCATTTGACCAGAAACTCGTCTGTTCTTTGTCTACGTCCTCATTTACTAATATGTTGTTGATCACTATCTGGACTACATTTCCTCGCCCGTGTTGTCTGATGTTCAGCTTCCCAATTCTTTATTGCGAGGTTAATTTCTTCACAGTAGTCCAGGAGTATTTGTCATTTACATTTACCGCCTCATTTTTCATGCCTACCTAAACCACTTACCATTAAAATTGCCTATTATAATCCATTTATCATTTCCCATTTTCTTTATTTCTGTCAGGGCCTTATGTTTTTTCATATTTTCTCTATTTTCAGCTCATTTTGCCATATACTACTGTGATTTGCAACTTTCTTTATTACCATTAACTTGACTGTTAGAATATTTCTATTTTCAATTCTAAGATTAGTACCATCCCTTTTCATTTGTATTTCTTGGTATGTCATATTTTCCCTCTTGTCAAAATTCCATCTCCTCCCTTTTTTCACCACTCCTATTCCTTTTCATCCTTCTTGCCAGGCTGTTTTTCCCCATGCCATCCTGTCTGTGCTGCTGCCATTATGTCTAGTTCTTTGCATTCTTCTACTACTGTTTTTCACTTAGATTTCATTCCATCGTCTTTTAATAATGAAGCCACATCCAAGTCTGTTTCTGTTATTGGCTCTTTCCTATGGGTTATTTTTAAGGGGACCGTCCGGTGGCCATGGTATTGAAAAATCTGAAAAATATCGAAAATGCCCAAAACACCACCAAAGCATCCCCAAACATATGGCAACTTAGTGATGGAGTATTTTTGGGAAATACGCTAAAATACGTGGGGTATTTAAACTTTAAAGGGCCCCTGCCATGCCCACTACAGCCCAGGGCTTCCCCCCTCCCCACTCTGTACCATAAATGATGATGATAAGCATGTAAAAAGCCATGGAAAGTGGTTTCTTTGGTAAGGAAAGGTGGGCGCTGGCAACTTAGTACTATTTTTTTTTTTTTTATGTAGGGAAGAGGGCCAGCCAAGGGCAAAAAAAAAAGTTAGAAAAAAGCCCACGAGCGCTGGCTCTCCAAAGAGTAGAAAAAGTGCCAAAACCGTCAGCCAGAATTAGGGGAGCAAATGCCTCGATACCTCCCTCTTAAAAGAAGACAAGTTGTAGGAATTTGGAAATACAGATGCAGGGAGGGAGTTCCAGAGTTTACCAGTGAAAGGGATGAATGATTGAGCATACTGGTTAACTCTTGCATTAGAGAGTTGGACAGAATAGGGATGAGAGGAAGAAGAAAGCCTTGTGCAGCATGGCCGCAGGAGGAGGGAGGCATGCAGTTAGCAAGATCAGTAGAACAGTTACCATGAAAATAGCGATAAAATATAGAAAGGGATGCAACATTTCGGCGGTGAGAAAGAGACTGAAGACAGTTAGTCAGAGGAGGGAGTTGATGAGACGAAGAGCTTTCGATTCCACCCTATCAAGCAAAGCTGTGTGACTGGAACCCCCAAACATGCGAAGAGCTTTCCACCCTACAGCAAAGCTGACTGGAACCCCCAAACATGCGAAGAGTACTCCATACAGGGACGGATAAGGCCCTTATACAGAGTAAGCAGTTGGAGGGCGAGAAAAACTGGCGGAGACGCCTCAGAACACCTAACTTCATAGAAGCTGTTTTAGCAAGAGATGAGATGTGAAGTTTCCAGTTAAGATTATGAGCAAAGGACAGACCGAGGATATTCATTGTGGAAGAGGAGACAGTTGAGTGTCATTGAAGAAGAGGGGATAGTTGTCTGGAAGGTTGTGTCGAGTTGATAGATGGAGGAATTGAGTTTTTGAGGCATTGAAAACTACTAGATTTTCTCTGCCCCAATCGGAAATTTTAGAAAGATCGGAAGTCAGGCGTTCCGTGGCGTCCCGCGTGATCTGTTAATTTCCTGAAGGGTTGGACGTCTCTGAAAGAACGTGGAAAGATGTAGGGTGGTATCATCAGCGTAGGAGTGGATAGGGCAAGAAGTTTGGTTAAGAAGGTCATTAATGAATAATAGAAAGAGTGGGTGACAGGACAGAACCCTGAGGAACACCACTATTAATAGGTTTAGGAGAAGAACAGTAGCCGTCTACCACAGCAGCAATAGAGCGGTCGGAAAGGAAACTTGAGATAAAGTTGCAGAGAGAAGGATAGAAGCCGTAAGAGGGCAGTTTTGAAATCAAAGCTTTATGCCAGACTCTATCAAAAGCTTTTGATATGTCTAACGCAACAGCAAAAGTTTCACCGAAATCTCTAAAAGAGGATGACCAAGACTCAGTAAGGAAAGCCAGAAGATCACCAGTAGAGCGACCTTGACGGAAGCCATACTGGCGATCAGACAGAAGATTGTGAAGTGACAGATGTTTGAGAATCTTCCTATTCAGGATAGATTCAAAAACTTTAGACAAGCAAGAGATTAAAGCTATAGGACGGTAGTTTGAGGGGTTAGAACGGTCACCCTTTTAGGAACAGGCTGAATGTAGGCGAACTTCCAGCAGGAAGAAAAGGTAGAAGTCGATAGACAAAGTTGGAAGAGTTTGGCCAGGCAAGGTGCAAGCACAGAAGCACAGTTTTTGAGAACAATAGGAGGGACCCCATCAGGTCCATAAGCCTTCCGAGGGTTTAGGCCAGCAAGGGCATGGAAAACATCATTACGAAGAATTTTGATTGTAGACATGAAATAGTCAGAGGGAGGAGGAGAGGGAGGGACAAACCCAGAATCGTACTATGTGTACTATGGCGTACTATGTGTACTATGGCGTACACAGGAACACACCCTCTCCCCTTCCATTTCAGTGTACATGTGACTGTGGGAGGAGGATCTGTTGAGTATCTCACCTGTTATTTCACACCTTGCAAGCCACAATCCAGCCTATTTTACCTGCCTTTTTTGCCTCACAATGTCTAAACAAACGGTGCAAGTGGAAATTACAAGTTGTACCGACCATGCATGGATGGGAGACACCCTCGCCTTTGAGCGACTAATAAGTACAATCATTGAAGGGGCGGCCAGGTACCATATGAGTCTTACAGAATATTCTAAACATGCCTAAAAAACATATATGATGCCTTTTTCTAAGTTTCCACTTTTTATCATTCAAATCGTATCTTCTCCCAACATTTCTTAACGGATTTTCAATTTTGAGGTATGATTTTGAAGCTCAATGAAGCTGCTACATTTCCATCTCATAGAATTTGGATTTTTTTTTTTAAGTGCTGCAATAAAATTTTATAAAAAAGAATAGAAAAAATTAAAAAAATCTACCTCTTCATTCTCCGTCTCTGCAGTATCCTCATCCCCCTCTCCTGCTAAGCACTCTTTACTGACCTCTTTTTAACCTGTTATACAGAACCACCACACATTGCTAATTTTCAGTACTGGATTATTCATCTGATACACGTACCCCAAACATCTAACATAATATCAATCATTACATCTGGCATGCCAGCCATCTACTCCTCCATTGTTTAACTACATTATTGCACCCTTTACAGTCACTTTGGTACGTCATTTTGTCAGCTTAATTTAGCCACAAGTAAAAGAAATATCAGTTTCTAAGTTTCCAAGGGTCACCTTAGTGTCCTCTTCTCTCTGTTCCTCTCATTACACAAGTCTTGCTTTGGCTGAGGGAACATGGACAGTCTCTCTCTCTCTCTCTCTCTCTCTCTCTCTCTCTCTCTCTCTCTCTCTCTCTCTCTCTCTCTCTCTCTCTCTCTCTCTCTCTCTCTCTCTCTCTCTCTCTCTCTCTCTCTCTCTCTCTCTCTCTCAAAAAAATAAAAGTAATGGCATTTCAATTAATTTAAATTAGAAAATTGATTTTGAGTTGCAAGGAAATTGAGATACAAGCTTCCTCATGGAACGTCTTTAAACTCGCAAGTCGAAGCACCGTTGTATGAGGATTTTGGGAAGTATTAGATATATCTTTGATCACTTTGTCCTGATTGTTAGTTTATTTTTCAATATGTAGTAGTAGGACAATTTTCTGTGTAATAAGAGAGATGTATCTTAATTATGTATATGGATGAATTTTTACTGAATGATAGGGATAGATATTTAACATTTGAAATGTCATGGTTTTTAGGAAGGCTATTAACTTGTTCTAATCATCCCTGAAAACCTCGTCACCCCCCCATTCCTTGTTAGTTTGAATCAGAAGTGCTGGGTGAGATGTGTGTAGTGACCAAAAGTAACTCACTTGTATAATGGTAATCTGGGATAATGGTCGCATAACCAAGTAGAGGAAGATATAGGATTGATATGTTTGGTACAAGAATATAAGATGGATCTAGTAATGTTAAACAGTACGGGAAAAGGGGTACACCTTCCTCTGATACCATGGCTTCCTTGCTGGGGGATATGGATACACAATGTGAAGTTGTACCACGTCTATGTCCCAGCATCCTTTCTGGGTGCAACTCTTGGAAGTAGGCAGGCCTACGCTCTTCTGCTCCAGGTCCAACTCCTATGATGTCCTGTAGTGTCTGCCCCCCCCCCCGCTTCCCAGCTTCTGCTCCACCCTGTATTCTTCATTAGAGGAGTAATGAGTAAGCTGGCTCATAATGGCTGCCATTTGCCATCCATGTGTTTTGTATTTTTTTTACTTGACTGCTTTCCCTTTGTCCTATGGCACCTATCCATCTTCCTTGAGGTAGTTGTGCTAATCAAGATTTACCATCACCTAAATGAGTTTTCAAGACTAGCACAAGTAAAAACTGCAGTACATTAGTACGTTCATAATAGCACCAGAAATGTGGATAAAAAGGCATATTGTAGAATAGGTTGATTAATAAATTGTTTTGTATATTTATGAGAATTAATTATTTCAGCATTGATTTTGGAGCAAACTGCAGCAGGCATCATGGGACACCGCAAGAATTATGGTAGAAACTATTTCCTTAACCAGAGCATCCAAAGTCATAGAAACTTGTCCAATGGATTCAGAACATCACCACCAAGCCCATCTCTCAGACCTCTCAGCCACTCCAGTCCAGTGCGTCAGTCAAGTACTAGAGCACCCCGCAGATCACTGTGGGGAAATGGAGGCAGTTGTAACAATTGCAGTGCAAATGAAGATAGACCAACACTCTGTGGCCGAAACAAGCATTATAAATGGCCTGTGACCTTTGGTAATAGCATGAAGAGCCTTAACTGCTTAAGTCTTGGTTGCAATGGCATTAAGAGCATTAGTACCAATGAAGAAAGCATCAAGGATAGCAATGTTGGTAGTGGCAAGAAAGTCTTACCACGCCTGTCTAACCCACTGCGTTACAAGACTGAACTCTGTAGAAGTTTTGAAGAGAGTGGAGACTGTCGGTAAGGATCTGTTATGCTGATATTTGCAATCACTGTTGTATACTGTTACATAAAATATTTGCCACAAGATCATGGATGTCACTATATACTAAAAGAAAATCAAATCAAGTTTTTTAATTGTTTTTCTAATTTTTACATTTTTCAGCGTGCAAAGAAATAGGTTTGATAAGGTTCCTGAGTATGTGCATGTCTTACTGTAGTCCACTTGTGTTTGATTCTGCCCTATAAGGATCAAACCCTTTTCATATCCATTCACTCGTATTAAAGTTTTCCCATTGCTTTTCTGCCCTAGCAGATTCTGTACAACAATTACACAATTAATTATTCTGCTTGTCTACAGTTTAGTGACCATTTTAAAATCCCAAATTACTACTAACCTGTTTTTTTATTTTTTTATTTTTTTTTATTTATTTTTTTTATCGCATCTGATATATAGTTTACCTATTCCTGTCAGTAGCTTTGTCCCTAAAACTTTTTTCTGGTAGAAATTATTGGTATTTATTTATTTATTTTTTTATTCCTCTATTGACATAAGCAATTGGGTTTAAATATAATATGTCTTGACTTTCTAAATTTTCATATTTACACTTTAAAGGGGAGCATGAAGTAATGTGGAGAATTATCAAGGATTTCTTCATCAGGTTTGGACAAGCTTGCACATTTGCCCATGGTCTTCGTGAGCTTCGTGCTGTTCTACGACACCCAAGATACAAGACGGACCTATGTCGCACTTACCATGGTGCAGGCTACTGTCAGTATGGTGCCCGGTGCCACTTTATTCATGATCCAGATGAAGATGGAATTGCTGCTCTGAGGGGATTCAAGTCACATTCCCAGCTAGATGGACTTAGTAGGACTGTATCATCAATGTCACCAAAGCCTGTAAATGTTGATAATTTAATTATTCGTAACTTACAACAGTTTCATGCAAATAAAGCAGCAGAAGATAGGTTGACATTTTTAAATTCTTCAGGCAATAGTAATGAACAACTCAGTTCCACTGGGTATGGTAATGAACAGCTCAGTTCCATTGGAGAGCTTTATCCAGATTTTCCATCTTTGAACATGTTGACTATTGGCCAAAATGGTCTGTCTGGTTCAACATCAGAGTCTCATCTGCAGGATAACTATTTTGGAACCTCTGATGACCTTTCTGAGTCTTCAATAAATTATATGGACATGAAACCACCTATTAAGGAAGGCACAGAAGTAGGGAGGTATTTGCTTCCATGCAGTGGGAAAAGGTTTGATGCTACCTCTGAACTCCCTAATCTGTTTCCTTTTACCTACTTGGATGCTGAGCACTCTTCCAGAGATATTTGGCGGCTTGGTGAAACCTCCACCCAATATAAGACTGTTATTGGCAATCCAATGGAGGTGTCTCGCAGCCTGCAGATACCAAGTATTGAAGAGCTGATTCATATGCCTTGAAGATAATAGTTAGGTTTCATGTGTGAATGCTTTTTGAATTTTTATGAAATTATAGGAGTAGATGTGAAGTAGAATTAATGACTATCCCAGGAAGGTTATGGAGATATTTAATAATTACAGCTTTTGGTTATTGTAATGGAAAGTCATTATCTTGTTTGTATTGGATTTTAAGTAAAACATGAACTTTAATTTTCAGAGTATACATAATTAATATTGTGGTAATTATAATTTGAGTGACAATCTCCTCTGGAGAGAATAAAAATGTGGAGTAGGCTAAATAGTCAAAAATATTTTAATTTACTGGTATTCTTTGTACCATTTTTAAGTTATAAGCTTTTAGTAGGGATTTTAATTTTTATTTGACAAGCTAAGTAAAGCATATATAAACCTACTTGTTCCTGTACATCTCATCTTATGATGGTAGTATCCATCTTGTTATAAGAGTTAATACTGGTAATCTTTGTCAAAAATAAATACATTTTTTAAGATAGAATTTTTGAGAAGTATCAGTATTGATAATATTCTTTGCCATAATTATTTCCAGCTGTGGCCTCATTTACAGTTGAGTTATGATTAGTTTAACTGTTGTCATCATTATTAGAATTGTGTGCAAGATTTATCTAATCAGGATTTTTTGTCCTATTCCTTATGTGATCAAAAAGTATTTACTAAATTATTTTTTTTTATTTTAGGTTTTTGAGCTTAATATAATATCACTATTAATTTTTGTTTCTCTGCCCACTACATAAAGAAGGAAAGAAATGTAGACTCCAAATATAGGAGGAAATGGTGCCAGCTGTCGAGGAAATTTCTTGATGAAATGTTGCCGACATTAACCCATAAGAGGTCAATCTTGTACGGATATGAGAAATTTGTGGTTACTACCTGGTCAGTCTTTTATATATATATATATATATATATATATATATATATATATATATATATATATATATATATATATATATATACACACACACACACACACTGAGCCATTAAATTACAGACCAGTGTCAAATGTTGTGGGGAAGATTTTTTTTATTAAAAAAAGTGGGTTAAACATCTGGAAGAACAAGATATATCGAACAGACAATTTGGATTTGGGACAGGATGGTCACGTGTATCGAACTTATTAAGTTTCTACTCGAGTAATGGAAGGACTGGAGAGCAGAGATGGATGGGTGGACACGGTATACCTGGACATAAAAAAGGGTTTTGATTAAGTCCCTCACAGCAGACTACTTTGGAAGTTAAGGAGCGTAGGAGGACAGAAATTTTGTTAGATTGGATAAGGGATTATTTGAAGGACAGACGAGAACTCTGATCAGAGATACATACAGTACTCATCTTGGGGTAAAGTAACAAGTGAAGTGCCACAAGGGTCGGTGTTAGCCCCCATTATGTTCCAGATGTGTAAATGACATTCAAAATGGGGTAAACAGTTATATTAATTTGTTTTGCTGAAATTGGAGCTCAGTGCCAAGAAATGTCACGTAATGGAACTAGAATAGAGTAAGAGAAGACCAGTATGGAACTATCTGATGGGAGAGGAACAAATAATGAAGATTAAAGAGGAAAAAAATCTGGGAGTGATTATACAAGAAAATCTGAACCTTGAGAAACACAAGATATTTGGATTAGCATATAAAATATTGACTGATATAAGAGTGGCATTCAGTTCATGAACAAAGATATGATGAAAAAAAAATTATCAAGCGTGATATGTTCTAAGCTAAGCAGTGGTGTGGTCACTGAGCTCTAAAAAAGATGCAAGAAGATTAGAATGGATTCAGATGATTGCTATAAAGATGGTGCCGGAACAGAAGGATCTAACGTGTGAAGAAAGACTGAAGGAAATGGAACTGCCAGCCTTACAAAATAGAAGAGATTGAGGAAACCTAATAACCATGAATAAATTAGTAAATGGCATTGAAAAGATAGACAAGGAAGACCTGGTGCTGGTGACAGAAGCTAGAAGGACAAGAGAACATGTAAAGAAGATTAGGATGAGGCAGTGTGTGAATAGAATGGAAAAGTGGAATGCATTGAGTGATGAAGTTGTTACAGCGTCATAATGTGCATGACTAAAGAAAAATTGGATAAATGGAGACAGACAGAGACGGGACTATGAGCCCCGCTCAAACCTTGTACAGTACTACTAGGTAAATATAACTAGGTAAACACACACACACACACACACACACACACACACGTTCTCACTTCCTACGCATTTGAAATATCCTATAGCTACACTAAGTGTGTTCCTTGAAGTGTCTAGTATATATCAGCAGAATTTCTTGATATTCTTGTACCTTGTACAATACTACTAGGTAAATATAACTAGGTAAACACACACACACACACACGTTCTTACTTCCTACGCATTTGAAATATCCTATAGCTACACTAAGTGTGTTCCTTGAAGTGTCTAGTATATATCAGCAGAATTTCTTGATATTCTGACACCTGGGTAAGCCACATACTCTTCTCGCTTGTCTGGCTCTGAGTCATGATGGCAAGCAGGTGTCTCTGCACTATAACTTCTGGTGAAAATGATTAGCAATAACCTTTTGAGGAAGAACTTGATCAAACCATTGATAATCAGCATTGATGATAGTAATGCTGATCCTGATTATTTATTTGATAACAAATGGAGGAGGATGACAATTAACACAAGGCAGATTATCTTGGTGTGTTACCACCACCTCCACACACACCCAGTCCTCTTCCTCTGCTGTCCCTCCTCTCTCTCTCTCTCTCTCTCTCTCTCTCTCTCTCTCTCTCAATAATAATAATTAACAATGATTAATAATAATACTAAAAGTAATTCTGCAATAAACTGAACCATTCTAAATAATGCACAATTAATGTTTATTTTCAATAATGTTTTGTAAAAAATTTAATAAGTTAACCTCAGTACTGTGACGAGTTTTCATATCAATTTTGCTTACTATTTGGTGCTTTTGCACAGCTTCAGAAACTTACGAAGGGGATTAAAATAGTGTAGACTGACCATTAATCTTCTAACCTTCATAGACCTTCCTAATGTCAGTGAAATGGTTTAGTTGTACAAAAATCTTAGGTATAAATGTGTCCCAGTATTGTAGAGGTTAACTTTAACTTATCTTAATCTAAAAAATTAAACTATAATATATATATTATATATATTATGCTATTAATTTTATAAAAAAAAAGATGTCTGAAACTTTTCATATAGGAATTAAGTCATATTTTGTAAGAAAACATTTTTCATCAAATGCCATAAATGTAGATATACAAACAAAGGAACAACCAATGAGTAAAGGCATACAATGCAATTTTTTTTTCTTTTATGTAATTCTTATAAAATAATGACTCATGTATGAAACCTCCATAAAAAAACACTTCAAATATATTTGCAGGTTGTAGGAATTGTCTAACACTGAAGTTTATTGAGAAATTTCACTAATATGAAGAATTTAACAAAATACTTCATTCATTAAAGATGTCATGTGCCATCTTGAAGGTGTTTAGTAGTGATTAACTGGAAGCATGGCAATAACTAATGAATTAAATGAGTATCATGAACAAGTTGTTCTTTTTCCAAAAGATGGCTGCAAGAAGGGAAAACCCTCTTGGGGAATTTACAAGACACTCCAATCCTTTGCAACCAAATAGAAGTGAATGGACTGGACTTCTCAAAAGGAAATAGAGGAATGGAGGTTCATAATCCTTCACATCTCACAGATCAATAGCTGTATCATCTTGGAAAGTTAACACAGTTGCATATGTTGCATGATTCAAAACGTAATATTTTGGTTTCAGGGACTATGCATGTCATGTATCAGTGTTTGGAGGTCCATCAGAGTACCATCATCAGGAAGATCTTTGTTCAATAATATTCATGGATGCTAGCAAACATTACATCAGAGATGCATCAAGGACAATGATCAATTACATCACCTCAGTGACATCACCAAGAAAGTCACCAAGAAATAGGAATGGCTACAGCTGCAGGTCATCAAGGAAGGAGAGCAGTGACAAATTTGTCACTAAGCAATGGAAATGGCCACAGCTGTAGGCTTAAACAAGGGAAGTGGCCACACCTGCAGATCACCAAGGAAGATGAGTGGCTACAGCTACAAGTCACAAAGCAAAAGAAATTGCCAGAGCTGCAGGTCACCAAGCAAGAGCTAGAGTGGCCACAGCTACAGGTCACTAACCAAGGGGAGTGGCCATAGCTGCAGGTCACCAAACAAGGAGAGTGGCCACAACTGCAGGTCACCAAGCAAGGAGAGTGGCCACAGCTGCAGGTCACCAAGCAAGGAGACTGGCCACAGCTGCAGCTCAACAAGCAAGGAGAGTAGCCACAACTGCAGGATACTAAGCAAGAGGGGTGGCCACAGCTGCAATTCATAAAGCAAAAGAAGTTGCTGTAGCTGCAGGTTACCATGCAGGCTATGGGGAATGATCGAGTGGCCACAGCTGCAGGTCACCAGGCAATGGGGAGGGATCAAGTGGCCACATTGCAGGTCACCAGGCAATGGGGAGTGAGTGGCCACAGCTGCAGGTCACCAGGCAATGGGGAGTGAGTGGCCACAGCTGCAGGTCACCAGGCAATGGGGAGTGAGTGGCCACAGCTGCAGGTCACCAGGCAATGGGGAGTGAGTGGCCACAGCTGCAGGTCACCAGGCAATGGGGAGTGAGTGGCCACAGCTGCAGGTCACCAGGCAATGGGGAGTGAGTGGCCACAGCTGCAGGTTACCAGGCAATGGGGAGTGAGTGGCCACAGCTGCAGGTCACCAGGCAATGGGGAGTGAGTGGCCACAGCTGCAGGTCACCAGGTAATGGGGAGTGAGTGGCCACAGCTGCAGGTCACCAGGCAAGAGGAATGAGTGGCCACAGCTGAGCTCACCAAGCAAGGGGAGTGGCCACAGCTTCAGATCACTAAGATAGGGGAGTGGACACAGCTGCAGATCACCAAGCAAGGGGAGTGGCCACAACTGCAGATCACCAAACAATAGTTGGCACAGCTGGAGGTGACAAGACAAGAGAAGTGGCCACAGCAGCAGCTCACCAAGCAAGAAGAGTGGCCACAGCTGCAGGATCACCAAACAAGGAGAGTGGCCTCAGTTAGAAGTGGCCAGACAAGGGGAGTGGCCACAGCTGCAGCTCATCAAGCAATGAAAGTGGCCACAGCTGCAGGTCACCAGGCAAGGGGAGTGTCCACAGCTGCAGGTCACCAAGCAAGGGGAGTGTCCACAGCTGCAGCTCACCAGACAAAGGGAGTGGCCACAGCTACAGGTCACCAAACAAGGGGAGTTGCCACAGTTACAGGTCACCAAGTAAGGAGAGTGACCACAGCTGAAGGTCACCAGGCGAGAGTTGGCACAGTTGGAGGTGACCATACAAGAGGAGTGGCCACAGCAGCAGCTCACCAAGGAAGGAGAATGGCCACAGCTGCAGGTCACCAAGCAAGGGAAGTAGCAGCTGCAGGTCACCAGGCAAGGGGAGTTGCCACACATACAGATCACCAAGCAAATGGGAGTGGCCACAGCTGGAGGTGACCAAGCAAAGTTGCCATAGTTGCAGATCACCAAACAAGGGGTGTGGCCATAGCTGCAGTTCACTAAGCAAGGGAAATGGCCACAACTGCAGGTTACCAAGCAAGATGAGTGGTCACAGCTGTAGTTCACCAAGCAAGGGGAATAGCCACAGCTGCAGGTTACCAAGCAAGATGTGTGGTCACGGATGCAGGTCACCAAGCAAGGGAAGTGGCAACAGCTGCAGGTCACCTAGCAAGGGGAGTGGCCACAGCTGCAAGTCACCAGGCAAGGGGAGTGGCCACAGCTACAGGTCACAAGGCAAGGAGTGGCCACAGCTGCAGGTCACCAAGCAAGGAGGGTGGCCACAGCTACAGGTCACAAGGCAAGGGGAAGTGGCCACGGCTGCAGGTCACCAAGCAAGGAGGGTGGCCACAGCTGCAGGTCACAAGGCAGGGAAGTGGCCACGGCTGCAGGTCACAAGGCAAGGAGTGGCCACAGCTGCAGGTCACCAGGCAAGGAGAGTGGCCACAGCTGCAGGTCACCAGGCAAAGGGGAGTGACCACAGCTGCAGGTCATCATTCAATGGGAGTTACCACAGCTGCAGGTCACTAGGCCACGTTTTTTTTTATTTAATCTTCTCTATAATCAAAGAGGAAGGAATTCACCTTTTTTTGCAGTTTTTGTCTACTCTGTTTTAAAGTTCTTTATGAAAGCGTAAGTAGTAATGGATCTAGTACCTATATCATGATGTTTTATTAATCTATCTGTTCATCTATATCTAATTTTTTCAGCTGTCACGAATCATTGCCTAGCGATCGCTTATTCTTGAATGAATTATCTCAACACTTCTTTTCCATTATTGTCAATCAAAATGCACTTGTCAAGATTACTTGTCATTTGTTTAAAGGAAAAGACTTCTTGCTTGCTGATAACCAAGAGAGTTTTGCTGCAATGCAAAGCCACCTGTTCGAATGTACGTATACGGATTCGAGATTCGAGCAAATGCAAAAACTAGACTAGTTAGCAGCCCAAGGCAACTGTTGCTGTGTGTGTGTGTAATTCATCTCGGTCGTCTGCTGGTCACCCAGCCAGTCTTCTCCATTACGGAGCGATCTCAGAGCTCATAGACCTATCTTCGGGTAGGACTGAGACCGCATCACACACTCCACACACCGGGAAAGCGAGGCCACAACCTCTCGAGATACATCCCGTACCTATTTACTGCTAGATGAACAGGGGCCACACATTAAGGGGCTTGCCAATTTGCCTCGCCGCTTACCGGGACTCGAACCCGGGCCTCTCGATTGTGAGTCGAGCGTGCTAACCACTACACTACGCGGTGTGTGTGTCCCCTGCATGGTGCGATAGGAATAATTCTTTGAGACCAATTTTTTGCCATGTGCATTGTAAATCCATTTGTAATTTTGCTCATAAGCAGTAACCTCCGTATAGCTCACAAGAAATATTCCGCAAGAGTAAACTGGGAAATTCACGGCTCATATTCAGATATTGATATACATACCATTAACCATTTTTGTGGCATCCATGTCTTCAATGGCGTAAAATGAGTAGAACCAGAGACAACTAATTTCTGCTACTTAATCAGTCATTTTGGTAGCAGCATGAATTATCACAATATTTAGGAACCTTTTTTAGTAGTTTGTGGTCACTAGTTCTTTAAACTAGTGTTGTACTTTCAAGTCGAGCTTTGACATTTAAAAATCAAGTTTGGCCAAGATTTCTTAGCAGCAAGAGACAGTTATGGGGGAGGCGCTGTTGTTTTCTGAATTTGGTTGTGATCATTAATTCAAGGGTTTCCCGCATCACTGAATACATGAAATGTTGGTTACGAGCACACACACACACCCACGCACGGTAAGCGGCATGGTACAATAACGAGTTATTGTACCAGGGTAAGCGGCGAGGCAAATGGGCAAACCTCTTAATGTGTGGCCCCTGTTCACCTAGCAGTAAATAGGTACGGGATGTAACTCGAGTGGTTGTGGCCTTGCTTTCCCGGTGTGTGGAGTGTGTTATGTGGTCTCAGTCCTACCCGAAGATCGGTCTATGAGCTTTGAGCTCGCTCCGTAATGGGGAAGACTGGCTAAGTGACCAGCAGACGACCGAGGTGAATCACACACACACACACACACACACACACACACACACACACAACTTCATAGTGAAGTGGTTAGCACACGGCTCAACCGAGAAGGCCTGGGTTCGAGTCCCGGGTGAGGCGAGGCAAATGCGCAAGCCTCTTAACGTGTAGCCCCTGTTCAAATGATGTAGCGGTAAGTAGGTACGGGATGTAATTCTAGAGGTTGTGGCCTCGCCGTGGTGTGTGGTGTGTGTTGAGGTCTTCAGTCCTACCCAGAGATCGGGCTCTCTGAGCTCTGGGCTATTTCCGTAAGGGAAAGGTTGGTTGGATGACCAGCAGACTACCATGGTGAATAACACACGAACTCTGGTTTTTAGTACGAGCTGGAACTCTTTCCGTAGGAAAACGACTGTAGGTATTAACATACACACACACACACACACACACACACACACACACACACGACCCTTAATTTCTAATAACTCCAATGTCTGTAATCTTGAGCGTAGAAACTTCACTGTATCTTTAAACACAGCTCAAGAGGGGGATGATCGGTGGTTAGCTGCCGATCAGCTATGGTGACAAGTGTTCTGTGGTGAGGGAGGAAGAAAGGAGTACATGGCATCTCGTAACCACGCCCCGCCGAGCGGCACCCTCGGGCCTCGGGTGACGCCGCCCTGCAGCCTCGCAGTTTCGAGCCAAGTTTTCTGCCATGCACACGACCGAACTTTGATAGTTTTAGTTTTTTCGAACTTAGGTTTAAGGATATTTATTACGTGTGATTTGTGTTACCGCTGTAAGCAACGACGCATGTTTGTGGATATATGTGTTAGCGAGTCGGTACGTATATATTACTATTTTTTGTTGTGGTATGATCGTTTGTGTTGTGGTAAAACAAACATAAACATAAAGATTGCAAGTTTGTGAAGATAGTTTTAAGCACACACCAAATTATCTGGTTGAGAAACAACATTTCATTACAGATATTTGAGAAGACAAGTGCCATCTGATTATCAGGCTACTGTAAACTTGTAATTATTTTAAGGGCTATTTATATATGTACTGTACCTATATGTCTAGAAAACTGAGGTGAATCAGCGTTGTTGTAAAACACTAGTATACATACAAGGAATATGACAATGTACAGTAAGTGTATTATTTCATATCTAATTATTGTGAAATCGCAAGTGTGGGCGAGGCTGAGCAGGGTGCGGGCGGAGTGCGCGGCAAGGCAGAGCCATGATGCCCGGGAGATGGAAGACGAATCCGTTCTAGAAACGCATCATTCCTCCCACGGCCATCAGTTTATACATTCCCTAAGTGTGCACCGCTCTCTTAAGTGCTTGGCTGTCTAGCCTGATAAGAATATACTCTGATTATGTGCGATATTTGTGCATAACTTGATTAATGTTCCATTACCGTTATCTAGGTTATCTCAAAACGTTAATAAAATATATTATTTATTGTAATTGTTTATTCTTTATCTAATTTAGCATCAGGGTTCGTCATTAGAATGCAACAATAATTAACAGCTCCGTTCGCATTGCTTACTCAAGTTGATTGTATATACTTGCAGTGTTATGAAATATTATGATGGACCATACTTGAAAATCTGACGTCAGACCAGGTGTAGGCAGGATTAGGATAGCGTGTTTTTGTCTCCTGTCAATTCTTTAATTTCAGGCGTGTATGGAGGTGAGGCGATGACTCAGTTGTACGTCACCATATTCACAACTTATCTCTATACAAGTATATTAATAAATGGGTTTATGTCAAAATGTTTATTTGCGCTTCATGGTATTAGCAAAAGTTTGGTTCAAGGTCGAGATGTAAGGGATGCGTGGAAAGCTGGTCACAGCCTCGATAGGACTGGGTGGCACCGTCCACTGAGGCTATTCAGTGGACGGTGGCTGGTGTTTGTTGTGGTCTGCGTGGCTCCCAGGGAGACACGTTACTGTACAAACTTATGGAGGTTATGGGGAGAGAATGACTAGCTGTAATTTTTGAGTAGAATTTAACGATATCTTCCCGTGTATAGAGGATGCTCTACGAAATATCTATCTCAAGATTTTGCAGTCAGAGGGAGGCTATTTTTATATTTGGTTACCCTGAAAATGAAGCGTTCCGTTTATATATATATATATATATATATATATATATATATATATATATATATATATATATATATATATATATATATATATATATATATATATATATATAGTGTGTGTGTGTGTGTGTGTGTGTGTGTGTGTGTCGTTCCTGTCACATTCTAGCTACACGCGTTACAAGCTTATGCAGCGCTACAAATGATAGAGAATACGAACAGGAAGGAAATAATATTGAGAGAGAGAGAGAGAGAGAGAGAGAGAGAGAGAGAGAGAGAGAGAATGGGGAACAAATGACAGTTAAGACAAACTGAGGAGTAAGGGAGTTTACATGGCAGATGGATGGCAAGGGAATTGTAATCTAATTTCAAGTTCATTCTATTTTGCTGTCAGTAGGTTGAGGATTTGAGGTCGTCATGAGGCTCGGTGATGGCAGCTGCGAGGCGACTCAGTGAGGGTAACATGCTGGTGGGTGAGGGAGCGTGGGAGGCGAGAAGGCGAGGGGCCTGGTGGGGAGGAGAGTGGCAAGGGAGGGGGAACAAGGGAGAGAAGTGTTTGCTAGTTTAGTACACATTTGCAAGATAAGGTATAAGTTGTCTTCTCGATTATTCACACACACACACACACACACACACACACACACACGGCCCGGTAGCTCAGTGGTTAGAGCGCTGGCTTCACAAGCCAGATGACCGGAGTTCGATTCCCCGGCCGGGTGGAGATATTTGGGTGTGTCTCCTTTCACGTGTAGCCCCTGTTCACCTAGCAGAGAGTAGGTACGGGATGTAAATCGAGGAGTTGTGACCTTGTTGTCCCGGTGTGTGGTGTGTGCCTGGTCTCAGACCTATCCCAAGATCGGAAATAATGAGCTCTGAGCTCGTTCCGTAGGGTAACGTCTGGCTGTCTCGTCAGAGACTGCAGCAGATCAAACAGTGAATTACACACACACACACACACACTCTCTCTCTCTGAGAATATAATATATTTTCTTGCATTGCCCATTTTCAGTGATTATCCTCCTTTCCTTTTTTTTGCTTATATCTATTCTTCGTTTCTATTTTCTTTTTCTTATTTAGTAGATTCTATTCTATCTCCTCCTTTTTCTCCTCCTCCTCCTCCTCCTCCTCCTCCTCCTCCTCCTCCTCTCCTCTCTCTCTCTCTCTCTCTCTCTCTCTCTCTCTCTCTCTCTCTCTCTCTCTCTCTCCAGCTGAAGGAGAGAGGTGGGCGGGGAGAGAGCTTTGTTCTATTTTCTATCTTGTTCTCCCACACGTAGTTAAGTGTCAGTAATTAAAGGTAGGTTAATATCCTTGATATACATAGATAAGTAGGTCTCTCTCTCTCTCTCTCTCTCTCTCTCTCTCTCTCTCTCTCTCTCTCTCTCTCTCTCTCTCTCTCTCTCTCTCTCTCTCTCTCTCTCTCTCTCTCTCTCTCTCTCTCTCTCTCTCTCTCTCTCTCTCATTGCGATATTTTTTTCCTAACGGACATCAATGAGTGCGGCCAAATCGCCACTTCCACACCAACATTCCCACAAGTTATCTATCGTCCGGTACTTCATTCTCTGGGATCACTATTCTGCCCCCCTTCAGTATTACTCTCCTCTAACTCAATAACAGCATTTTCTCTCAAAATCTGTGCCGCTCAGGGATCGCGAATAACAAAATGAAGCGTAATAAAGTAAAATTTTATATAGACCATAATAATAATAGTTGCATTTACGTATGTTTTGTGTTTATTTACTTTTTTTTCTCTCTTCTTGATTCTCACGAGGAGCGGTAGGAAAGATATTACGTTAACCTTGTGTTCTCAACCTCCTGCCTCTTCCCCCCCTTTTCTCTCTGATTCTCTCTCTCTCTCTCTCTCTCTCTCTCTCTCTCTCGCCATCTGCCTACTTCCTTCCTTTTATTTTTCCCACGCAGTAAAGGCGGCGTCACACTAGGACTTTTCCGTCTTCTTTTTCTGTCAATTTTCTGACGACTGTCAACTTTTGCAGACGGTGGCCGTCACACACAAGCTTGCTTCCGCCTTTGCCGCGCTTGTCGATTGTAAACAAACATGGCTCCTCATTCACCCCAGCAAGCCGCGGCTTTTTTGCACCTTATAGTGTAATCAGCTGTTCTGTGATCCCAAAGGCAACGGTGACCTCTAATGCTCTCTATGAGAAATTCTTCAGAGTGTTTAGTCCACTGACAGATGACATAATTGCTCATCTTGGCCAGCTACTTGGAAGTTGCCTTGGAAATATTAAAAAGCGTCACACATTCGCACTCCCCAGGAAATGTACATACACAGACAACTGAGGAACTTTTTATTGCTAGGCTAGAAGAAAAAAATATGTATACAAATATATATTCATCAACTTATTTAAATTTCTTCTATCATGATAATAGCATTCTTCCGTTTAACAAAAAAAAAAAAAAAAAAATAAATAAAAGTGTTGATTAGAAACCATAGTTCTTATTTTGACAAAAAATTGGCGCTAGACGAAGACGATGCGTTCCGTCAGACTCAAGACGACAGAAAGAGTTGACAGAGAGTAAAAAAACGACGGAAATCGCCTGAGACGACGGAAAAAAGTGCTAGTGTGACGCCTCCTTAAGAAGGCTATGAGGTCTGTTTCTTTGCCGGGGTGTGGGTAGGGTGTTGGTGGGAGGGAGGGAGTGGTTAGGGTGTAGGCGTCGGGAGGAGAAGGTTAGGACGTGACTTCTCTCTTGCTTAAGAGAATATATGCTTTGCAGTTCAACAAAATTATCGAGGAAGTTTTTTTTTTTTTTAATTTTTTTTTATACTATGTGGGCTTTTCACGGGAATTTATGGGCTAAAGGGGATACTTTTTAGGGTACCTCCTATCTCAAAGCCCACCCGCTAGGAAACCGTGAGGAAGCCCAACCTGCACTTAGACCTGGACAGGATTCGAACCCGTGCGCTTGAAGACCTCTCGGATCCCAAAGCACGCATGGTTCCACTGTACCACGGCGGCACCTAAATGAGTCTTAATCATTCTCTTAAGTCACAAAGTACTGAAGAAAATTTTACTCAACAAAGAAAAGCTCTGGAGTAGAATTTGATAGTTTGTAGGTCATACTTTTTTTTTTTCGTTTTTTTCCCCTTTTTTTATGTTGAGAAACGGGAAATGTGTAAATGTATAGATACGAGGGAATAGTAAAAAAGAGTTAATGTCTGTTTAATCTGTTTGGCATTCGTGAGGATGAGCACTGTTCTAAGTTGTGTGTGTGTGTGTGTGTGTGTGTGTGTGTGTGTGTGTGTGTGTGTGTGTGTGTCCACTCCCTGCCGCTCACAAGTAACTTCGGATCTTGTTTACCGTAACTTGACCTCCCGCACGGAACTCCGCCATTAGTCTTTGCCACACACACACACACACACACACACACACACACACACACACACACACACACATTATTTAAGTTTTTACGTGTGTCCTTCCGATTTCAGCACTTTTTGGAATGATTATATGAAGTTTACGTTTTTTTTTATTTCAACTTGCCTATACTGTGTGTGTGTGTGTGTGTGTGTGTTTTTTTTTTTTTTTGGGGGGCCGTAGATGAGGTCATACTGCACTAAACATTTATATGTAAAAATGGTGTGTACAAAGATTTTATAATTATTTTTGTTGTTATTTTTTTATTATTGTTATTATTATTATTATTATTATTATTATTATTATTATTATTATTATTATTATTATTATTAATATTATTATGATTACTATTATTGTTTCTACTACTACTACTACTACTACTACTACTACTACTACTACTACTACTACTACTACTATTACTACTACTTCTAGTACTCGTGATAGTACTATAGTAGTAGTAAAAGCAACAGTAGCAATAGTAGTATACTCTCTCTCTCTCTCTCTCTCTCTCTCTCTCTCTCTCAGTACCACCAGCACGGCTATTAACAAGTGTATCCTACCTTGTGTTTCAGCAATGTCGATTAACGAAATCACGATCTCTGCCACACTCTCGGACAACGACTTCCCCTACGCGACAATGACCCCACCCACGTCCGACGGCGGTGCGCAGGGACGTGCCACGGAGGAAATGACAACTCCCACGACCACGTCAAGGCAAGGGACGGAGCAGCATGAGACGCAGGCGGGACAGCACCACCGAAGCGTCTCCCTGCTGGCGCGGCTCCCCAAGCTGAAGCGAGAAAAGTCCTTCTCAGAGACGCTTGAGAGGAAGAAGAAGAAAGTTAAGTTCTCCACGAGTGATGATAATGATGACGTCATCGTGGACACGCGCGTGTACGACCCTCACGTGGATCCCATCGGTGACTGCGGCGAGGATGAGGACGACCGCGCACTTCCTTCCCCCTTCAAGAAGTTCCTCAGGAAGAAGTCCAAGAAAAGGAAGTCGACGATTGAAACCCAGACAGAAAATGTGAATGACCCCGCATGGAAAGAAAAAGGCAAAAACAACTCCAAAGTGAGGAAGAATGGCGACTGTAAGGAAAGCTCGATGTGTGTCGGTGAGGGCGCCGACACTGAGCAGACCCTCCCTCCATGCCCCACAGAGAGAGGCACATCCGGAGGTGACACAGAGAGGGCCGCCGAGGAACACGCCTCCTGCGGCTGCCTCTCGACCACCACCACATCGGAGCACTGCCCTGCCAAATCCTCACCCGAGTCTGTAAGCCTGACGCGTCCCGAACCTGGCGAGGAAAAGAGTGCCAAGTGTGATGTCAGCACTGATGCTGTGGCGTCCACAGTGCCATATCCCGCAGCGACTGAAGGAAGCGAGAGCGTGTCTGCGTTTAGTGAGAGAGACGAACGAATGTGTGCCCCTGAAGGGTGCCGCGACCCCCAAGTACCTGATCAGAGTTGTGAATACATCGATAAGAAGCTTCACCAAGACAATCAAGTTCTGGTAACTCCACGTCAACCAGCAGAAGGAAGTGTGAGGCCCGGCTGCGATGCCCCTAACGAATGTCGGCCCAACTCGGGGACTCAGGAGCTTAACGCTAGCAGTGAGGCGGATTCACCACCACAGCAAAATGGGTGTTTGCTTGATGATGCGGAACTTTCACCAAGAACGCCTGAAATTAAAGACTCAAGTGTCACCTCTTGTTCGGCGACCGTCAAGCGCGAGGGCACCTTCACCCTCGACGGTCCCCCTCCAGCCAAAATCACGAAGTCTGCTGACGACGCTGCCGGCGAGAATGCAGCGCCTGCCGGAGATCAAGTTGTAGATCCCCTGCAGTTCTTCATTCCTCTAGTCACTTCTGAGTCTAGCTCAGATAATACAACCTCAGGAAAACCCGTAAAGAAAAAAGTCCCTGCACCTTTATCAAAGTCTAAAGAAAACAGATCTATGAAATCCCAAGAAACAAAGATGAAAAATAGGACTCCACAAGCCCTAGAAACAAAGACAAATAACAGATCTGTGAAACCCCAAGACAAAAAGACAAAACTCTCGGACCAATCCTCTACCGCAACAGTATTAAAAAATAGTGCAAAACAGACTTTGGCGAACGTGTGGAGAAATACTGTCAAGCCTCAGGAGACTCCAAAGAAACCATCGAAGCCCACGCCGAAGCCAGCCTGTAAAGTATCCCTAGTAAGTGAGGCTACGGCTAAGAGGCAGCAAGATGACAAGCTAACGGGAACCATCTTACTAAGGAGGCGAGAGACTTCCAAACCGGTGGCTGCCAAGGAGAAACCGGTGAGCTCGATGCAGGGCAAGGAGCAGCGCGAATCCCAGCGGCCCAGCAGAAGCCCCACTAAGACTACTCCCCGGCAAGACTTTCTTAGGAAGTCGACAGAGAAGAGCTCTATGTGGGGTGCTGTGTCCCTGGCCTCCTTCAAGAGAGATGGTACTTTCACCAAGAAGTACGACACGGAGAAGGACAGACTGCAGGCGGAATGTTCTAAGCTCAGCGTTGAAAAAGACAGGTAAATATGAAGTCCCATTCATTTATATCTTCGAAACTTGATTCATGATGCCGCTTATATATAGGAACTTTCCTGAACAACTGATAGATTAACAAACACAGAGATCATACACTTAATGAACGTGTATAAAGAATGATCTGGTTACGTTACAACGCTTTTACTTTTCGATGGTGATCAAGAATTAAAATTTTTTTTTCTGTATTCCGTCTTTTATTTTTTATTTATTTACGTCTTTCGTTGAGGTCTGACGTTTTTTCTTTACTTTTACATTTCAGGCTTCAGAGCGAACTGCACGAGGCCCGCACGAGGCTGGAGGAAGAGATGGCAGCGAGAAAGGCTCTCAGACGCACCCACGAACTCAGCCTCCGACAGCTGAGAGAAGGAGAGCTGAGAAGGACAGAAGTACTTCTTGCCGATATGAAAAACAGGTGAGAGGGAGGAAGGGAGGAACAGGAAGGGTGAGAAAGAGGAAATGAGAGGGTTTGAGACATCATATAGAGAACCGGAATTTGTTGCAATAGATAATTGTTTGAAAGGACTTGTAAAAAAGTGATAAATTCCCGTCAGCCTTTACACTTCCTTAATTTTGCAACTACCTTCTGTCTTCTTTTTATTTTGCAGTTATAGTCTCTCTCTCTCTCTCTCTCTCTCTCTCTCTCTCTCTCTCTCTCTCTCTCTCTCTCTCTCTCTCTCTCTCTCTCTCTCTCTCTCTCTCTCTCTCTCTCTCTCTCTCTCTCTCTCTCTCTCTCTCTCTCTCTCTCTCTCTCTCTCTCTCTCTCTCTCCTTCCTGCATGATGAAAACAAGAAAACACAAAAGCACTTTACAAGATTTTGGATGACGTTTTTGATCTTTCGGGGCTGTGTTTTCAATGCACCTTTTCTACGCTCTTTATGTTCCCCTTGGGCAGTGTTCCTCTTAACATGAAGAGAAAAAAATGTCAAGAATCTCCCTACCAACTCACACGATTCGTTCATTAAGTAGTCCCTGGTAATACAGCATAGTCGTGAGTCAGGACAAGGCGTGGTAGCCCAGCTCGTGTCTCAGAGGAGGAGGCGCCGTGACGAGCACACAGCTAAAGGAGATTACATCCAGGAAGCGTGACCTGATGGGAGTAGGATAAAAATTCAAACAGGATCCCTTGAGAGAGAGCACATTATAGTTTTACCTTGTCCTATTGTGCTTCTGGTAAAATTGCATAAAGTTTGAGATAACTAATTATTTTACCTTGTCCTTCTTCTTTGTGCTCGGGGTAAAGTTACATAAAGTTAAAGATAAATGGTGAAATATCTTGTCTTCCTGCATTAAGGTAGAGTTGATGATGTTCTCAGTACAAATAAACACAAAGAATGGATATGGGACTGCAATGTCAACCGTTTCAGTGTCTAATCTCGACTGTTTTTAACGTGTTTCACTGATGTTACTAAAGTTTTCAATGACATCGTGATTCTAGTAAGTTAAAAATTATTCTGCAGCATGTATGAAGAGAGAGAGAGAGAGAGAGAGAGAGAGAGAGAGAGAGAGAGAGAGAGAGAGAGAGAGAGAGAGAGAGAGAGAGAGAGAGAGAAGGGCACCTATGTGAACCCGACTAAGCATCTCATCTTCTGTGGCTTCTGAGATGAAAGAACAAGAGCATTTAAGAATATGGGTCACACCAACTAATTAATGGTAGCAACTTGGTAAACGTGGTGGGTGTTTAGCTCATAACAGTCCTGAGTGGTGACGTCATTCTAATTCTAAACGAATATGTGATATCATGCTGTGTTTTCTTAGGTCTCGCCATGCTTGTCTGTGTTATCTTTTACTATTACCATATGAAAACCAGACTAGAGTTTCGTGACTGCGCTATTCGTGGCTCACATGGACGGCGTGTGTGTGTATCAATTTTTTATCTTTTAATTTATCCATTTCTTCATGAATCGCATATTTTTACACGTACATACGTTTTCACTAGTATGTAAAGTAAATGATGCCGAGTGAAAGTGGATCGACCAGTATAGTAGAATGAATTATTTACGAAGACTTCTTGTACAATATATGTCTTCTGAGTTGCACTTAACGTTTTATTGTTACTCATGTTCTAGTTTATATCAACTTCCTACGCGGTTCTCTTGCCTTGCACAGGGGAGTGAGGATTCTGTGGTATCTTAAATTGCAGTTCTTCCTTGTCTGTCTGTCCATTTATCTTTCTCTTCTCTTTCTCTCTCTCTGTCTCTCTAAGACGATGTAGAGCGAAAAAGAAATATTACGATAGCCCTTTACATTGAGAGCTTCTTTGTTTTACGAATAATTTTGTCTAAAGTCAACCAGTCAATCAATCAATCACTCAAGCCTTGCTACGTAGGTTATTTTTACGCAGCGGCTCCTTTGCGCTGGGCTTCCTCTAACGTTTGACGGATCCTCATAAGTCGTTTCTTTGCCTCTGTAGACTGGAGGATGAGAAACGCGAGTCGCTATTGCAGCAGAAGGACGTCCTGTCGAGGTGCCATGAGAACGAACTGATGCGTGCCGAGAGGGAGCGGGAGGAGAGCCACCGGAAGGTTCTCATGGAAGCCCGCACGGCGCAGGAGAGGTTGAAGGCGGAGATGAGGCGGGAGGCACATAGGTGAGAGAGAGAGAGAGAGAGAGAGAGAGAGAGAGAGAGAGAGTTTATATGTAGTATTTTTATATAATTCTTGACCCAAAGCGTGTCTAACAATTCCATTTCTTCTCTCCCCCCTCCAACGACCCACAGACCTGAGCCTTCCCTCTCGCCCTGCTGCCGCTGCTCTGACCGTGACCTGGAGCGCATGAACCGAGACCTGTCCGCGCTACGGGAACACAAGAAGAGGCTGGAGGAGGCTCTGCAGGTATGTACTGGGCTGTATTTACCCACTTGTATCTACACACGACCTGATTTACACTCGTATGATCATGTCTTTGTATCTGTATTTGTCCGTGTATTTTCCCTTGTGTTGCCGGGGGAGAGGGAGGAAGGGGTTATACAGAGGCGGTCACAGGGTGCAGGGAAGAGGTGGCTTGGTAGAGTGACCCATTTATCAGGGTGAAGAGAAGGTGGGCATTGGGGAGGGTAGGATTGTGGGAAAAGTGAGAGAAGGAGGTGCGAGTATGCTGGGAAGGGAAGAATTTAGCTATCAGTGGTTATGGTAATGGGAAGGGATGGGCTTTGCTGCTTGCTGTGGTCACAGTGGTGGCGGAGGTGGTGGGGGTGGTGGGAAAGGCAGTGCAATGGCTGGGCGGTGGGAGTGAGTGGAAGTACGAGTAGTTATGGTGACTGGTAGGAGGAACAATAAATAGCGGTGGTAGTGCAGGCGGTTGCTAGAGGGTGAGTCATTCCCTGAGTATGAAAGTGACCCCAGGCTGTCTATGTGTTGTATGAACCCAGTGCCTCTCTCCCCTCAGCCTTCATCCCCTCCCAGCTCCGTGCCTCCTACCCTCTCCCTTGCCCAGTCTCTCTCTCTCTCTCTCTCTCTCTCTCTCGTGATCTCCAAGACGTATCTGGAGTCACGGCCGCCGCTGTCTCGCCGTCACGCTGCTCACGATCCTTAGTTAACTGACTGACTGCCTACCTTCTCACTACCTGGCGTTGCACCTGAGCTATTGATCATTGGGCTGAGGCGCATAAGGGAGAGGATTGGTCTTGATGTTCCAGAATTGTGTAGTGTTATTATTTTTACATCGTCTTTATTCTACAACCACCATCATCACTACTACCACCACTACTATTACTATTACCATTATTACTGCTGCTTATATTGCTCTACACTTTCTTCTTGTCTATTTTTACCTCTTCCTCCTCGTCTTTCTTCTCCATCTCATCATCTTGGTCCTCCTCGTTGTCCTCCTCTTCTTTCCTTTGCCCTTGAGTGGAATGAGGAAGTGGGCGTGAGTGACGGGGGTGGAGGACGGGGCGGCGCTTGCAGTGTGATGGTGAAGAGAACTCGATCTAACCAGGGGGGCGCAGCGAGGCAGGGCGAGGCAAGACAGGAGGAAGCAGGCATGGATTTAGAGGAGACAGAGCGGAACAATAAGGTGCATGACGAGCTTGAGGAGAAATAGAAGGCAGGGTGGATATGAGGAGAGAGAGCGAGACAGGAGAGTGCATGACAAAGTTTAGAGGCTCATGGTGGTGGCGAAGTAGGGTGAGGCCGTTGAGGGAGGCCGTTGGAGGAGTGGATGCAGTGAGTGCATGGCGTGGCGGTTGTGAGTCATGGGATCAAGTGACAGGCGAGACGGATACGCCCCTTGAACTTCACTTGACGACCTGTTACCGCGGCGGGTGTGAGGCAGACGGCGGGGGTGGTGGGTGGGTGGTTGGGGGTGAGGAGAGGCATTTTGGCGGGAAGATGAGGAGTGCGAATGTTAGAAAATGGGAAGAACTACGGGAGAGGATAAGTTTACTGGCCAATAGACACTCAATAGAAAAACAAAATGAAGAATAAGAGATACATTTTGGTTGGAAGACTTTG
The DNA here is from genome assembly GCF_017591435.1 of Portunus trituberculatus. Lineage (NCBI taxonomy): Eukaryota > Metazoa > Arthropoda > Malacostraca > Decapoda > Portunidae > Portunus > Portunus trituberculatus. The sequence continues at coordinate 7,052,978 of NC_059300.1, read as the reverse complement.
AATACGAATATAAGCAGATGAGTAGTATTGGATGAGGAAATAGAGGCTAGGCTGTATAACTAAAAACAAAAGAAAACAACAACACATAAAGAGAAGCAGAAAAACTAAACAGTAATAGCGATACATTTTGGCGGGAAGATTGAAGGATGATAAGTACAATAGGCTTAGTATAGACAGCCTTGAAGGGAAGACGAGCAGTAGTAGGGAAGAGAAGAGTAGACGGTGACGGGAGGGTGATAGAGTGAAGAGAGACAGAGTGATAGGCTGAGGAGAGACAGGCTAAAAGGGAGACGAGTGACGATTCAGGACCGGGAAATTTGAAAGAAGATGGAAACGGTTGGAAGATGCGGAGTAGAAGGATAGGAGCAGGAAGATAGAAGGGTTACAGAGGATAGGAATAGCAGAGGAGCGGGAGGATTGTATAAGCATTGATAGAGTAACAGGGAGAGAGGATAGAGAGAGATGGTAATGGGGGCAATAGAACACTCACGCCATCAACACATTTGCAACAACAGAAACATCATACTCTCCACCACCATCACCATCTCCTCCACCACTACCACCACCACTACTACTACTATTACTACTACTACTACTACTACTACTACTACTTTTACTACTACTACTACTACTACTACTACTACTACTACTACTACTACTACCAACCACTTCTTTACTCAAACAACCAAGTCTTTGAAGGGTTTCGAAATGCTAACTATGTCACTTCATCTTCCCTCCCATCTTCCCTCCCTCCTTCCCTCCCTCAGTACTTCATTCCCTTCCCTTCATCCTCTCATTCTTTCCCTTCTTCCCCTCATCCCTCCCTTCGTCAGTAACCACCACCACCACCACCACCAACACCAAGTATAACAACAACAACAACAACAACAACAACAACAACAACACACCCCTTCAGGAAAGAAAAGATGGAAAAAAAATGTTGCACTTTTCCAACGTCATTCGGTTGAAATTCACCGTAAAATGCAATGGTAGAATGACTCTTAAGAATGTGTCTTCAGTGCCAGAAGTGGTGGTGGTGGTGGCGGCACTGAGAGAGCCATGCGGGGTGGTGACGTCACGTGGCATTTGTGGCGGGAAGAACTGAGAGAGAGAGAGAGAGAGAGAGAGAGAGAGAGAGAGAGAGAGAGAGAGAGAGAGAGAGAGAGAGAGAGAGAGTACAAGATAAGGTTAAGTAGGTAAGGTCTTGCATGGTAAGGGAAGGGATGTGGTTAGATTAAAGCAAGTGAACGCTTTTAGATAACTGAAGGAATGGTGGTGGTGGTGGTGGTGGTTATGGTATCATTCTCTCTCTCTCTCTCTCTCTCTCTCTCTCTCTCTCTCTCTCTCTCTCTCTCTCTATTACACTTCTTTCATCTCATTTCCTTCTTCATTATCTCATTTATATTTTTCCCATTCTTATTCCCCTTTCTTGTATTATAAGCCTCTAGTTTTTCTTTTATATCTGTTCCTTTTTTCTTTCTCTCCTGCTTTTATCTACATTTTTCTACCTCTTTTTCTTTCTCTGGCTGTCGTTCATCCCTATCTTCCTTTCCTTTCCTTTTCATAATTCATTCTTAATTCCTTTCCACCTTTTATATATCGTTCCTCTTCTTCATAACTTTTCATCTTGTCTTCTTCTTCTTCCTCTTTTTGTTTTTATTTTCCCATATTAACACATCTTCACACATTACTCCCATTTCTCTCTCCTGTTCCTCATATCTACTTATTGTGCTCCTTCTTTCGTTTCTTCTATATTGTCTATATCCAGACACCAGCTCTCGTTCCCTACACGCTCTCCTTTCTCCCTCGCCTTTTTCTTTCCTTGTCTCCTGCTCTCCAAACATCCCTTATGGTCCGGATAAACATTTCCCTCCTTCTATGAATATGTGTACTAGAGCAACCAGACCACCCACACCAAGCCACTCTACACACACACACACACACACACACACACACACACACACACACACACACACACACACACACACACATGTATGTACTCCTACGCAGATACACAGATACGTTTACGCTTTTAATGTGTCTTCCATATCCGAGAGCGCTTACACACACACACACACACACACACACACACACACACACACACACACACACACACACACACACACACACACACACACACACACACACACACACACACACACACACCATATATACATACATAGATAGAGACACGTTATCTCGTTTACATGCTTATCCCACACCCTCCCACACTCACGACCCACACACACACACACACACACACACACACACACACACACACACACACACACACACACATTTTATCACCTTCTGTTGGCATCTTTATCTCGAAGGACACTCTTCTGTCTCAGTAAAGAGCATCAGTTTGTTTGCTCTCTCTCTCTCTCTCTCTCTCTCTCTCTCTCTCTCTCTCTCTCTCTCTCTCTCTCTCTCTCTCTCTCTCTCGTAGTAGTAGTAGTAGTAGTAGTAGGAGTAGTAGTAGTAGTAATAGTCTTGCAATATGCTGTCTATTTATTCACACACACACACACACACACACACACACACACACACACACACACACACACACACACACGTGGTGCTGCAGAGGCGTGGTGGCAGTGGTGATGGTGGCGTTGGTGGTGGTGCCAAGGTGGAGGTGTAAATTTAGTTCCTCTGGAGGGGGCGTCGCTCCCTCTCGCACCCTCTCTTGTGGAAAGGAGAGGGAGAGGGTGAGGGAGAGAGGGAGTCAAGGGGATATTACCATTAATCACCATGGTCCTCGTTTATCAGTGTCATTATCATCATTAACAGCAGGAGAGAGAGAGAGAGAGAGAGAGAGAGAGAGAGAGAGAGAGATACATACCATGCCTTGTCTCTATTTTTCTTTTCTAATCCTCCCTCCTTTTCCTCCCTCTTCCATATCCCCACCCCATCTCTGCTCTCCCTTCCACCTCCCTCTTCATCCTCTGTCTCTCTCCCTCCCTCCTTCCTCTTGTCTGACAGCGGCAGGTGACGCAGATTAAGGGAGGAAGGGGAGCAGGTGAAGCTGTTTTTTTGCTTACCTGTGCCAAAAAAAGAAAAAAAGAAAGGTGAAGGAAGCAAGGAAGGGATGAAATAAAGAAGAAATAGTTTAATGAAGGAAGGAAGAAGAGAAGGAATGAAAAAAGAGGAAGGAGGATAGGAAGAAAATAAAAAGCCTATAAAGCTGAAAGAAATGAAAGAAGTAAGGAAGTTTTAGAAAATGGAAACAGAGGAAGGAAGGAAGTAAACAACGAGAGAATAGGAAGACGAAGGGAAGAGAGAATAAAGAAAAAAATAGGAAGAAATTAATAATAAACGAAGAAAGTTGAGAGAGAGAGAGAGAGAGAGAGAGAGAGAGAGAGAGAGAGAGAGAGAGAGAGAGAGAGAGAGAGAGAGAGCGGGGGGGTGGGGGGACAGGCTAGATAGACAAAGGCTGAGGCTCGTAAACAAATAACGATAACAAGAATCTCCAAACCCTTGACTTTGTTTGTTTTAATGAAGGGAACCACTTCCGCCAGACCTCACCTGGGTATTCCGAGGCCGAGAGAGAGAGAGAGAGAGAGAGAGAGAGAGAGAGAGAGAGAGAGAGAGAGAGAAGTCGCCTCCCTACATACATTTTCCTCGACCATCTTTTCCCCTCAACTATTGCCACAAAAACATGCAGGCCACAAATTCTTAAGGGCGTGAGGGCTGAGTGAGGCTACTTTAGTGCTGCGTGGCTCTGCTTGGGCACGAGAGGGGAAGGAGGAAAAGGGGGAGGAGGAGGAGCAGGAGGAGGAGATGGAGTAGGAAGAGGAGAGAGGAAAAAGTGAGGAAATCGAATATATTTTACTGGCAGCACCAGGAAGACTCTGCGTGTGTGTGTGTGTGTGTGTGTGTGTGTGTGTGTGTGTGTGTGTGTGTGTGTGTGTGTGTGTGTGTGTGTGTGTGTGTGTGTGTGTGTGTGCGCCCCCTTAGTAACTGTAGTGTTTAACTGTTTAATATTATAGTATTTAGTTAATTAATTAATTATTTATTTATCTTTTTATGTATGTATGTATCAATCTATCCATCAGTTTATCTATCTATCTATCTATCTTTCTATCTATCTATCTATCTATCTATCTATCTATCTGCATCCTCATGTCTGTATTTTTTAGGTATTCTATCTTAAGTTTAATTGTACTCTATAGTCTTCAGTCTATAGTAGACGCTGTACATATATTTTTATTATATTTAAGTGTATATTCGTCAAATAGCAAGTATATATTCAGAAGATGAATATAAAAGCAGTTAATCAGTAAATTTTTATCATGTACAAGAATTCTTTTAACGTATATTCATTAAATAAGACTATGAATAAAGCTGACAACAAGATAAAGAAGAGAAACAGAGGAAGATTAGGAAAGGTTAGTGTAGGTGGAGGACTTGAGTCATACCGTGCTTCCTCTATTCTCTTTCCTATCCTTTACCTTCTCTTCTTTACTTGTTCTGTCTATCCACGGCCATCCATCGTATTCTCTTTTCTATCCTTTTTTTACTTTCTTCTTTCTAACCTTCAATATTCGTTTCCCTTTCCATTGCTTTCTTCCATCCAATTCTCTCTCCTATCCTTCTTTACTTCTCTTCTCTACCTCCTCAGTTTCTCCATGTTCTTTATTATTACTTACTCTCCCTCCTCTTTCTTTACCTTCTCTCCTCTCTCTGCTTAGCATCGCCATGTCCTTCACGTCTTTGTTCTGTATTCCACCATTCCTTATATACTTTATCTGTTTAGCGTTTGTATTTCTGTATCCTCTTTCCTATTCTCGTTAATCTTCTATAACTGTTTAGCTTCATGTCCTCCTACATCCTCCCTCCTCCTCTGTACCAAGGCCACGTAAAGAGTCTTATGCCAGTATTCACAAACGCCTTGCTCTCTAACCACGGCAATTTTCTAAGGCCACAGGGAGGACTATCCGAATTTTCATGACAGTTTCTCTTTAATAAACTAGAAATCTTGCCAATCCATCACCAGAACCATAAGAATACCCTTGAAACACGTGTATCTTCAACTAGAGCATTTAAAAGCAGTGATGGTGAGAGAGCGAAGCGTTTCAGAATACGGGGTTTAGGAGGGGGCGGCGCACGTATAGGCTGAGACAGGTAAGGGGGAAGATGAAGGTGGTGTGCTGGCTGGTTGAGGTCTCTTGAGTGTGAAATTTTGATAAGGTTAATTTTCAGTATGACCTTGGGGGAGACTCGATAAGTGCAGTGCGTAGGGCTGGCTGGGGCTCTCTCTCTCTCTCTCTCTCTCTCTCTTTGGAGGACAACATTAACAGAATCACGCCACATCAAACAAGAAGGTCTCGTGACGCGCGCGCGCACACACACACACACACACACACACACACACACACACACACACACACACACACACACACACACACACAGAGAGAGAGAGAGAGAGAGAGAGAGAGAGAGAGAGAGAGAGAGAGAGAGAGAGAGAGAGAGAGAGAGAGAGAGAGAGATAATGGAGGATAACGAAAAGAGACACATGAGCTGAGGGAAGCCAAGGTTGTGGTGGGCGGGAGGAACTGCTTTGAAGGAACGAGGGAAGGGAGAGGAGAGTGATGGGGTGAAGGGAGTGAGGGGACGAAAGATGGGAAGGGACGAGACATGAGGGAGAGACAGCCAGAAATACAGAGAGAGAGAAAGAAGGAGAGAAAGAAGAAAGATAAATGGCTGAAGTATTTCGTGACGCCTATTGGATGATATTAATAAATCCTGTTTTTTTATTGGATGGTCGATTGTAAAGTGAAGAGAAAATTTGTCTGTTACTCGTGGCCTTAATACTCGTAAAGATCTTGACCTGTGTAGACCAATCATTCGGACTGAAGGCAGGTTTACTTCATATTCTCCATGAGATAAGGGCTTCCATAAGCACCTACAACTTTTTACATTATTTACTTTGTTTCTTTGATATTCTCCACCAGATAAGGTGTCCATAAGTATTATAACTTTTTTTATACATTTAATTATTTTTTTGCTTTTGGAACAGTTGTATAGTTTAGAGGAAGACGAAATCAACTCCTTATTCTCCATTTTTCTATGAGTGTCATGCGAGCAGTTCTTTATAGTATTATGAACATTAAATGTGATGACCAAAACGATGAAGGAACAAATGAGTATAATCTTGACATTTATTGACTATTAAGAAAGGGTAAATTAATTTATGTCACTCCTTGTGTCCTATAACCCCGAAGTGTTTTCCCGCGTCCCCCGTGATGAAGAGTGATGGAAAGGGAACTTTTTATTAAGTTTTCTGAGGTAGAGTGAAGAGGGAGCCACGTGGTTGCTAATCTGAGAAGCTGTGTGTGTGTGTGTGTGTGTGTGTGTGTGTTTGTAATTCACCCACGGTCTTAAGGTTCACGTGCAGGACTCGTGGTGGCCAGCAATTACCCTCCCGGAGAGAGCTTATGGTTCATGAAATCTGAGCTATGGGTGAGGCTGAGACCTTGGGCTATGTTTTGAAACACTTCTGCATTGCACTTCCATTACATTCTGAAGGCTCTAGTTGAAGTTGCACAGATTTTAAATGTTTTCCTCACGTTTCTACAAAGTAACATTTCTACGTTATTAACTGGAGAAACATTTTGAGAACCCGGTTAAATATTTCTATGACCTTTTGAGGAATAGTCGTGGAGAGAGAGGGGAGCGTTTCTGAATACTTGTTCATCGACTGCACTGCTATAGTTCTTTTGGTCCCTGGGGACAGTCACTGCTCGCCCGTCACTACCCTTAGCAACTTGGGCGGGACGCAAACCTCCATCTGCCAAGTGCAAGGGCGTTAACACTGAGGTAGCGATGTGTGTGTGTGTGTGTGTGTGTGTGTGTGTGTGTGTGTGTGTGTGTGTGTGTGTGTGTGTGTGTGTGTGTGTGTGTGTTTTACGGATAGGGAGAGGCTAGTTTAGATAGTAATCATTGTAACTGACACCACCACCATCACAACCACCATATCCACCATCACTACCACAACCACCATCACCACAACCGTCACTCACATACACCACCACAGCTATACCAACACCAACAATAGTATTAATAACAACAACAACAACAACAGCGAGTACTCCTCCTTCCTCCTCCTCCTCCTCCTCCTCCTCCTCCTCCTCCTCCTCCTCCTCCTCCTCCTCCTCCTCCTCCTCCTCCTCCTCCTCCTCCTCCTTTTACTACCATAACAGAAACGCATTTACTTTCTTGTCTATCTTTTCCTTTCTTCTTTTTTTTTTCCCCCGTATCTGTACATATACATGACAACTACCATCTTGGCAGTTTTTTTTTTTACCTTCTTAAGATTAACACTTTTGCCACCTAAACACACACACACACACACACACACACACACACACACACACACACACACACACACACACACACACACACACACACACACACACACACACACCTGGGGTTTTGGTGACAGTATTTTTATCGTGTCTAGAAGGGTGGAGGTCGCAGGTGTAGGGGGGAGATTGTTTTAGTGAACCTAGGAGTAAAAGGCTGGGAAGGAGGAGGAGGAGGAGGAGGAGGAGGAGGAGGAGGAAGAAGAAGAAGAAGAGAGTGCTGGCGGGGAGAAGAGACGGATAAAAATGTGTGATGGTGATGTGGCGATGATATGTGTTTAGTTGGTGACTTTATGTGATCAGTTTAGTTAAATTGGTATGTGATTATGTGATGGAGTTAGTAATTAATGGCATGTGGTGATGTATTGTGGTGGCGAGTGTGGTTAGTGTTATATGAAATAAGGTGTGTGCTGTGGAATCATCATTTGTTATTTCATTTACATATATGGTTTAATCGTGGTGATGGTGGTATGTAGCGAGCGTGATGAAGACGATAAGTGGAAGACATGGTTTGTGGAGAATGATGAGTGTGGTGGAGTGTGAAATATGGAAGAACAGGCAATGTGGAATTTATGTGGTTGTGGTGGTGGTGGTGGTGTGTGTGTGTGTGTGTGTGTGTGTGTGTGTGTGTGTGTGTGTGTGTGTGTGTGTGTGTGTGTGTGTGTGTGTGTGTGTGTGTGTGAGAGACGGTAGTACTATGATGAGAGAGAGAGAGAGAGAGAGAGAGAGAGAGAGAGAGAGAGAGAGAGAGAGAGAGAGAGAGAGAGAGAGAGAGAGAGAGAGAGGAAGAGATAGAAAAAAGAAAAAGAATGATGAAAGGGGATCAGGAGTCAGGATGGTAAGATGGGAAAGGAGGAAGGAAGGAAGGGGTTGAGATGTGGACGAGGGGAGTGAAGAAGGGGAAGAAGGGGAAGGAGAGGGATGTGAGGAAGGGGTGAGTGCAGAAATAGCGGTGCCGAGGTGGCGTTTGGTGTTCGAATTGGCTACTTCCTGCTGCCTCTGCTTACTGCTCCTGCCTCCCCTCCTCCTGCTCCTCCTGCTGCTCCTTTCCTCCTTCATCGCCTCAGTGTAGCTTATCACAAACAGCGTCTTAGATGGGTAAAGTTGTTTGTGTCTGCTTGTTTTTCCTTTGTGTTCGTTAGTGATTTTTTTTTTTTTTATAGTTCTTTCTTGTGTTTTCTTGTGTTTTCTTCTTTTCTTCTATTTCATTCGTTTTTTTGTTTTGTCTTTTCTATGACTTTTTTTTTTATCTAATTTCTACTTCCCGTTTCCTTTATTTTCTTCCCTTACTTATCTTATTTTTTTTTACCCTTTCCTCAATATTTTTTTAAAGTTTTTAATTTCTCCTTATCTTCTTCCTTTTCTTATGTCTAATTCTTTTCTTCCTTACCTTTTCCTATGTTTTTAAGCCTTACTATATACCATCTACCTTTCTTCTTCCTTTCTCATCTCTATTTCTTTCTCTTCCCTTATCTTTTCCTGTCTTTCACTCACTGTATACCATCTTCCTCTCTTCTCCCTTTCCTTATCTCTAATTCTTTTCTTTCCTTACCTTTTCCTATGTTTTAACCTTTACTATATACCATCTTCCTTTCTTCTTTCCTCATCTCTCCCCCTTCCTTTTTTCTTTCTTTTTCTTTCAGCATCTTATTTCAAACCATTAATCTTTTCCTTTCATTAATTTTCTTGCCTCACCTCTTCATCTCATAAACCTCTCACATTTATCTCTTCCCATCTTCCTCCTTTCTTCACTTATTCTTCTTCCTCTTAAGTCCTACAAATGTACGACCTTCTCCTTTTCTTTCCTTTTTCTTCCTCGCCTCTTCCTTTCTTTCATCATTTCCTCTTTCTTAAGTCTCTTCTTCCTCTCTTCTTACATTTTTTTTCTGACGGGTACTTGAATGAAAGGCGTAAGAGACATAAATAAGGAGGAAGATAAGGAGGGAGAAGAGGAAGTGGAAGAGGAAGAAGAGGAGGAGGAAGAAGAGGAAGAGGGACATTCATGATCTCGAATTTCTACTGATGATATGTGTAATGTGTGTGTGTGATTGTGTGTGTGTGTGTGTGTGTGTGTGTGTGTGTGTGTGTGTGTGTGTGTGTGTGTGTGTGTGTGTGTGTGTGTGTGTGTGTTTGACCTGAGCAAAGATTGATGTAGGATGTGGTGTGAGGAGCGAAGATAAGTATAGAGAAGGAAGAAAGGAAGGAAGGAAGGAAGGAAGGAAAAGGGAGGAAAGGAAAAGGAAGGAGAGAACTCGAATCACAGGGAAGAAAAAAGATTGTGAAGAAAAAAATAATGACGTGTAATAGTTTCCGGAATGTGTGTGTGTGTGTGTGTGTGTGTGTGTTTCGTTTGGTCATTCTCTCTCTCTCTCTCTCTCTCTCTCTCTCTCTCTCTCTCTCTCTCTCTCTGTCGCATTGTTGTCTGCCTACGTGGACTCCTGCCAGGATGTGTGTGTGTGTGTGTGTGTGTGTGTGTGTGTGTGTGTGTGTGTGTGTGTGTGTGTGTGTGTGTGTGTGTGTGTGTGTGTGTGCGCGCGCGCGTCTGTGTGACCTGACCTTCCACGAGATTCCTACCTCACACCAAAAACTAGAACTAAACATATGGCTTTTAATTCGTCTACATCTTCCATAACGATTTATAATTTACCAATGAGTCTCATAAACACCTGCTGACGCTTTCCCAATAATGGTGCTGAGATCATCACGAGGCACGTTTTTTTATGCCTCGTTCCCTGTGGCACATATCCTGGCCACTTCCTGGTACGTAACGACCGGATTTAGTGAGCACCTTGCGTGAGGAAAGGAGGGAAAATCGTGAAATGTTTATATCACTCAGGAATGGGCATGTTTTTTCTTAACTTTATTTAGAAGTGAAATGTTTTTAACCCCTTCAGTACTGGGACGCATTTCTACCTTGAATTTTAGGTATGACTAGACGATTTCATTTACATTAGGAAGGCTCTATGGAGGTTAGAAGATTAATGGTCAGAGTCTTCACTAGTTTAATCCCCACATAAATTTCTGAAGCTGTATAAAATCACCATAGCAAGCAGAATGAATATGGAAACGTGTCATGATACTAAAGACTTTAAAAAATCAAATAAAAAAACAGACAGCAGCGACAGGTTCCCGCAGACAGGTGTAGGAGGGTGTAGCGGGCCGCCCCTGCAGGAAGGTGTGTTGGGGCAGGGACTAACTGGTTAACATCTCGCGGGCCAAGCGTCTCACAGGTGGAATGCTAAGTGGCTTGTAATTACTTTCCGGGGAAGTGACTGAAAGTTGTTTGTGTCGCGCGCTGAGTACGAGGCGAGTAGAGGGAGTCATGCAGGGTGTTGATTGGCGTTGCTGGGGTGTATTAATAATTGGTGTGGGACGAGGAGCTTCAGATGCGCGCACACACACACACACACACACACACACACACACACACACACACACACACACACACACACACACACACACACACACACACACACACACACACACACACACATATATATATATATATATATATATATATATATATATATATATATATATATATATATATATATATATATATATATATATATATATATATATATACACACACACACACACACACACACACACACACACACACACACACACACACACATATATATATATATATATATATATATATATATATATATATATATATATATATATATATATATATATATATATATATATATAGAGAGAGAGAGAGAGAGAGAGAGAGAGAGAGAGAGAGAGAGATTTGTAATATATAATAAGAGGAAGAACATGATGTAAAACACTGATTTATTACCGTTCTTCAGTCACTGGGGATTATTGCCTCTTTCTCCTCATCAATCAAAGTCACAGCCTGTTATTTCCTTCACGACACAAAACAACACAGCAACCAGTGCCTCTGCAGTGCCTCACGACGCCCTTCCGGCGCCACACGAGCAGGATGCTTAACCTCTTCACTGCTGTTTAGCACACTTTGAAACTTTTTTTTTTATTTTTTTGTTCGCGGTCACTTGCAAATATGCAAACATTGTATAGTGGGCAGAAATTGCGAAATCTAGTCCTTTATTATCATCTTTCTTGTAGATGATTAAAAAAGTTTCATACATTTCTTTTGGTGTTGTGAAGTGTTGCATATCACAATGAAAGGGTTAAGTCTTCAGTCTCCAGGGGCGTGGGACTCGCTGAGCTACCCGGGTGGCGGCGTGAGAGGCTGCCGCGCGGCCCTGATGGCGTGCCTCGGGAGCGCTGGTGGCTTGTACTCGTACGCAGGGTGCTGGGAGCCACCGGAAAGGGGTGTCTCACGAGTGGTGCTCAGGGTGGATGAAGGGAACCATGGAGGGGTGGTGGAGGAGCAGGGAAGTCCACCTGAGACCCTCACGTCCTACTCATTCCGCTTCCTACCGTTTCGTGTGGGTGACTGCACGAGAGACGCCAGTAAACTTTTTCACAGGTGCACTTGTGCTGAACAGTTACGTTGATATATTTCATTACTAACTTCCTTCACTAACCTATTCATAACACGAAGCTTTGGTGTAAATAAACATCATTAGTAAACTTCATGTATTCAGAACAGGAAACATTAACTTAGCTAGCGTCACCAGTAATTTTTTTTGTAAACGTACTTCATCAATACAAAGTTCAAACAGTGATTGCAGTCTCTTCCCCGCCTCCTTATACGAGTCAAGGCTGTACGCATTTCGTGAACTGTGAGTTGTGGCAAGGATGACTCGTGGAAGGATTGCCTCACGTACCCTCAAGGAAGACTTAATTAGAGAAGCAAGACAACAATTATATTTAGCGCGACCTCGAAATACTTGGCCCAGAGCTTCATTGAGATCATACACATACTAGTTAACATACTTACGATCAGACGAGGAAGTGAGGATGTGAATCAGAGACCTTATAAAGTCTACCTGACGTCATGGCGTAATAGGATGAAATTTTCCCACTGGTCGCAATGCTCAGGGCGCAGAATTAGCCATAAGTGAGGTAATTTATGAGGCGTACATAACGTCAGTGTGTGAGAATCGGTCTGTGGCTCTTCTCACCTCACCTTCCTTCCATCTTCTTAGCCCGCGGCATTGTTTTATTCCACTCCATTGCAGTACAGGACGAACTGGTGCACTGGAATGGAGAAGGAGGCAGAAAGTGAGGAGCCTAGACGGGCAGGGGTGGAGTGGGCAATGTTGATAAAAACGTGACGAAAAGGCAGTGCAGAGGAAGAATGTTGTATAATGGAAGTAAACCTAAATTTAACCTCTTCAGTACCATGACGCGTCTTCATATTCATCTGGTTACTATTTAGTGATTTTATACATCTTCAGAAACTTACATGGGGATTATAATAGTGAAGACTGGCCATTAATCATCTGTCCTCCATAGACCTAATCGTACACAAATCTCAGTAAAAATGTGTCCCAGTATTGAAGGGGTTAATATACGATTTCATATTACTCGTATGAAAAAAGAAATAAGCAAAGAGCAAAGGTGAAAAAAAAATAAAGAATAATAAATTGAATACTGCGTCCGCTTGCGAAACTTAGATCAGTGGAAATGGAAACGAGCAAATGTGAAAAAAAAGAAAATAAATAACCTTCGCTGAAAGAAACTTGGGTTAGTGGAAGAGGAAAGATTAACTGCAACGCCGCCCTGCTAGTCTTCCGCCTCCACCACCTACACCACCTACACTACTCCGGCTGGCGGCGTAATGTAGCGGTACTCCGGAGTGTTGTGGGAGAGAGGGAGTGTGGTGGTGGGAGGGGAGCACAGCAGGTGATTGTGGGTCTTGGTTGGGAGTGTGTGGTTGCGATTATTTCCGGTCAGATTTCCTTGTTTTGTTTCATAT
>NC_059300.1:7009751-7037251 GCF_017591435.1 Portunus trituberculatus | reverse complement strand
CAGTGTGGGTGGGAAGAAATTAGAGGAAGGGAGGAGCAGAGGAACGAGGGACGAGAGGGTTGGGTTGCGGTTTGTTGAGAGAGAGAGAGAGAGAGAGAGAGAGAGAGAGAGAGAGAGAGAGAGAGAGAGAGAGAGAGAGAGAGAGAGAGAGAGTGTTTGTGTTCAACTGTCTAAAAGATGTCCCGGAAGTGTGCCATTTGGTGGTGATTAAGGGAGGAGGAGGAGGAGGAGGAGGAAGAGGTCATCTAGTGCACACATAGATCATATAGGAGGTGGAGTAGAAGAGGAGGAGGAGGAGGAGGAAGCAAGTTAAGGATGTGCTGAATGTAACCTCTTGAATGATAGAGTGAAAGGATGGAAGGATGAATGGAAGGGGCACGAGAGCGATATATATATATATATATATATATATATATATATATATATATATATATATATATATATATATATATATATATATATATATATATAGAGAGAGAGAGAGAGAGAGAGAGAGAGAGAGAGAGAGAGTGTTTTTAATGGAGGAAAAGGAGGAGAAACGTAAGAGTGTATAAAGATGACGAATGGAGTAGTGGAGGAAAGAAGATGGAGACAATGTAGGAGGAAAGGTCGATGCTTCCGCTGTAAAAGGCAAAGGAGGAGAGAAGAATGGAAGGAAGTAAAGAAGGAAGGAAGAAATTTACAGAAAACGAAGTAAGGAAAGATGAAAACAATGAAGAAATTAATGTACTGTCTTAGAAAGAAAGGGAAGAAAGAGAGAAGGAAGGAAGAACGAAGGAAGGAAGGAAGGAATTAAGGAAGAAGAAGGAAAAGTAAAGCAATAAGGAGGGGAGGAAAGAAAATTGGAAGTAGTGAAATAAGGAAGGAGGATAAATAAAGAGAAAAAGGGAGAAAAAAAAAAAATAAGGAAGGACAGAAAGAAAGAAAAAAAGAGCAAAAGAAGGAGAAAGGAGTGAGTGACAAAGAAGAATATAGGAAGGATAAGGGAAAGAAAGTTTTCCTCTTCTCTTCTGCCTCCTCTTCCAATTACATATTCTCTTCCCTTTCTCTCTTTCATCCTTTTCATCAAGCCTCTCTTTTCCTCCTTCTTTTCTCTTTTTCCTTTCTCCTTCTTCACTGTGCCTCTCTTTCATTCCTTATCTTTCTTCTTGTTCCTCCTCCTCCTCCTCCTCCTCCTCCTCCTCCTCCTCGTTAAACACGTTGATGCATAGAAACCAAACCTCCAGACACCTTTATTCCCGGCACAACAACCTAACCACACAAAAGGAGGGAGGGAGGGAGGGAAAATGAAGGAGGAAAGAAGGAAAAGGTACAGGATAGGGAGGAAAAGGTCATGGAGGGGAAAAAATGGAGAGAGAGAGAGAGAGAGAGAGAGAGAGAGAGAGAGAGAGAGAGAGAGAGAGAGAGAGAGAGATGAAAGCTGAAAAGGGAAAAGGTTAGAAGCACGTCATGTAAAATAGGTCTACGAAGTAAGGGTAAAGGATTGAGGTGACTTGACGCACCTCGTGGCCAAACAGAAGCAGCTGTGTCGCCTCTCACAGAACGTGCTCAAGGTACAGGAAGGAAGGAAAGGGCGTTGCTGTCTGTGGGGCGCCTGGTTGTGTTGGTGAAGGTGTTTTGGGTGTAGTTGTGTAGGTTTGTTTGGTTTTGCTATTCTTGTTGCTATTGGTAATGGTGTTAGTGCTGGTAGTGATGGTTGTAGTAGTAATAGGTATAGGAGGTGAGTAATAGGGAGGCGGTGGCGTGGGATCCTTGAGCTTAGTGACTGTGTGAAGGGTCGCGAGTGGGCGGTGTGGGTGTCAGGGTGGGAAGCAGAGAACCAGTGACGGGAGAGATTGGGAGATGAATGGAAAAATAAGAGGAATACAGATGGTAAGGATAAGATATGGGAAATAGAAACTAAGATATATAGGTGTGTGTGTGTGTGTGTGTGTGTGTGTGTGTGTGTGTGTGTGTGTGTGTGTGTGTGTGTGTGTGTGAAGGAAGGAAGGAAGGAGAAATTTAAAGAGTTAGAGATGGAAGTGATGGGATTAAAAATGGAATGAGTAAGGAAAAAAAAAAGAAATATGGGAGGTAAAGGTGAAAGATTAGAGGAGTTAAGAAATGCAAGTGTGTGAAAGAAGGACGAGAGAAGAATTTGTGAAGTTCGTGATGAATGATGGAGAAAGAAAATAAATGAGAAAAATTGGACTGAGCTGAAACTAGTGACCAAATATGGGAAGTAAAAATGGCGGATAGGAGACAGAAAATGTAAACTGTGGATATTTGAATGTAAAATTGAGTGAGAAAAGAGAGAGAGAGAGAGAGAGAGAGAGAGAGAGAGAGAGAGAGAGAGAGAGAGAGAGAAGAGAAGAGAAGAGAAGAGAAGAGGTAAATGAGGAAGAGGACATGGGGAAAAAGTTTAAAGAGGAGGAGGAGGAGGAGGAGGAGGAGGAGGAAATAAAGATAATAGGTTGGAGAAGATGCAATGAAGATTGCTAAAATCACGTAAAGAAGGAATAGAGATAGGAAAATAAGAAGAGGAAACAAGGAAAATGACAGCAAAAAGTAGGAGAGAGAGAAAAAAGAATGGAAATGAGAAAATTAGATTGAGAAAGAAGAAAGAAGCAAGCAAGAACATGAAGGAAAATAACAGAGAAGGGATGGAGTAAAGAAGAAAAGATGGAGGAGGAGGAGGAGGAGGAGGAGGAGGAGGAGGAGGAGGAGGAGGAGGAGGAGGAGGAGGAGAAAGAAAACGAAGAAAATGTTAGAAAGAGAAAGAGAGAGAGAGAGAGAGAGAGAGAGAGAGAGAGAGAGAGAGAGAGAGAGAGAGAGAGAGAGAGAGAGAGAGAGAGAGAGAGAGAGAGAGAGAGATGCAAAATAAAAAAAAAGGAAAGCAAGGCAGACTACTTTGTGTTAGTTCCTGTAATTGGAGGGAAAATTGAGGGAGAGGAGGAGAGGAGGGACAGAAGGAAGGAAGGAAGGAAGGAATGAAGAAAGGAAGGATGGACGGAGGGAGGAAGTAACAAGTGAAGGAAACAGAGAACAAAATTTGAGTCTTTATATGGAAGGAGGAGGAGGAGGAGGAGGAGGAGGAGGAAGAGTAGGACGTTGAGGAGGATATAAGGAATTTCGTATTTTTTTTCACATGACTTTTTTATTTATTCATTTTTCGCAAGGGAGGAAGAAACATTGGAAAAAAGAGTGGATGAAAAAAGGTGCTCTAATCCTTCTTCCCATTAAAGAGAAGGAACGTATACAGAAGTGGAGTGTAATGGAGTCAGGAGATGATGAGTGAAGGAAGATTGTGGAGCTGGAGGAAGGAAGAGAGGAAGGAGAATAATGAGGGAGGAAGGGGTAAGGAAGGAATAGGAAGGAGAGAACGACGAAGAGAAGGGTAAAGAATGGACGGAGGAGAGAAGGAAAGAAGGCTAATGTAAAAGATGGAAGATAAGGAAAGAAAGGAAAAGCGAGGAAAGAGATGAGAGAGAGAGAGAGTAAAATAAAGGAAGAAAAGAGAAGGGGAAGTGACTGAAGAGAGAGCGGAAGGAAATGGAAAGTCGGGAATGAAAGAAACATGAAGAAAGATTGAGGGAACAAATAAAGGAGACGAGAGAATGAAGATGAAAGTAAGGGAAGGAAAGGAAGAGGAAGAAAGGAAGAAAGTAGCAATGAGTAATATGAATTA
Organism: Portunus trituberculatus; assembly: GCF_017591435.1. Lineage (NCBI taxonomy): Eukaryota > Metazoa > Arthropoda > Malacostraca > Decapoda > Portunidae > Portunus > Portunus trituberculatus. The sequence continues at coordinate 7,033,584 of NC_059300.1, read as the reverse complement.
ATGATGAGCTGGGAAGGAAAGAATGAGAGAGAACTGGGAAAATAGAGGGAGTAAGTGAGGCGGTGAGTGTGTGTTAGTATGTCTGGAGTGTTTCTGGAGAGGTGTGTGGTGGGGTCGTTGTCACCTGTGTTACATCACCGGTGCCTCTCGCCTCTCCTCGCCGCCACTCGTGCTTACAGTTTGTTGCACGGGAGATATCCTGTCATGGTGTTTGCCTTTTTGTATGTTCATTTTTATTTTTTTATAATCATCCCATATATCAAGACAAAGATGTGAGGGAATGTTCAGAAATAGTGTGTGTGTGTGTGTGTGTGTGTGTGTGAGTGTGAGTGTGAATATGAGTGTGTGTGTGTGTGTGTGTGTGTGTGTGTGTGTGTGTGTGTGTGTGTGTGTGTGTGTGTGTGTGTGTGTGTGTGTGTGTATGTATGTGGGTGTTCGTCTAGACTGCACCGTTGCAAGGGAGATCAGCTTGGACAGATAGATGGAAATTTTCAGTGCGAGGTGTATAATATGTCTATCCTTCTATATATCTGGGAATACTTTAGTTTGTACAGCTTTCTTTTTCTGCGTGGAAATATTTTCTTACCTTCAAACCTGTTGTAAGTGCAAATACCGGTTACCAGAAACTGAAACCTGGCGTGACTTATTTTATTCTATTTTCGTTTTTATCTTTAATATGTATTTTCTATGAGGTTCGTTATTTTCCTTCATACAAGCCACATTAAGTTTTTACACTGGCGGCGTGAGGTCGTGGCAGTGTGATGGATTTTCTGTAGGCGCAGCGAGCGGCATTAGTATCAGGCTGCATTCGCTGACACGCCTCAGGTACCGCGTGACAGACACCTCGTGGTGGTGAGTGGCGGCCGGCGAGGTGCTGCCAGGGAGTTGTCAGACAATGACTGGGGCTTCCCATGGCGTGCCAAGGCTCTGTCCTTGTCACCTGAGGTATATAGGGCACACCTGCATTCCTGGCCACCCCTACCCTTCTCCCCTCAACTGTCACTGTGCCATGAGGGATGCCCGTTAGTCTGATAGTCTTAGTAAGATTCATGTGTTTGGGGAGTGTGCTCTGGTTGACTTGGATGTACTGAGTGGCGGGAGGGAGAAGCCTTCGCTCTTATTTGTGGCGGGGGGTGGTGGTGAAAATCTAGGGATCATGTTATAGTGATTAACAAAAACTTATCTTTTATATTAATTTGTGTTTAGTCTTTTTGTTATCTAAATATCTGCATCATCTGCATCCGCCATTCCCTCAGAATTTTCACGGTCACGGAGTATCAAGGAAGGAATCTGTCACAAGGACTCAAAGAATGCCAGGGAACTATTTATTACCGTGGCACGCGTGACGGCTCTGCTCGACGGCCAGGAGTGTCATCTTACTGCACTTCCCGCCACACATTACATGATTTAAACTTATTATAACTGAATGATTGCGAAAATTTAGCATCATGCATCCAATACAATTTCAGATAGGCTTTTCTTGTCCCTTGAAGATCAGTGTCAGGTATTCTTAAAAGTGCTGGCATATTATTTGAACTACTTTTAACAGTCTCTAGTGAACGATACTAAGTTTTCAAGTGTTTCAATTTATCTAGAGACAATCTATCGATAATTTTGCTTCATATATTAGATAAACTGATGAGAATCTGACCAATCATAATATTATGTAGAATCCATATGATATACTTTAACATTTAAGAACACGTGCCTAAGAAGCGTCACGAGTGCTGTCTTCCCACTTATCATATGAAGGGAAAAATTGCGATACTGGTAAGGAAATGTTCGGAAGCGTCACCCTACGTAGTAATCAAACGTAAGAGCCAACGAGTGAGAACGGGCCGGATCTTGGCGTGGCTGCTACTTGAGATGAATTCGCTAGAGGGTGACTGTTTAGCATCCGGTGCTCTGCGCCCAAGGCCCAAAAGGGACTGTCAGGTGTGCAGTCAGTGGCAACAATAAACAAACGCACGTGTGGTATTTTCCCTGAGCGGTGCATCCTAGATATGCAGAGACAGGAACTCAGCGAGAATGAAAGAAATTTCATGATGCTTTCTACTTTATTTACATGTGGTTATGTGAGAGAATTGGCGCTGAAATGCATAGAAAAAAAAAAAAGATAAGAAAACCGTCTTAGTATTTATATTATATGCCTAATATATTTGACATGGGAATTGTCATAGAGAGATGAGAGTGTAATCACGATTTTATGGTACTTTGATATTTTGTTCAGCCAATTGATGTACGTACAGGAGAGAACAGGCGCCTTGTTGCAGGTATTGAATGGGTCTCTTACTCTTTCAATTGTGTACTGAATGTATCTAGTCAACCTGGGAATGGTAACAGAGAGGAGAAGGATTCATGGTCGTGCTGCCGCCTGTTCTGTATTCGTGTGAGACATATAGGCTCTGTATTATTATTATTATTATTATCATTATTATTATTATTATTATTATTATTATTATTATTATTATTATTATTATTATCATCATCATCATCATCATCATCATCATCATCATCATCATCATTATCATTTTATTTACCTACCTATCTATTTTTACTGTAAGATTAGATCAGCATTACAGTTGTCGGTCTTGTCTTCAGAGATCAGTGAAGAATAGCGTTGATAAACATTCCCGTTTGTCAAGGTAGAGTCTCGGACATGAAATCTTTGTTTATCAACTCTTGACGTTCTCGTGTATACACAAAACGTAATACTTCGCTCACCAGGCACACAGCAGGGTCATATCCGTGTGCCGCGTGCTGGTACGAGTTACAGGCATTTAAATTCACTATCTGCACATCTTTCCTCTTTCTCTTCCCTCTTCCCATTTATCTAATCTTTTGTTCTTTTATCAGTTTTTTTTTTTTTTATCTCTGCATGCATTCATCTTCCTTCTCTTCTTTCTCCTTTTTGTTAATTTACTCATTTCCTCACTTAATTCATTCTTCCTTGAATTAACCTGCTCTTCCTGTCTTGTCTCGCTCCTCTTTCGTGTATGAACAGACTTAAAATTGTAGATGAATAAACTCCACACTCTTTATACACGTGTTTTTCATGATGGGCCAATATACTCATAAAAAAAGACGAGTGACACACACACACACACACACACACACACACACACACACACACACACACACACGGTACAGGGACACAGTATTTACGTGTGTATCAACAAGTGCACCATTCGTTTACAGTAGAGTGGCGGATGTTAGTGTGTAACAGAAAACGAGAGTCTCTTCATTGTGCATTATGGGGAGACTTTAGCAAATGTCTGAGCAGGACTTCACGAATATAAGGATCGATCTTTGTAATACTGATAGTTTCTTCGTGTCTATTTTGTTTGTTGTGACATTTATATGACTATTATTTCGTATATAAAGCTTGTGAAATAATTAATCCTTTCATATTACTCCTTTCTAAATTCCTAATCTTTGGAATACAAAACTGAATTGAAGGTTTATTATGACTGAAAAGCCACAGATTCTTTAGTAGTGTTTGGCGGAAATTAGGCCGTCTAGATTCTTATTGAGACATCCACGTGTGCTCCCTCGCTGATGTTGTTATCAGTGGTGGACAGCGTCGTGATAAGCAGGATCGTTCTCGTAATTCTGGATATTCTTTTTGAGCAAATCTCGAGTGACTAGTAGGCCTTCCCTTTTATTTTTTCTCCTTTTTTTTGTTTTGTTTATCTTTTTGTCGCACTTAGGGAGAAAATTCCTCTAAAAAAAAAAAAACCATAGATCTTTAAACTCTCTGACTTTTAGCTCTCTACATTAAACTTGAAGAAAGATAATTAGAAGAACTCACTAACTTAAAATATCTGCTTTCCTTATCATTTAACTATTCCTACCGTAGCTGAATTGATAATGAAAGTAAATACCTTTGTAAGTTTTTATTCTCCTTAACTATATGCGACGGTATTTTCGTTTATGGACTATATATACTGCAGCCAGCAATTCACATTCGAAAAAAAAAGAGTGAAGTACGTGTAAAATTCAAGTAGGTTATCCATGAAACAGGTTCGTTTTCTTTCATTCTCGTAAGATACCATTTTCTCCACCTCCAAGTTCAGGCAGGTCTTAAACTTTCTTATTGTTTTTTTCTTATTTTTTTTTCTAGGCTCTATTCCACCAGTAAATGGTGCTCTACAGAGCCTCATACAAAATTATATATACATAGTTGTCCTAAATACATACAAATGAAAATAAAAATATATATACTAATAAATACTTCAACATTTCCTTCTTAATTTTAAAGTAAGTTTTGTACATTCATGCTCAGTGTGTGTGTGTGTGTGTGTGTGTGTGTGTGTGTGTGTGTGTGTGTGTGTGTGTAAGTCCTGTTTGGTGAGATATCTACTTATATTTCTTATCAGTTTACTCATTGCTGCTTGTTATTCATTAAGTTTTAAAGTTTCATCCTTTGTTTCTTCGGAATTTATCGGTTTTCTTGTCCTCTCTACAACCACAAGTTCATTTTCTTTTTATTAATTAGACGAGAAACAGATTTTTAGTTTACAAAGATACATATTTAGATTTTGTCAATAATGGGAAACAATCTCTCTCTCTCTCTCTCTCTCTCTCTCTCTCTCTCTCTCTCTCTCTCTCTCTCTCTCTCTCTCTCTCTCTCTCTCTCTCTCTCTCTCTCTCTCTCTCTCTCTCTCTCTGCACGTCACTTCCTTCTTCCATTCACTTCCACTCACCCGTTTCCTCATGACTTCACCTTTCCCCTCCCTGCCCTCACATTCCCCTTGCATACCCCTTTCCCTGGCTTCCCCACCACCTTCACTCACATAACACCCCCTTCTCTATTTCTCCTTCTCTGTATTTTCTCCCATTTTGTTTATTCTCTTCTTTTATTCATCGTGTTATCTTTTATCTTTCTCTCTTTACTTTCTTTCTTGTCTCTCTCATGTCTTTCATTACACTCTGCTCTTTCTCTTCCTCTCTTTATCTCAGTATTTTTTTTGCTCTTTTAATTGTTCTCTTCGTTAATTTTCTCTTAAGCTTTTGCTGGTTTACTTCTTTCACACTTCCTTCTTTTTATTTACTTTATTTGTTGTCTCTTGCCCACTCTCTCTCTCTCTCTCTCTCTCTCTCTCTCTCTTTGTATACTTCTTCCTTTTATTAATTTTTATTTTACTTATTCAGTGTCTCCCTCTTTCTTTCGTCGCTTGCTCTTTCTCTTTCTCTCTGTATAGTTCTCTCTTTTACACATTCTCCTTTCTGTTACTTTTCCCTAGCAGTGTTATGTTCCCTTCATTATCCACGTTACTCTATTCCTCTGTCTGTCATTTGTTCCTCTTCCTCCTCGTTGTCACAGTGTCTTTAATCCCTTCAGTACTGGGACGCATTTTTACCATGAGTTTTGTGTACGATTAGACGATTTGATTACATTAGGAAGGGTATATAGAAGACAGAAGATTAATGGCCACACTTATTAGTATTTTAATCCCCACATAAGTCTCTGAAGCTGTATAAAATCACCATATAGTAAGCAAAATGAATATGGAAACACGTCATGGTACTCAAGGAATTAATCAGTCGCGGCGCCATATGACCCCAGCTATTGCGGCGCTAACATCAATCAATCATTCTATCAATCAATCTTTAATCAGTCAATGGATCTGCTGACGGTCTCCTTCCTTTCCCTCTCCTTCACAGACCCTTCAGGAGAGCGAGCGGCAGCGGGCGGGGGAGCTGAGGCGCCTCCACGATGAACATGAAGTGGCTGTGGCAAAGATCCATCGGGCCAACAAGTCTGAGGGAGCGCGTCTGGTGGGTAGAGAGTTGTATTGTTATTATTGGTGTTGTTGTTGTTGTTGTTGTTGTTGTTATTGATGGTGAAGGTTATGGTGATAGTAGTGGTGGTGGTTTTGGTGGTGGTGGTAGTAGTGGTAGTAGTAGTAGTAGTAGTAGTAGTAGTAGTAGTAGTAGTAGTAGTAGTTGATGTTGTTGATAATTATAAGTGCACACCACAGGTAAGTGCAGAAAAAAAAGTTCATATGAGTTTGTCCAGATAAAACACATGCACACGAACCTCGAACAACAACAACAACAACAACAACAACAACAACAACGCAATAGCTAACGCATTCATTGATACCTGTACTGACTCCAGCAATGCATTACACCCGTCAATCCCCTCTGACTTCCCTGCATTATTAGGTTTGGTTTTTACAGGCTCATTGGTAACATTTGGAGACGTTTTAAATGGTACAGAAATTCCCATTTGCACGTTTCTCTCTCCGGATAAATAGTTTCTCCTAAATTTCGTTCTGTGTGCATAATGCTTATAATAATAAGAGTATGCGTGGGTGCATGTCAGTGTGTATTCAACCTAAAAATACTTTGCCCAGACCCGGGATCGAACCGGGGACCTTTAGATCTTCAGTCTAACGCTCTCCCAACTGAGCTATCTAGGCTTATGTCACTAGTGAGAAATTAATGCACATCATGGCTGGCTCTCTCTCTCTCTCTCTCTCTCTCTCTCTCTCTCACACACACACACACACACACACACACACACACACACACACACACACACACAGCTGAACAAAGGTGAACATTTACGTATCATGTCTGTTTTTGTTACACTTTTCATTCATTCTTATAAATTTTTCCAACATTCTTTTGTTTGATTTTGTTTTGCGATTGTGTTGACTGTCTGGATGACTGTCATTAGTGTGTGTGTGTGTGTGTGTGTGTGTGTGTGTGTGTGTGTGTGTGTGTGTGTGTGTGTGTGTGAATTATGTATGAAGTTCTTTGTATGTGTGCGTGACTATCTCTTTGCCTCTGTGACTCATTATAGTTTATTTCCCTTCCGTCTTTTCCTTCTTCACACATAATCATTTAAGTAATCGTGTAGTGTACTTTACATTGATATTGTTTCTATTATAAATGTTTTTTTTTTTTTTTTTATTAGTAAACCTTCATCTTTCTATGTTTGGAAGTGAATCACCTTTCCATTTAAGCAGTTAAAATCTTTACTCTTCACTTCATTATCATATTTTTCACTCTGTTCGTCCATTAACCCTCAATATTTTCTTATGGACAATTTTTTTTTTCTATTAGAGTGCATGTCTCCATCTATTTGATACGCGGTTCATGTATTTTTTTTTTCTGTACGTATGTATGTAAGAGAGTCTATTATCTCTTCCTTCTACTTCTTTCCACCTTCCTATCCTATGTTGCTATTTGCCTTTGTGTACGTCTGTCTGTCTGTTTGTCTGCCTGTCTGTTGTTTTGGTGCGAGTCTTCATTTACTTTCTATGTACATCTCTGTCACTCATTCTCTCTGTGTTTGTCTGTTTGTTTACGAATACCATACCTGATGCTTTTACTGGCCTCTTAAAGTCTAGTGTTCGTTAAATAAAAAAAAAAAATGATAAAACGATTAAAATAATATATAATAAAATAGATAGAGAAATGACCAAATTAACAATGAAAGCAGGAAAAAAAAAAACAGATTTACAAAATAGAGAATAGAATGAAATAGAATAGAATAGAATACATAGAGAAATGAATGAAATAATGTAAGCAAGTTGGTTACTTAGTATGTAGCACAGGTGTATTGAGGTGAAGCTCCACTAATGGTATGTTCTTTCTGCTCTCGTCAGCTGGATGAACTTCGATCCAAAGAGCGCTCCATCACCATCCTGGAGCGGCAGGTGGCGGCGCAGGCCTCCAAGCTGCGCCATCTGGAGGAAAAGGTACGTACGTGATCTGTGTACCTGTCTGTTCATTCATTCATTTTTATTCTAATTTATATTATATTATTCTGTCTTTCTTTATATGTTTCTCATTTGTCATTATCAGCATCGTTATTGCCGCCATTGCGTCAGTGTTGAATGTACGTTATTCATTCATCTATACGTTTCTTTCTTTCTTTATCTTATTTGTATACTTTTTTCTCGTTTTGGATTTATATTTCTCTGGCAGAATAAGTAATTAGTTGCATTATCGTCATTCTTGTTGTGGCGGTGTCTAACAGAAGCAAGTATGGTAGTGATGAGTGGATTTGTTGTATCGGGAGTAGGTGGGAGGAAAGAGGAAAAAAAAAAAACGTGGTGAAGGAGGAAGAGGAGGAGAAAGATAAAGAGGAAGAGGAAGAAGAAGAGGAATGAAAAGAAAGAGTAAATAAAGGAGTGCTGTATGTTCATGAAAGAGGAGGAGAAGGAGTAAAAAGAGAAATGGGGAGGGAGAGAGGAAGGAAGGGGGAAAGAGAGAGGAAAGAGGAGCAGAGCATGACGTGTTCACCCCTTCAATATCACAACACTACTGGGTCTTCTCGTGTGGTGGGAGGGGAGAAAGGAAGACTGACGCGGCGGTAAGTTGATCAAGAAGTAATAGCGTTAGCTCGTCATGTGTGTGTGTGTGTGTGTGTGTGTGTGTGTGTGTGTGTGTGTGTGTGTGTGTGTGTGTGTGTGTGTGTGTGTGTGTGTGTGTGTGTGTGTGTGTGTGTGTGTGTGTGTGTCGTGTGTTCGTGCGTGTGTTTGTGTTCGACAAGAAAAATAAAGATAGTGGGTTGGGGAGGGAGGGGGGGAAAGAAAACCTATGCCAGCAGTCACCTCTGAGCTTTACTTGGTGACAGTGTAGGCAAGACAGCCGCGACGCATCGGAGGTTGAGTAGTGTGACAGATAACGTCTCTCTCCGTGTGTCACCAAGGTATAATTAAAAAGTCCATTGAAGCTTTGCCGTGACCAGGATTCGAACCTGGGTTATTGCGGCCACAACGCAATGTACTAACCACTATACGATCACGGCCACTGAAACTTCATGTCTTGGGAGGTGAGTCTTCTTGTATTTATTTTAGATAAGAAAAGATAGCGAGTGGTGATACATCTCAAGTTTAGTAAATAGAAGCCTCAGTTTTATTAGATATTTATTACAGAAAGTCAGAGCAAGAGATGCTATCAGACGATATAAATAAACTAACAAAGAAAAACTAAAATATATTAACAAGCATAGTAGATCACGAAGATTACTCAGATGTTAATGTAACCCTTAGATTCTGTGCTTTACTTCTCCTCTACACCTACACCCAACACCTCACACCCCACACCCGGTACACAGCCATGCACGCACCTGTCCCGCCACTTACCTGCGTCTTGTTCAGTGTGACCCTTTCTGATTTTCTTTGAGTGATGAAGAAGTGCCCCGCGTGACTTCCCGTGACTCCATCGTGACCTCACGGGCAAGGAGGCAATGGCGGCGCGTAACAATGCTCTTTTTGTGGTGAGTGACGAAGACTGTAGCAGAGCGAAAGGAAAATAAGTGTTTTTGTCTTTCCCATAGCAACACCCGCCATCAAGCAAAGGTCTGTGGCCGTCCCGCGCGTGCATGGCCCAGACATATAGAAAGAAACATGCTCGTGGCGGCACCGCTTGGCCCGGGCTGCTCCCGTGTCATTATACAGCACTTTATTTCTCCCTCCCTGGAATCAGCACACCTCTGCTTCTTTGTTTAGTTTTATGTTTCACACACACACACACACACACGCACACGCACACGCACACGCACACACACACACACACACACACACACACACACACACACACACAATTATGCACACGTGAGGGAAGTATTTGCACGGACTGCGTTGCGGAGGTGGGTGGCTGTGCTTGGCCCGGCATGGTGATGGTGGTGGTGGTGGTGGCGGTGGCGGCAGGCAGGGGCCACAGGGGTCAGCCAGGTGAGGGGAAGGAGAGGGGAAGGGGGTTGCCGCCATAGCGCCCACGTGTGATGTGGGTCACTGGGTTGTTCCAGACCTGTTCGTTCCATTCCCTCAAATGTGCCGCCGCCTCGCGCCTCGCCGCCCCGGGATGTATGGCTGCCGTGGTGTGCCCGGGTGAACCAGGCTGATGGAACCCTTTGCTGACAATGCCTGCCATTATGCCCGTAATGGTACTCTTTGTGATCACTACAGCACCGCACCCCTCCCTTCTCTCTCTCTCTCTCTCTCTCTCTCTCTCTCTCTCTCTCTCTCTCTCATGCAAAACAAGGAAACATCGAGCGTAAAAGGGCCATCGTAGGTTTTGTTTCTGTAGAGAATGTAAGGCGGAGGGAGTCGTGGAGGGGGTAAGGGCAGGGAGGTCAGTCAGTCGTGCAGAAGGGCTTCGTTTCCATCCAGTTAACTGCTAATGTATGCACGGGCGGGTGAAGCACGCCGGGAGCTATCGGTAAGCGACCCTCTGCTAACCCTACCTTTTTTCCAGTTTTTCATATTTTGCTTACAATAGGATGATCTGTTCTTAGATAAAACGTTGGGAAGTATACAGTTACGTAGAAGTTTTTTGGTGTTGCTCCTTTCTTATCTGAAGGGGGGGAGAAGCGGGAGGAGGACTGGAATGCATGTAGAGTCGTAAGGAATGTGGCAGGCGGGTGGCACTGGGAGTGACGGGTGGGCACTGGGGAAAGCCGCTGCTGCAGTAATTGTTGTTCCTTAGTCAGCCCTTAAACTAGAATATAATGAAATTCAGCTATACTTTGTGTGCTTGAGAGTGTAACTGGAGCATGGTACTGTGGGGAGCGAAGTGCCGCGGGCGTGGGCGTGCTGCGAGGGCGTCCATGGGCACAACAGCGATAAGAGCCTGGCCTTTGTGTGCGTCACGGCGGGTCACGCGAGCGGCCGAGGCGACACAGTTTTAGTGTTCCTTCCTGGAGGTCAGTATGGATCCTTGCCCACGTGGGGGAGGTCGCGGGTTTGTTGAACTCATATCAGCTCAATAAAGCAGTCGTAGTGGTGACGTGCTTGGCGGCTGGGCAGTGGTGATAGTGGTGGTGCTGGTGGTGGTGGTGCGCAGTTGGAGTGAGTGGCGGTGGGCAGCGGTTGAATCTCGAGGAAGAAACACAGCGCCTGCAGGTCAGGAATTTAGAAAGTCGGCGTAGTTGTGCAGAGGTTTTTGGCGACAAAGAAGGTAAGGCGTTGCTTTATGGCGTGCCTTGTTGTTCTTTGGTTCCTGTGTTGCTCAAATTTCCCTGGTTTTCTGGGAAAACCCTCGGGCCTGCAGGAAGAAGGGGCTCCTCCAGGCGCCTCCCAGGGCTGTCAGTCACGGCGACGTTCGTGACTCAGGTTACTCCACGTTTTGAACTTTTTTGAATTGCTGTCTACTGAATGCACGGAAATACACAACAAGAAAAGTCTAATTCTCTCTCTCTCTCTCTCTCTCTCTCTCTCTCTCTCTCTCTCTCTCTCTCTCTCTCTCTCTCTCTCTCTCTGTGTGTGTGTGTGTATGTGTATATGTGTGTGCGTGTGCGTGTGTCCGCAAGCTAGCGATTTAAGGAAAACACTGTGTTGCTTCACTTGCTCGGGGGCGAATCCCCTTAGGAGCTGGTGTGTGAATGTGGGAACTGGCTGGTGTTTGGCCGGAATAACTCTTTTAACACACTTTTGTAATTTTTCTGCCGTGAGTATCGAAAGTCGGTGTGTGAGACGTGTGATGTTGTGAGTGGCAGCAGTGTGGTGGGCGCTGGGTCGATGAACAGGTAGGGGGGATGACAGGGGAAGGGTGAAGAAGAGGCGTGCTGCACCTTCCATGACAGTGTTGCTTCCGTCTCGGGTGAATACAAAGTGCTCTGTTTACTTGCGTTGTTTTGGAAAGTGACAAAACGTGATGGGCGTCGAGAATAAACTTTATTTAGAGCACTAACTTTCATTTCAAGGTAGCTATGTATGTGTTCACGTTGGTTTGTAATTGTATTGAAATTGCGTACGTGAAAAGTCTTATGTATCTATTATTAAGGATGACTGGACGAAGGAATCGATACGCGTAGTTTAAAGATCAGAAATATCTATCGCTTGGTGACGTCATTCATATCAACCAAAGCTGAAACTTTCCTTACTTTGAGCGATGTCTTAAGGTGGACCATCTGATGCTTTAGCGGCCTCTCCATTTCGCTCACCACCATCCCAACGCCCCCATCTCCCCCCAGCCGGCTCTCCTGCCCGTCAGCGCTCAATGTTCCTCTCTGTTCAGTGTTAATCCGTCGCGGCGTGTGAAGGGTTGGCTATAAACCTTTCCTTCACCCGTGCTTTTATCGCCGCCATAACGCAATAAAGGTGTCGTCCTAAGCTGGCGGTTTTGCTTGTTCCACCTGACCCAGGGTGGAGCATTAGGCAGTCATTCTCCCGAAGAAAACGGGGGAAGGTTTTGTCGCGGGAGGGTTGGTGGGCTGGAGGTTGGGTTGGTGGGTGGCTGAGTGGGGAGGGGATGGAGTACTTTCGACGCTGGGAATTCTTCAGGGCGACTTTTCCTCGGCACCCGCCGCGCGAGGCGGACGTGAAGATCCCGAGTGGAAGTGTGGGATACCGCGTGTCTTGTGTTGGAGGAGCCTTTGTGGACGCTGATGTGAAGTGTATTGTGGTGTTTAGTGTATCGTGTCTTGACGTAACGGGTGGGAAGGAAAAGGAATCGTCAACCATCTCACGCCGAGCCATTCGCCCGGAGTGACTTATGCTCGGGAAACTCACATGTGCTTTACCAAACGTTGTGTTTATCCTGAAGAAGAAAGCATTTAGTGAGGAAGAAGTGGTTATGGTGAAGTGATTTGTGGGTTTGTGTGAATCCTTGTCATTGTGAATGAATGTGGCACGCAAGCGCGCTGGGGACCTGTGAAGTGAGGCAGGTCTGGAGGAGTGACGGAGGAGCGTGGAGGGACACTGCACTCTGTATATCATGTGTTGATCGTCCCGTTAGAAGTAAGCCAGGATTGTCTCTAGTGTGACGCCTTGAGTGTGGGAAGGGGGACACACAACAACATGGCTCTGGTGGGGAAGCCTGCAGTTTACAGTCTCAACACCGCGTGAGGAATCCCGCAGAGAGATGACCGAAACAGCGACGGCTCCAGCATGCGGCGAGGTGCTCACGTTTGAGGCCTCGCCCGCCTGCCAGCCACAGAATACAACCTCCTTAGGGAGCGACGTTCTAAAAGATTCTTGGGGGAACTCCACCATATCAGGCTTTGCCATACCAGAAACCAATGTGGCAGAAGTGAAGTCACCAGAAACCGAAACATCAGTAAATGATACGGAACGAATCGACTTCTTGGAAATGAAAATGGAAACAAAAACAACCGAGACAGGAACAACGGAAACACAAATACTGAAAACTGAAACTCAGGAGAATAAAGCAGTGGACGTAGAAATACCAGAGGATGAAAAACCAGACACTCAAACAACAGAAGATAAAACACTAGATATGTGTACACCAGAAACTGAAACACCGAGAGACAAAACAGTGGAAACAGACACATCCGAAGATAAAACACCAGAAACTAAAACAACAGGAGAGGAATCACCAGAAACTGATCCACCTGAAGATAAAACAGCGAAAAATGAAACACCGGGCGATGAAATATCAGAAGCTAAAACACCAGAAGATGACACGACGGAAAACAAAATACTAGAGACTGAGGAAACAGATGAAACATTAAAAACTGATACAAATGAACATGAAACACTAGAAACTGAAACATCCGAAGAAAAAACAGTGGAAACTAAAACTACAGAAGATAGACAAGTGGAAATTGAAGCACCAGAAGATAAAACACAAGAAACTGAAACATCAAACAATAAAGGACTGGAAAACGAAACGAAAGAGGATAAAGTAGCAGAATCTGAAGCACGAGAAGACGCACTAGATTTTGAAACACCAGTAGATCAAGCACCGGTGGCTGAAACACTCTCAGCTAAAACAATAGAAAACAGAACACCAGAGGAAACACAAATAACTGAAACACAACACAATCAAACACTGGAGACTAAAACGGAAGCAAATGAAATAGCAGAAACCAGTGAACAAGAAAAAGAAGCACAAAACAACAAGACAACGGGAATCGAAACAGCTGGAAATGAAGCAGTGAAAATCCAAAATTCAAAGACAGTGAATACCTACTTACCGGAAACCAAAACACGAAATACTACAAGAACACACGCAACACACTACAGGAAGGAACAGATCAGGCGTCAACAACAACAACAACAACAGAAGAAGTCTCCAGCAGCAACACACAACGCAACACTCGGATCACAGCGAAGTATTGCAGCGAGGATAACACCAACACCCACAAGAACACCAGTGACTTTACCTCCAACACTACCAACACCACCACCACCAATAACGAAATCACAGCGACACACAGCAAATAAAACAGCAAAAACAGCACCTTCATCTGGTTCCGTGTTTCATTCTACACCACTTAAGCCTACCCCTCGCCAAGGCCGCCAAGCACAGCCACCACCACCACCATCACCACAAGCAACACGTCCGTCAGCCGCATCGAAAAAGGAAGTAAAAGAAAACGAAGGAGCCAAGTTTCAGAAGCTGCCTGTGAGGAGTAACACGGGTCGGCCCAGCGGTAAGAGGCCAAGGGGAGTGGCAGCCTCGGGTTCCTCAGGCGCAGTGTCCCGGCAAGCTCCAAGCGACGTCCCAGGAATATCCTCCGGAACGGCCGCTAGAATCCCCGCTAAGAAAAGAGAGGTGGGTTAGTTTTTTTTTTTTTTTATGGCTATGGAGATTTATTCATCCATAAGTATTGTGTACAGTTAATCTCTCTCTCTCTCTCTCTCTCTCTCTCTCTCTCTCTCTCTCTCTCTCTCTCTCTCTCTCTCTCTCTCTCTCTCTCTCTCTCTCTCTCTCTCTCTCTCTCTCTCTCTCTCCGTTTTGAAGTGAGGGCTTGCGGCGAGGGCGGGTCTAGGTGTAAAAGAGAACGTAGGAAGATGATATCACCGAAGTACAGTGTGTGTGTGTGTGTGTGTGTGTGTGTGTGTGTGTGTGTGTGTGTGTGTGTGTGTGTGTGTGTCCCGTAAGAGTGGTGGACAAGTGTTCTCAAGCACACAGGATGGCCGGAGCTTGGTCGTGTAGCGCAACCCGAGCTGGGCCGTCCCCAGCAACATGACGCCGGTGTGTGGCCGGCGGGGGACAAGTGAGCGAGCGTGTGTGTCATCGCCGCGACGCACTCACTCCCGTACGCCGGTCCTCTCTCATGTTAGTGTTACGTATAAGGAGCTCAGGTGGAGATGCTATTATTACTGCTATTATTTTAAACACGTGACATTTGAGGTTTATGTAAATTTCATGCGTGTATATTCCATCCCCGAAGATTGTTTCATTAAAACTTCATTGCATATTATTTTTTCTATGGTATATTGAGCTAACGTAAGCCTGTCTGACTTAATCTATCCCAATTTTTCCTACCCTTCCCTTACCTAACCTAAACCAGCTCAACTCAAACCAACATAATCTAACCCAACCCAACCCAAACCAACCCAACCTTATCTAACCTAACCCAACCCAAACTAACCTAACTTGATTTAATGTTACCTATAATTTCCACTACGAAGATCATGCATTTCAAATTATACCCAAGCTTATTCTAACCTAACCTTACCTAACCTAGCTTCACTTAAACTAACCTAACCAGATTTGAGATTAGGGAAATGATCTTGTATGGAAATCTTCTGGCATGGCATGTGCTGTACTTGGATGAAATTTACCTGTGGGGAGCTTACGGTACATGTCAAGAGGCACCTCCACCTCCTACATAAACCTCTCCTCCCTTACCTGACTGGCTGGAAGAGTGGGTTATCTTGCATGGGAGTAATGAGGGAGGGAACCGCAAGAGCTACACACACCCTTTCATTCCACAACAAAAAGAAATGAGAAAAAAAAGAGAAGGAAGAAGAAAGAAGGAAGATGGAAGATGAAAGAAAGAAAGAAAAAAAAAGCAAAAATAAGAAAGAAGATTGAAGAAAGAAGAAAGCAGGGAGAAGAAGGTAAGAATAAGAAAGTAGGAATAAGAAAGAAGGAAAAGAAAAAGGAAGAAGAAAGAAAAAAGAAGGAAGAAGAAAAAAGAAGGAAGAAGAAAGAAGGAAGATGAGAAGAAGAAAGAAGGAAGATGAGAGAAGAAGAAAGAGAGACAGAAAGAAAGAAAGAAAGAAGAAGAAGAAGAAGAAGAAGAAGAAGAAGAAGGAAAGAAGAAAAACAGAAAGAAAAGAAGAAAAGAACTGGTTTCCCACTTCCCACTAAAAAAAAGGTAAAGAATAATAATAATGAGAAAAGCTACCTTACATTCTCCACCCAAAGAAGAAGAAGAAGAAGAAGAAGAAGAAGAAGAAAAAAAAAAAAAGAAGAAGAATAGCGCCTTAGGGAAACCATTCACACCTATAGCACCTCGCCATCCACCAGACACTCGGGCGTCATTGTTTAGGTTCCCTCATTGTGTGAAGTGCTGTAATGGTCCCTGTTCTCGCCACCTCTCCCGCCTCCTGCCCGCCTTGCTGAGCCGCCACGGAGAGTCCCTTGAAGCGGCGCTGTGGAAGATTGATAGCTTGTACCTGTCCACCTATCAGCTCATCACTGTGAATCTCTCTCTCTCTCTCTCTCTCTCTCTCTCTCTCTCTCTCTCTCTCTCTCTCTCTCTCTCTCTCTCTCTCTCTCTCTTTTTCCTTTCTTTCTTTCTTTCTTTCTTTCTTTCTCTTTCTCTCTCTCTCTCTCTCTCTCTCTCTCTCTCTCTCTCTCTCTCTCTCTCTCTCTCTCTCTCTCTCTCTCTCTCTCTCTCTCTCTCTCTCTCTCTCTCTCTCTCTCTCTCTCTCTCTCTCTCTCTCTCTCTCTCTCTCTCTTTCTCTCTCTCTCTCTCTCATACACATACCCATAGTCAATACCCGTGTTGAAATGTCTTAGAATGTCTCGATGATTCACGATATCCTCTCCATAATCCGTATCCTCTCTCAAAGCTCAGATGGCTAAACATATTTACGCCACAAATCTACATGTCATTCCCTCGACTAATGGTATTATAATTAACCAGAAGTCCAAGAGATCCCCGAACTGGTTTTGTAATTAACACCTGAAAAAAAATAACTCCCACCGTTACGTGTGACGCGCGGTCCTGCAGCCCAGCCACAGAGACGACCACCTGCGTGACGGGTATGAGGGACAGAGCGTCTCATTATGCCTGTGACGTCTGTGTGGTGGCTGGTGGAGTGTGAGGGACTTGACACGTGTAGGTCTCACTAACGGATTCTTGTAACTTCTCTCGTTCGTTTGTTCTGGGGATGTATAGACAGGAGAGGTGAAATATGAAGGTGCAAAAGAATAAATTCAAGTTTGAGTGAAGAAGATGGAATATAGTTACAGGCTTATATTTCCTTCCCTTATTGTTTAATGTCTATATACTCCTAAGTCTTGCGTGATCACAGCATTATAACATCTCAAAGGCATCTTGAAGTAGGCTGAAGACTGTAGCGCTTAGTGTTCTCTTGTCTTCAGTTCTTACGTTCAGAAGTCTTGTGTTGTCACAGATTAAGGTCACTGTGAGGCAAGGCAGGAGAGGTGGCAGTCTGCATGATTCAGACTCAGGCCTCCAGTATCTAGGTCGCGAGATGCGTGTATATGGAGGTCAAAATTCCATACACTCAGAACAAAAACATCAAGCAGCCGCCCCTATCTCTGTCCCTCCTTGTCCCTCCATAACCTCACGGCTGCCCGTGGACGCACTTCGACCAGGTTAAATGGACAAATTGCCTATGGCCTACACCTGGTAGCATGTGTCTGCGAGGTGCAGTGCAGGGTGGGCAGGGTGGGCAGGGCGGAGGGGCGTACGGGACCGGTTCCGTCACGGGTCAGACGGACGCGGGAAGCTCAGCACAGTAATGGGAGAGGAGAAGCAACGTTATCTTGATTATGGTTTCAAAGGACCAAGAAGAAGGCGCGGCCAGTAATCACCCAATACATACTCGATTCACTCCCTCCATTCGTTAGGCAATACACGGTATTTAATGTCATGCTGGATTAGAAATAGTTTCGAGGAATGTGGAGGCGGGGATTTCAGATGTGATGTGATGGTCATGACTTTTCTTTTATTGCTGTCTTTACTATTATTATCATTATCATTATGAATTTTAGTTAAAGCTGTAATACAAAAGTAGAAGAAAAAATACAAGCCTGAGGAGTGTCTGGATGACCCACGTGGGAAAGGCCTCACATGGGGGAATGCACAGGAGGGGGCAGGATGGACCCTCAAGCCTGGCATGACACGGGCTTCATAGCTGCAAGCACAGTTCCGCCATTCCTTTTCCTGCCGCCCATTGTTCCGTCTTGCTTCCTCTCCTCGCTGCGTATAATGGGTCGCCGGGGCACCGAGAGGCCGAGGAGGAATGGCGGGAAAGTCGAGTGTTTCATCGTTTGGGCTGTGAGTGACTGTGTGTGCGTGAGACCGCAGCATGCACGCCTACGGCACCAAATGAAAGGCAGCAATTTCTTTAAGTTTTAACTCTCCTGACGCTGCCTGTGGGGTGCGTGAAATCGCTGCTCAGCTTAGTCGCGGTGATGGGAAGGCGACGTGTTTGTCCTGGGGGCGTGGGTGGGTGTGTGTGTTTGTTTGGGCCCAGCGCCTGCTGGTGTGTTGTGGGAAGAAAAGAGACTTTCGCTCATTCATGTCTATTTGTCAATTACGCCAAATAGCTACCAGCGCAGGGTTTGAGGTTACCGTGAGCCGCACGTCTACAATGCAGCGGCTGTCGACAACACTTTCACGATTTCCCTTCAGTTCGTGGCAGCGGCGGAGACTTGGTGGTGACAGACCGCTGAATGAAAGGAAAGAGAGAGAGAGAAGGAAAATGTAGACAGAAATTCAGATGTGGGAGGAGGATTCAATGGGCAGGTAGGAGAGGAGGGACGAGGTGACCCACTGACCGCACGCCGCACACCGGTCGGGCAGGTGTTGGTGGTGGTGGTGGCGAGGGTGGGCACGGAACAACACGCCGCCTGTCAGGTTCTCCTGCTGGGAAACGTGAGGGAAACTGTACCTCCAGCTTCTCTAGCCCATCACCCGCTCCTTTCCCTTCCATCAGCATACACTATTAGCGGGGAAAACTATGTGTGTGTGTGTGTGTGTGTGTGTGTGTGTGTGTGTGTGTGTGTGTGTGTGTGTGTACGTGCGTGCGTGCGTGTATGCGTGCGCATCTGTACGTGGGTCACCTGTCTGTTTACGCTGCCTGCCGCCATAAGGTCCCTTCATGGACATCAGTGGTCAATATTTATTAGATATTTCCGATCCAAACACGGATGTGGAGAAATGATGATGAGAGAGAGAGAGAGAGAGAGAGAGAGAGAGAGAGAGAGAGAGAGAGAGAGAGAGAGGAAGGCAAATACGTGCGTGGGGGTGGGGGGAGAAGGAACGAAAGGGAGAGGGAGGAAGGGAGGAGTTACGAATTTATAACCTGACGGAGACTCGAGTAGCTACCAAACTTCATTCCTCTCACGCCGGCGAAGGTCAAGGGTTGCGGTTGTCCTCACCCTGACGACACCTTGGCAGTGTGTACGAGTATTCACAGGTGTCCCGCGAGAGTTTAAGTTCCCTGTCGTGGCTGAGTGCATCGTGGCGAGGACTCTGTAGCCTGACGGGGCGTGGAGCTAGTAAGGTGGTGACTGTACTGGGCCATTGGTGTATTCTGGTGTTTAGTCGCTTATGCTTCTAGTTTTATCCTGCCTGGGTGGTATTGAAGCAGCATTGGCATCTTCACTCAAGGTTTGGTTAGGTTTGGTGTAAATTTATTCTGTTTATTAATTTCACTGTAGAGTCATTTAAAAACGTCATATTTATCTATCTATTTATTTTTTGCTCGGAAATAAATAGTCACTGCTTCAAGATTAGTAGGTTAAGGTTATTCCGGTAATCCTTTCATGCTGTTATTTTATCTTTCCTTGCTTTATCTGAAACTGCCTTACCTTTTGTTTTCCATGGCCCGACCTAAATCTTGCCTTACCTTACCTTACCTTACCTTAACCTTAGCCTTACCCTTAATATCCTTTACTAGAGCACCAAACACTCTCCTGTAACTCCATCCCCACATTCAATGGCGTGCTATGCTATCACTGGCCAATTAACTATCTACTTATCTACTTGCTGGGAACATGGGCGGTGTGAGGATGTGTTGGATAAGCATCGGTGTCAGGAGGAAAGGTATAAGGTTGTGTTGTATCTGTTGTCATGTCCTGAAGGGTGAGGCTGGGGTGAGTGGTGAGGGCTGGGCGGTGCGGCTGACAGGATGCCTTAGGTAATAGTGGGGCGTCGAGGCTACGGAAATTGATCTGGAGGCAGCCGTGAATGGTAAATATGCACAGGGGATGGGCCGAAATCGAAGGCTGACTCAGCAGACACCAAACACGTAAAGGTTAAGAGAGCTCCCTCCCTTGTGATTATCTGTCTGCCTCTTTTACTCAACAATCTCATCCTGCACCGCTTGTGTATTAGTATTAGTAGTACTCTTCTTGTTTATTGCAGTTCTCTTTCGTATTAAGCGTTGTAGATGTCTTATTTAGACTAAAAGCTCATTACATATTACAGTCTTCCCATTTGCTATTCAGATATCTTGACACAAAAAAACATTAGAATTATTGTCTCTCTTACTGAAGCACCTCTTACATGTACTAAACTCACTCACTCTACACCTTCCTCCTTATACATTACATACACCCTTCCCACTTACTATTCACATGTCTCGTCACAGAAAAGTGAATACGCACGAGAAAATATAAGATTAATGTATGTATGAGATAGCCTATAATTGTTCTAGCTAATCCATTACAAGAACGCTAATCCCAATTCAGTTTTAGATTCACCTTGGTACTAATTACAGCGTTCAGGTACACCAATTACTGTGATGAAGTGACCCTGAACGAGACGAACGCCTGTGAGGGAAGAAGGGAAGGAAGGAGGGAGGAGGGTTGGCTGTTGTGGGTTTGTTTATAGCGTGGTTGCTGGTGGCTGGCTTAGGGTTTGTGTAATCTGATGGTTGCTGCCGGGCACATACAGGGAGGGGATGACTTGTCGTGGTATAAGAAGGTAAGGAAAGAAGTAGATGTGGTAGTAAAATGTGTTTATGTAGTAATGCGAATGTTGATGAATGAAATGGAGTGAATGGTTGGATTAGTGGATGAATAGTGAAGTGAATAAGTGAAGAGAAAAAAAGCAGGATAGACGAGTAGTAAGAGAGACAAACAGATTGATACATAAATGAATAAGTAGAAAATAAATTGATAGATACATAGATAGGTAGGTAGGAAGATAAATAGAAAAATAGATAGACTGACAAATAGACAGACAGGCAATGAGATAGGTAGACACAGATAGATAGGTTCATACATATATGCATACATACATAATTAAACGGATAAATTCATTGCTATATCGCTGGAAGGATGAATGAATAAATCAAAATGAGAAACGAGGCAATCAAATATAAATAAATGCAGAGAGAGAGAGAGAGAGAGAGAGAGAGAGAGAGAGAGAGAGAGAGAGAGAGAGAGAGAGAGAGAGAGAGAGACATCCTTAACCTACAAGCGAGTGAGTATCTCATAACTGTTATCTGCTCCAGGAATCAGATGTTCCCAAATAATTGATTACCGCACACCACCACCACCACCACATACCGCTGTCCCTCCCTCCAGGCTTGCGATGGGAGGGAGAGGGGGGAGGCATGAGGGGTGGAAGGGAAGGAGGAGAAGGGAAGGAGGCAGGAGGCAGTCACAGGTAGGAGTGGAAGTAGGCCCAGCGGCGCATCGTGACCTTCTATCCAGTAATGTGGTAGTTTTGACACCTTTAGCGCAGTCCTGGGGAGAGAGAGAGGGAGGGATGGATGGGGTGAGTTGAGGCAGGCAGGCTGGCAGCACTACCTCCCCCTTCCCTCTACCCCATTCCCACCTCAGCCCCCTCCCCCCCGAGGACACTGGCGACCCCCAGTAATTACCAGGAAGATGAGGGGCCTGGAAAACTCACCAAATCGCAGAATTCTTTTTACGATTTGGTTTATTCCTAATACAGAGAGTCGTGGTTTCTATTACGGCGCCCTCAGGAGGCACGCATGGATGGGGCGTTGGGGCGGGGGAGGCTTGGAGAGGAAGACTGGAAACCTTCATTATGACCAGAGGGAGGGAGGGAGGAAGGAGGTGGAGTTGGTGGTGTAGGTGTGGGTGTGGGTGTGGGTGTAGGTGCAGGTAGTCGTCACCCACACTCCAGGAGAGCGTCCCGCCCACCCTGACCCTCATTATTTCCAAGACTCAAATAGGGAAGAGGAAAGCCGTTGGTGTCTGATTTATTTTATGCCCCCCACTGGAGCCACGTGGGCTGGGTAGGGTAAGGGCGTGGGTGAGCGTGCATGGTTCTAGACTTCTCGTGGCTCATGCATGGAAGAGAGAGAGAGAGAGAGAGAGAGAGAGAGAGAGAGAGAGAGAGAGAGAGAGAGAGAGAGAGAGAGAGGATTGCTTGAGCGATTTCAGATAATGGTTATGTCATTTCTTATTTTCTAAGGAATTTTTATCTATTTTCTCACCACCACCACCACCACCACCACCACCACCACTACCACCACCACCACCACCACCACCACCACCACCACCACCACCACCACCACCACCACCACCACCACCACCTAGGGTTACACTCTACCCCAAGGCTCAAATTCATAGCTTGGGCTGAAGCGATTGTTAATGAGTTTCTTGTGGTTTGAAGCACAGTGCTGCCTTCCCCCGACCTCGACCTTCTCCTTGAGGCACGCCGAGAGGACGCCGGAGGGAGTGGGACGCGATGGTTTAAGGGAGGGAAGAGAAAGAAGGGTAGAGAGGAGGCGTCGTCGTAAAGATTCTCAAACATGGCTTTAGTTAATATTTATAGGCTAATTGAACTCATAGTTTTATAATGATGATGGGTGGAGGTGGTAGTGCAGGAAAACATTACCTTCTTTATATTTTAAAAGTCCTCCACATAGACTAGTTGAATTCATAATCAAATAGTGATCTGATTATTACTATGGGTGGAATTCATGGTGCAGGAAAACTTCACCATTTTTTTAACATTCCTCCCCATAATTGCTGAGGCAGAGTGCTTTCTTACCATTACTTCATCCTGTATTTCTCTAAAGGCGCTTTGTGGAGAAGAACGAAGGAAGTGGATTGATGGGTTCTTGCTTGGAGTGCTGGGAAGAAGTATGAGTGAAGTGGTGGAGAGGAAGTGTGTCAGATAAGGTGAAGGAATCAGTGAAAAAAAAAAAATGCAAGAAAGGAACCAAATGTAGAAATTTAGTAAGTGGAGAAATGAGAAGAATAGGAAGACATGAGAAGTGATACAAAGTGATAGAGGTCATAAGGAGGAGGAGGAGGAGGAGGAGGGCGATAGGGGCGTGTGTGGAAGGGGAAGGTCATGTAGAGGAGGAGGTCGTCAGGGGCGGTGCCTCTCTACGGGACATCAGTGGTGTGAGGGTGGAGGAGGAGGAGGAGGAGAATGGTGAGGAAAAGAAATACGTGTGGAGAGGATGACGAGGCCACTGGAGTCCTGGAGGCTTAGTGGGGAGGACGTGCACAAGAGAAGGAAAGAAGACGTGTGTGTGTGTGTGTGTGTGTGTGTGTGTGTGTGTGTGTGTGTGTGTGTGTGTGTGTGTGTGTGTGTGTGTGTGTGTGATCAACAGGTTTTAGATTGAACTCCTGCTTTTCTGTCTACTAATCCAGCTTTTAGTGTAATAATCTTGACTTTATGGATGGTTTTGATTGCAGAGATTAGATAAGATTACATTTTATCGACCACAAACAAAAATACAAAGACTGGGTAATGAAAACGGTTTCAGTTATGGTCCATATAAAAGTAATAAAAACATTTGCAATAATAGATACTCATACATACATACATACATACATACATACATACGTACCATCACGACCAGCAACTCATTCCAGGTGTCAGTGACTCCATTTGGGAAGTTCAATTTGTTCCCACAATATACTCACACGCACGTCTTTCCCTTCTTAGTTTTCATATATTCGTGTCTTCTTGTCT
>NC_059300.1:6994751-7007251 GCF_017591435.1 Portunus trituberculatus | reverse complement strand
CCAACCTTCATTTCGTGGCGTTTTTATACTTCTTATTACGAGTCCGAGTCGCCTCCTGCTTGCGTCTCCTCCTCCTTAATGTCAGTGCTAATTGGCGCCGCCCTTCAGGAATGGGGACGCACCAGGATAGAGAACGTTTTGAAGGGACCATCCTCGCTCATGACTTAGTACTTCGTCTCGTTAATTTGCATAAACCAAATGTACTACCATGTCTCTCTCTCTCTCTCTCTCTCTCTCTCTCTCTCTCTCTCTCTCTCTCTCTCTCTCTCTCTCTCTCTCTCGTCTTGACTGTGTGGCATTCAGGTGAGTTTAATTAAGTGCACCAGGTGAGGGTTCAAGGCAGGTGACGGTGTAGTGAGTGATATGAGACCCACTCCCCACTCTTCTCACTGGCTCCTCTGCCCTGTGTACGAGTGCAGTGGTCAGGAACATTACAAAAGCCTCTAACTTCAGTGTATTTCCTAACCTGTAGTTTCCACAGAGGCGAGTATTGGGTCACGGTACGGGACTCCTCCTACAGTGACTATTATAAAGATGAATGATTCGGTTTATAAGGTGTGAATAGATAAAGAAGATTTAGAGCATAAGAAAAGAAAAAGAAATATGAGAAGCTGCAAGAAGCCATCAGGGGTACACGTGGGAGTCCCTGTAAGAAACATTCCCATTTCTACCCATCATCCCCATCCATAAATTTGTCTAATCCTTTAAAGCTCCTTAATGACTCAGCATCAGCAACCTGGTCACCGAGTCCGCTCCATTAGGTTAGGTCATGTTAAGATTGGGCTATTTTTTATGTACATATTATTCTTTTTAAAGGTAATATCTGAAGTTCGTGGGTAGGAGTCATGAATCATATCTTGGGAGAAGTGTAAAGGTCTTGTACTGCTTGGGGCTCTCCGTCATGGGTTGTGTTTGGGGCTACAGGCTGGACTGAGTGACAGGTGAGTGTGACTGGTGGGTGGTGAGGGTGCGAGTGTGAATGTGACAGAAGTCGGCCGTCGGGTGTAGACGAGTGATGGACAACCTGTTTGTGGAGAGCGAGTGGCCTAAACAGGTTGTGTGTAGGGTGGGTGGGGCCGCCGCTGCCTCGCTGGGAACACTCGTACCCATACCAGGCCAGACTCACGCCAGACTGAGTACTGTTCCCACACCCAGGCCAGGCTGAAGACGTGATGCAGCATACTTACAAACACACACACACACACACACACACACACACACACACACACACACACACACACACACACACACACACACACACACACACACACACACACACACACATGTAAATAAGTGCAGTATTGTGTTACTACAATAGCACTTGGTGGTGTGGGAATAACAGTACTATCACACTCCCAACACATTGAGGGTCCCCTGTCTTGTGCACCGCTCGAGTCTGCTTCATAGTGAGCCAATTGTTACTCTAATTTTGATCGTGCATTTAAGTTTGGCGGTATCAATTTGCTCTTGGGTACTTTTTTTTTATAACTCGTCCTCACCTAAGAAATCAGTTCTGTTCCTGAAGTACTGTTGTAAATAAATTTTAGATTGTTTAGCTTTGATATATTTCACTGCACTTTTTTGAGATATATACGTAAAGGTTCACCTCTCGCTGGTATATTTGTATTTTACTTCCGTGTTACGTTTTAGATAGGAGGCGTCAAATGATTTTAGAATACCATTAATTTAATGTCTTAAACCCAACTCTTACTCCATCTCGGGTATTTTTCTATAAGTCTGCCCGTCTCGTCCTCACAACCAGTCCCCTCATTCCACTTTTTACGAGTTCCCCACAAAGCCTGAACCGAATATGACCTTGAGGAGTGGCACAGTGCATCTGGGTCACCTGTTCCTTGCTTGGCGTGGACCGTAATCTCCCGTCGCGATATGGCATTAGTGGCCGTTTAATATTCGTAACCATCCTGAGCCAACGTTGCCAAGACACCTGCTGTGTGATGCGCGGCGCGGGAGTGGGACAAGAACCAGCTCCGAGGGTTACGTTGTTTCAGGGTCATAAAAAGTGCGTGTTGAGCTGTAGGCGACGAGGAATATGGGTCAGGCGGGCACAGGCAGGCCGGCTCCTCACACTTGTTCACCCGCGGGCCCTCCAGCGTCCGGACCGCGCCGCTCAACACACGCTGCTGCTCCTCCCACCGCCGACGCTGCTGGTTCGTTGCGTCAGATTGAACTACGTGTTGTGCAAGCTCAGGTCTTGTCATACTCTAACAACATTGCAACCTTTCCTGTTTATCTGCATCAGGTCAAGAAACTCCCCATCCTCTCTTCCCTCTTCTTCCTCTCTCTTCCCTTCCCCCCGCCACGCTTCGCCTCCTTCCCCTCCTCCCCTCCACCCCGTCTCCTCCTCGGCAACCCTATTTAGCGCTGTGCCCGGGAGTCCTAGAAACACCACATATCTTTTATCTTTTTTGCGCGTCTGCCGTAGCTTCCTCGCCTGACGTAAGGTTTCCAGGTATACGGATGCGCCTCTTCCTGTCCATGTACAGCTTACGACAAGACTGCCTCTGCCGGTTCAGTCTGCGCGGCGGCTTAATGAAAGGTTAAAGGCGCCGTGCAGGAGTCATGGCTGTTGTCCTTTGATTAGAAATATAAAGACTTACCTAACCTGTCTTGTGTGTGCAGCCGTCACGCTTCCAAGTGCAGCTCCATCGCGGCCCTGGAATGTATGGCACGAATATCACTGCCTCAGGGGTCGCCGTGAAGGGAAGGAGGGTTAGCAGCTGCCGCGGGAACCATGTAGTAGGTATAGCTGACAGGGCCTGACGCTCCTCCTCCTCCTCCTCCTCCTCCTCCTCCACCACACACTTCCTTACTTCCTTGTCATTTTTTTTCTCTCTTGTTTTGTTTCTTGTTTTTTTTTTACTCTTTTCTGTTTTAATTTCATGTCTTTTCACTTTTTTCTTCTGTTCTATTCTTGTTTGTCCTGTTCTCATTGGCTGTCTTCTTTTCTCTTGTATTGTTTCTTTTTGTTCTATTTTTGCCCTGTTTTGTTCTGTGTTAATGTTTTATTCGTTTGTTCTCTTTTGTTTCATTTTTTTATTTCTCTTTTCCCTCCTCTCCTCCCTCTCCTCTCCTCTCCTCTCCTCTCCTCACCTCACTTGTTCCGCTTCACCTCCTCCTCCTCCACCTTTTCCTCGTTGAACGTTCTTCCTCCCTTTATTTGGTCATGTCAGATTTCAAACCTTCGTGCTGGGAGGTTTTCTTCGTTGTTCATTTTGTTCTTCATCATTCATGCACACACACACACACACACACACACACACACACACACACACACACACACACACACACACACACACACACACACACAGAGAGAGAGAGAGAGAGAGAGAGAGAGAGAGAGAGAGAGAGAGAGAGAGAGAGAGAGAGAGAGAGAGAGAGAGAGAGGCGCATGAACATAATTAGTTTCACTGTATATTGCTACACATGATAATGCATCTGTACATTACATACTTTCCCACTAACGGTACACGTCGCCGCGATTAAAAAGCGATGATGGTACGTACACCTTAGTAGTTGTGGGGGTGATGGTGGTGGTGGTGGTGGTAGTGGCGCTTTTGTATGTAGGTTTTATCCTGTAAAGTAAATTCGACTATCGGAAATTTTCTTTTTAAACATGATACGAAGAATGATTTTGCCCATGATAAACTCTTCTAACCTCTCCTAACCTCTTCTTAATCTCTTCTAACCACTCCCAACCTCTTCTTACCTCTCCTAATCTCTTCTAACCTCTCCTAACCTCTTCTAAACTCTCCTAACCTAACCTAATCTAATCTAGTCAAGCCTAACCTAACCTAACCTGACCTGACCTGACATAAATTAACCAAACCCAGCCCAACCCAACCCAACCCAACCTTTCTGACCTAACTCAATATGTTTATCACTAGAGGAATGATTTTTGCGTTAATCTTGTGAGTGGAACGTTGATAGGGAAATTTACCTTGAGATCTGTATGTAGACGTGAATTGTGGCGTGGGTGGTGGTGGTGAGAGACAGTAGAAGTGGTAGTGCAGGTGTTGGTAATACAAGTAGTGGCGTCAGTGTCCAGGGCGGCGGCGGCATAACATTCCTGGCTAAACACTGATCTTGAAGGACACGCCTCTTAATATATTAGTGAGGATATGAAGCAGAGAGGCAGCTGTAACATGATAGTCAGTCCTTTATTTCCCACGAGCTGATCAGGTGTATAGAAATTTACCACACCTGTTAGCACCATCCTTTACTTCCTTGCCTTCATCCTTCCCTGACCTCCTCCTTTACATTACACTAGTCAGGATATGAGGCAGAGAGGCAACTGTAACATGATAATCAGTCCTTTGTTTCCCTCGAGCTGATCAGGTGTATACAAACTTACCTGTACACCTGCTAGCATCATCCTTTATTCAGATATAAAAATATGAATACAGGTGTTCGAGGCAGAGAGGCTAGTGAGTGTATGAGGCAGAGCAATTGTAAAATGATAGTCAGTCCTTTATTTTCCACTAGCTGATCAGGAGTGTACAAATTTGCTCCTTTACTTAGAAATAAAAGTATGATTAGTTGTCCACTTTCCTTGCCTTTGTCCTTCCCTGACCTCAGTGCATTCCCTTCAGATATTCCCAAGGTGACTGACTGACTGGCTGCAAGTAAACACGGACTCAGAATCACCTTGTTATTCCTTTTCAGGGTGTAGTTAATTTGATAGCATTTGGTCATTAGTGAGGTGCTATGTGGGTTAATGTGTCAATGAGGAATGTTGTCCAGGTGGCTGGGAATGTGGGTGTTGTGGGTATTGTGGCAGCCCGCCAAGGCACGGAGCACGGGGACAGGGATGTGTTAGCCTTGTCCCATACCTACTTCGAGGAGATACGTACTCAGAGGAGGAGAGAAATGGAGAGAGATGGAGAAGGAGAAAGAGATTGTATTAGTTGCTGTGGATTTCTGTACTTGATAAAGGGATGGATACAAATACGAACAAATGGACAGGAAAAGCAAGCAGACAAGCAAACAAACACACCAGTGCCATCTTTAATACACATAGATTGCTGCTTGTGTAAGATAATTGCAGTATTACACGAGAGAGAGAGAGAGAGAGAGAGAGAGAGAGAGAGAGAGAGAGAGAGAGAGAGAGAGAGAGTATGGTTTCTCTTCGAAGGTGGTGTTGTTGCCGCAGCATTACGTACAAACCTTGGATGGAAATGAGCAAGTTTCGAAAGTGTCATTTAGCGAACACGTGGCCACATAATATCCCTCAATTTTGCGAAGGGAGGTACTGTGTTTACGACTAAGGGGAAAGAAGAAGAAGAAGAAGAAGAAGAAGAAGAAGAAGAAGAAGAAGAAGAAGAAGAAGAAGAAGAAGAAGAAGTAAAAAGTCTATATGGGACGCCAAAATAATATTACCGCTTGACATTAGACAGAGTGACGTGTGAGATAAAGACGGTAGAGACAGTGAGCAGCGTGTTTCTCAGTATTGATAACATAAGAGGGATAATTTGTGATGACGGTGCTTGTATCATAACGAGATAAAGGTGTAGCTCTCTCTCTCTCTCTCTCTCTCTCTCTCTCTCTCTCTCTCTCTCTCTCTCTCTCTCTCTCTCTCTCTCTCTGTGTGTGTGTGTGTGTGTGTGTGTTTTTATTTATTTATTTATTTATTTTTTTTTTTTTGTGTGTGTGTGTGCGCCATGCCTCGTGTACAGATCCAGTATGACATTTTACCACTCCACATTCTCCCTTTCGGTGTAAATTCACGTCTCTTTGCATCCAAACCCTATACACCGCCGCCGCGTGTTGCCTCTACGTAGGTTGCCCGCTTCTCACCTGCGCCATTTAAAGCGCCTCTTTTCACCATACCTGTGGGAGCAGAGGTCGCGGCGCCTTGGGTCATGAGTGCTGGGATGAATAGTGTGAAGAGTGTGCGGGGAGGGGCAGGAGGCGGCGAGACGACCGTGTATTATACTGATTAACCTGTCTGGAGGGAAGCAGCTGACCCGCCCCTCCTCTCTAGACTCACACTGGCTCGACGGCTCACGCAGCTCTCACCTGTTAATTGCAATGGGGGATAATTGTTTATGTCGACAGAGACGTGTGTGTGTGTTGAGCGCCGTCCCCGCCAAGGCCTCGTGCAGGTTGTAGGGAGTCATTTGCCGGGGAGTGATGATGTGATGGGGGTGGGAGGTGAGGAGGTGATGAGGTGATGGTATAGGGAAGGGGAGAAGTAATTAGTCTGAGTGAGGGTGTTGGTTGGCGTGTTGCACTTCTTTTGCCTCTCTCTCTCTCTCTCTCTCTCTCTCTCTCTCTCTCTCTCTCTCTCTCTCTCTCTCTCTCTCTCTCTCTCTCTCTCTCTCTCTCTCTCTCTCTCTCTCTCTCTCTCTCTCTCTCTCTCTCTCTCTCTCTCTCTCTCTCTCTCTCTCTCTCTCTCTCTCTCTCTCTCTCTCTCTCTCTCTCTCACACACACACACACACACACACACACACACACACACACACACACACACACACACACACACACACACACACACACACACACACACACACACACTCCAGGGATACTGAGAACCACCAGACATTCACAATTCAAGGGGCGATCGGAAGGTGTTCAGGCGTGGAGAGCCGCGTGATGGAAACCCGTACAGAACCGACCAGTCAGGCGTGCTGTGTTGTGCTGCCTGAGGAGAAGGGTTTAGGTGGGCAAGGGGCAAGGCAAAGAGAGCCCTGGGTGCGAATAGGAAGGACGCGGCCGATGCACTTGCTTGGATTTAGTTTGGTTAGGGAGGCAGTGTGGTGTACGTAGAATGAACAGGAATGAGTGATGTAGGAAGAGATTAATGAATATGTGGTATGTGTCAGAGTATATGAAGGAAGACCATTGTATTGTATAAGAATGAGATCCACATGAGCAGGATTTATCGTTTTTTCTTTACGTAAGAGTTTTTTAGAGGGTTTCCAGCCAAGGACAACAAAAGTGATGAAAAAAGTGACACTAGAGGAGGCAGCCCCTAATTAAGATAGTTCAAAAGAAAGTTCAGGTTATATTGTGAAGTGTCTTGAGAAACTTAAGTAGCGAACTCTTCAAGGTGATACACACTTTTACTGAAACAGTCACCAGGTGTTAGGTAATGTTTATGAGGGGGAGAAAACGAGCCAATTGTTGTAGTTTCTCGTATTGCCATCTTAAAGACATACCCGTGGCCTTACCTTACCTTACCTTTTGCCTTACCTCCTTGCAGAACTCTTCCTTGACCGCAGCGCCCCTCACCTCTCCCCTTACCTTCCCCCATTTCTTTTCTCTCTTTTCTCCACTCTCCCCTCACCTGTTTCCCCACATAATAGGATCTAAGGGGAGGAAACACTTCAGAAAATAGGCCTTTGTTTTAGGCAACCATTCCTTGTTACACTCTTTAGGTCACCGGAAGAACCAATTAGCAACAACCGGGGCTGTACCGGTGGGGAGGAACCTATACCTCGAGATGTCTTAATATTCCCACGTATTTTGTCTTATAACGTAAGGCGAGATTTGACGTTTTTTGAAAGAGACAAAGAAATGAGTTGGTAAAAAAAATTCTCAGGTTTATTTTTGTCTCGTAACGTAACTAATGTGTCATGTTGTAATTGTGCTTTTTTTTTTTTAAAGTTGATATATAAAGAGTTCACGTCTCCTTGCAGCCACAGCTTTACACGATGCTCTGGCACGTTAACCTTCCATGGAACCTTGTATTTGTATTTTTTCCCACCACTTCGATAATTGCCTCGTGAGTGTGAAGGGAGTAATTAATTATCTTACACAATACTTGCCTCTTTCTCAAGTCCAGTCAGCGTGGTTTCCTAACAAGATTACAGTATGATTGGTTATGTTATTTTTTCCCCTCTCTCACATATTTTCTCTTTCTTTTCCTCCTTCTTGCCTCGTTCCTACCCACTCCACTTGTGTTTGTGTTTGTGTTTGTGTGTGTGTTTGTTTTTGTGAGTGTGTGTGTGTACTTATCGATATATCTCTCTCTATTTGTACTTGTCTGTCTCTGTATCTGCCTTTCTTTTTCTGTCTATCTGTCTATCTCTATCTGTCCCTCTGACACACACACACACACACACACACACACACACACACACACACACACACACACACACACACACACACACACACACACACACACACTCTCTCTCTCTCTCTCTCTCTCTCTCTCTCTCTCTCTCTCTCACACTGGTTTCCTCAGGTATTGCGTTTGTGAGTGAACCTTTGTCACTGTCAGGTAAAGACGAGTCTGGCCTCACTCAGCCACCACATATTCATACCCAGACTCTCCTTAGCCTGTATGACAAGTGTGGTGAAAATCTTGTGTTGTGTCACTTCAAGGTCACACGCACACGCACTCACTCACACAAACAAAAGCGGTTCTTTGACGGTAACAATGCGCACATTCATTTCAGTGTCTGCCTGTTTCGTGGGGACTGTGTGTGTATGTATGCCGAGGTTGGTGTCTTTATGGTAGCAGTTGTCTGTCATCCTCCTCGTGGTGGCATTGTGCGCTGGATAGATATTCCTTTGGCACGCTAGTTTGAGTTAGGCTTCTCACATGCCACGTTTTGTTCTGTCTGCTGAAGGTCATGTGAAAACACACACACGCACACACACACACACACACACACACACACACACACACACACACACACACACACACACACACACACACACACACACACACACACACACACACACACACACACACACACACACATATGCTTATCTCTTTCCCTTACACGCACATATCTTAGAATGATGAAACGAGGAATGTGATGCAAGAAGAGAAAATAATAATGATTGATTTTCATTTTTACACACACACACACACACACACCCACACCCACACACACACACACACACACGTACGTCTTCCATTTCCCTTCACCTCCTACCTTCCTGTCATATCGAGGGAAGCAGGGCGGATGCATGCTGAGGCTCGAGGCGGAGATCACGGTCAGGGCAGCAGCGAGCAAGGCCGCGTATCATTCCCTTGATAACACTGCCATTCCCTGCCAGCCTGCCACCTGTGCCCCTCTTGAACCTCTTCACTTCCTTACATGAACCTGAGCCACGTGGTTTGCTGAAGCTTTGTACTAAATGAGATTATCCATGTGTTTCCAGTTAGATGTGTTATTACATTACAGAGTGTAGTTAGTTCCGATATGCGGGGACGTGGCAGTGTTCAGTGATAGGGAGTAGGTAGGTGAAACTGTCGCAGTCATAGGAGCGTTTTCTTTAGCCTTATTTTGTGATTCGCTGATGAGATTTTATGAGGAAACTACCAAATATTATCATTGTGATACTGCTAGTGAATCCATGATATGAAATGATTGCAGCAGACAGTCCACATCTGATCTTGACTTTACCTCACCATTGTTATGAAGTTTTATGTAACCAGCGTCCCAGTTTGCCATTCACCGAGAGGGGCAAGGAATGATCAAAATCTTCAGCTCAGGTCACTCGGTACCAGCTGTAAAAGGTGTGTGCGTGACATGACGGTCACGAAATATGAGTGACTTTAGCAAGTTTGCCTGATACTAATCTGTTGAAAGGTAATGGAAGTGACAGTAATGATCTCAGTGATTCAAATCGGAACAAAAACGCAATGTTGCATCCTTTTCATGAGGAGAGGAAGGGAGTAATGGTGCCTCGAAGCTTCGTGGGGTTTATAACATGAATAATGCAAGACCTGTGGGGGGATTGCTTCATTACAATAGCCTGACGATACATATAATTCACGGTGTGTGTGTGTGTGTGTGTGTGTGTGTGTGTGTGGCGGCTTCCACTTTTAATACTTCCAACAAATCAGGAAGCACATGCACATTTTTCCCATCAATCAAGACCCAGCTACTTAAAATCGAATTTGTGGTCACGCTCATATAATCTCGCTGTGCTGGTAGGGTGAAGCACAGAGTCTCCTTAACCCCAGCACCAGGAATACGTAACTTACCTGCCACTTATCAGGACGGCTATCGCTGCATGAAAGGGGAAACATTATCGCGTCCAGGAGATAAGAGAGAGATTAGCAATGAAGAGTGTCGTCCTCAGCCTGTGTTCTCTCTCTCTCTGCCTGTCACTGTGAGTTTGTGTGTGAGCTTGTAAATGTTGGAAAGTTGACGGAGAAGGTTTTGCTTATTTGTCCCTCGCTTTATCTTTTTTTTTCTTATTTTTCTTTTTTTCCTTTTTCCTCTTTCTTTTCTTTGTTTTTTTTTCTGTTCCTGCGGTCTCGTTTCCTAATTTACATTTCTTTTCTCCTTTCCTTTCCTTTTCTTTTCTTTTTCTTCCTTCTTATTCTTTTTACTTTTCTTTTTCCTCTTTCTCCTTTATTTTTTTCCCTTATTCCCCGTATTTTGTATTTCCTCTATTCCTGTTTCTTTTTCCTCCTTTTCTTCATTTTTCCTTCTAGGCTTATCACATTTCTCTCCCCTTTTCTACCAATCTCCATTTCTTTTTATCTCTTTTTCGTTTTATATTCCGTCTTGTATTGAAATTGAAAAGAAAAAAAAAATGAAAGGTAAGTTTTATTTATTTGTCTTCTAGAGCTATCGCTGTTGTTGCTGTTGCTGCTGCTGCTGTTGTTGTTGTTGTTGTTGTTGTTGTTGTTGTTGTTGTTGTTGTTGTTGCTGTTGTTGTTGTTGTTATTGTCGTTGTTGTTGTCCCATTTAGTTGCTATAAGAATATGAATAATACAATAAAAAGTATGAACAAACACGCAAACAAACCGAATAAATATGAATCAACCGAACAAATAAACGAAAAAAAAAAAAAATGGAAACAAATAAAAATGAAATCAAATGAAAATGAAAGTAAATCAAAACAAAACGAAAAAAGAAAAAAAAAATCAATTAAAGAAAATAGCGTTCCTCGTTGTTGTGTATCCTGGTGGTGGCATTCTACGTCTCCATAACATGTCAACAATCATCACAAATCTACAAGAGCGCTCCATTGTGTGTCGCAGCCCTGGCAACACCACACCACATTCTCACACCACACTCTCACACCACACTCTCACACCACACTCTCTCACCACACTCTCACACTACACTCTCACCATCTCACGCTGCTTGTCTACACCTTTGTTCGTCCTGAAGGAAAGCGGAGCACCACAGCAACTTTTTTTTTTTATAATAAGAGTCATTGTTTTCTTGCCTTTGTACAAGTAAATAAGTTGTATGATTTTTGTTCAGTTCTTTTCTACATTGGTTCATTGACGCGTGTGTGTGTGTGTGTGTGTGTGTGTGTGTGTGTGTGTGTGTGTGTGTGTGTGTGTGTGTGTGTGTGTGTGTGTGTGTGTGTGTGTGTGTTTATGTATGTAAAAAAATATTGCCATTATATTCTTCTTCTTCTTCTTCTTCTTCTTCTTCTTCTTCTTATTATTATTATTATTATTATTATTATTATTATTATTATTATTATTATTATTATTATTATTATTATTATTATTATTATTATTGTTGTTGTTGTTGTTGTTTGTTGTTGTTGTTGTTGTTGTTGTTATTATTATTATTATTATTATTATTATTATTATTATTATTATTATTATTATTATTATTATTATTATTATTATTATTATTATCAGTAGAAGCAGCAGTAGTAGTAGTAGTAGTAGTGGTAGCAACACCAGTAATAGTAGTAGTTACAGTAGGATTAGTAGCATTAATAGTACTGATAGTATTCTTGTTATCATTATTTTTTCCATTTCCATCCTGTTATCGCTTTTATCTGCCACACCTTGAATTCTTTCCAGTCCTCTTCGTTTTTGTTTAGTCTCATTTAATCTCCTCTTTTTATTTTTCCTGTTCTTAATTTTCTGTTCCTAATCATTCGTTCTGCCTTTATCTTTATTATTTTTCTCCACTCTAATATCCGCCTTTCTCCAAACTCATCTTTTTCTTTATCTGATTATTTTACATTTTCGTCTTTCTTCTTTTTCATTCTGCGTCTTTTGTTCATTTCTCTATTTTTCTGAATTTCCACAATAACTTACATTTATATTTTTTCGAATTTGATTAATTTTTTTGTTTATGCCTCTCAATATCCTGAATTTATTTGGTTTGCATGCCTCCCTATTTCTTACTTTATTCTTCTATACGCTCCCGTTTCCTATTTATCTTTTATCTATAACCGTGTAATCTATCTCTTCTCAAATTTTTTCTCATAATATATTCTTTCATACATTTTTTTTCTCTTTCGTTCCCTTCCTTGAATTTCAGGTCATATCTTTCTTGTCTTCACTTTTTGTTAATTTTAGTTTATTTTGTAAAATCTTTTCACTTATTTCTCTACATCTTTTCTTTTGGCTCTGATGTATCTTCCTTACATAAAACACGCATCTATTTAACCATAATTTCTTACTCTCGTCAGTGAATCTTTTAATTGTTTTCACTACACCTTTCTTTTCCCCGTGCCCTTCCTTCATTTAATCTCCTCCAATGAAATACATGTCATCCTAACCTTTATTTTTAGATTTATTTAAAGGTTTCAT
>NC_059300.1:6979751-6984751 GCF_017591435.1 Portunus trituberculatus | reverse complement strand
TATGAATAGAAGTAGAGACGTAAAGTAAAGAGGCAGTAGAGAATCATAAAGCAACACGTACTTACAGCCATCTTACTTAACACGAAGAGAGAGAGAATAAAGCAACAAGTACTTACACCCTTCTTACTTACCTTTACCGCACCACATGGAGGGGAAGAGGAAGGAAGAACAGTAGGAGAGGGAGGAGGAGGAGGAGGAGAAGGAATAAGACAAGCCAAACATGCCGCGGTAGTTACTCACGGCCACGCGTAGGACGGTGCGTAAGACAGGTGAAAGATGATCTGCGGCCAGGACTGTTATGATGCTAATTAAGTAAGAACAAAGTGGTCTGGAGGAGATGGGATGCGGTGGCGGCTTTGGGTAGGTCACGGGGAGAGGGGTGGGTGGGTGGATGGCGGTAATAAATAAGAGGAAGACATTAAAAGTGATGAGATCGTTGGCCCTAATGGTCGTTATGTTGTATTTTGTGGTAATGATGCTGATGGATGAGGATGGTGGTGGTGGTGGTGGTGGTGGTGGTGGTAATGGTGGTAATGGTAATATGTTAACGCTAACCCAAGACTATATTTGATTTCACGGTGGGCGATAGAGACTTCACAACATTCTGCCCGTACAATAGGGTGAAGTAGCGAGTGTAGATTACTAATAGCGATGGTCAAAGGTGAAGCAACATCCCTCGCTCACTTCCTGCGTGTTTGGCGTTTCATCTCCTCAGAAGTTCTCACAAAAGTAGATAATTGATAGATTCTCAGGACTCTCGGCAAATCAGGGAACTCAGCATTGACTTCTTTTAAGAGGGAGGCATCTAGACCTTTGTCCCAGATTTTTGGCTAACTCTCTTGATCTTTTAGGAAACTGGCAATCAAGTGGGCCTTTTCTTTTTCTTTTTTTGTTACTTTTGGCTAGCTTCCTATTCCATAAAAAGAAGAAAAATAAGGCAAAACACTTACTTTATTTTTTGTATATTAGTGTGCTATATATGATGTGATTGTAATGTCTTTGTTGATTAGCTGGAAAACATGACAAGTGAACCAAAATATGTCCGTGTATAAAGTTATTAAAATATTCGCATGCGATTTAATAAGAGAGAAAAAAAATAAAGATTGTAAAAAAAATACATAAAAGCTGGAAAGTAGTACCGAATGACTTCTTTTTTCACTGATTTATCTTATACAAATACATGAAATAGTCCCTTCCAATTGCTGAACGAAATCATCTCCTCATAGACATTGGTAGAAGTAATTGCTCTCTTTCTCTCTCTCTCTCTCTCTCTCTCTCTCTCTCTCTCTCTCTCTCTCTCTCTCTCTCTCTCTCTCTCAACTTTACTGCCTAGACTGTTTTCTCTTCTGGTGCGCAATACTTACTGTTCCCCTGCCGCCTCTCCTTAAAGACACGGCTTTCCTCAACCACCACCATCTTTTTGACTGTTACGTCGCAGCTTGAAGGAAAAAGTTGCTGAGATGGAAACACAGTCATTTAGGGAGTACCAAGCTGAGGGAGGAGTGGAGTCATTACGGTCTTAACTACCCTCCTTGTCGCCTGTAATTGTTTGGTCTCAGTGCGCAAGTTGTTCGTTCTCATCCTGTTGATAATTTTTTTTTTTTTTGTGTGTATGTGTTGAAAATAAGAGTACATATGTCTATCCATTTATTTGTATATCTCTCTACTTCCCTATCTATCTATGCTTGTCCAAAATAAGAATAAAAAATTCCTTACTTCTCCCCATAAGATTGCCACTAGTCAGTCTTCCATAACATTTACTAATTTACAAGATAATAAATGTAATTAGATAAAGCAACTGGGCTGGAATGATGAGACAGCAAAGAAGAGGGATCGGTAAGGCTCTTGTTTAGGTCTTCTTTAGTCCTGGTTGGTTGTCTCTTCCTCACAAGTCAAGGAAGAAAAGAGTCTGCAAGAAATCCTGTCGTAGTCTCCTTCAGTCCTAGTTCAATTCCCTCACAAGACAAGGAAGAAGGAGGGATAGGTCAAGGGTTCTGTCTGGGCTTCCTGGAGTCTTGCTATCCCTCCATCCCGTGCATCAAGGAAGAAGGGCGTTGGTAAAAGAATCTTGCCTGGTTTTTCTTTGGTCTTGGTTGTCACTTCCTCACAAGACATGGAAGAAAGAAGGGTAAGTGAGGGTTCTGTCGGGATTTTCTTTAGGTTTGGCTGTCCCTCCATCCCGTGCGGCAAATAAGAAGGGTGTCGGTAAAGGATCTTTCTGGGGTCTTCTTTTGTCTTGGTTGCCCCTTCCTCACAAGGCAAGAAGAAGGATGGGTAGGTGAGGGTTCTGTCTGGGTTTACTTTATTGGCTGTCCCTCCATCCTGTACGCCAAGGAAGAAGAGGGAGGTCGGTAAAGGATCTTGCTGGTGTCTTCTTTAGTCTTGATTGTCACTTTCTCACAAGGCAAGCAAGAAGTGAAGATTCTGTCTGGGTTTACTACTTAGTCTTGGCTGCTCCTTTCTCATCACCAAGCAGCACTTCATCCCGGGTCCGTTGCAGCTCCCGGTCATGTGCTTTGCGGTGAGTCGGAGAGAGTAATCACCGGGCAGCGATCGAGTGTCACCTTGGGAAGCCTGAGAAGTCTTGTCAGGCGTACTTTCTCTCATGTGCTACTGGGCAAGACACGCTTCCTGGAATTAGTTGCCCCCTCACCATCTCATGTTTCTGTTCGCAGTGACATTCGAAGACATGTTTTTGTACTTGACGTGTGGTTGATTTGACGT
Organism: Portunus trituberculatus; assembly: GCF_017591435.1. NCBI lineage: Eukaryota > Metazoa > Arthropoda > Malacostraca > Decapoda > Portunidae > Portunus > Portunus trituberculatus. Next base: position 6,982,027 of record NC_059300.1, on the reverse strand, counting down.
TGCCATTAGCTCTTTCTCTCCTCCTTTCTACCTTCTTTCCATGTTCAACAGTGTAGCGTTATACAAGAAGCATGAGTACTGTTTTATCTCAATGGTCTATTCCCTTTTCCTTTCTTCAGTGTGCCAGAATAGAATGAGTACAACTTTTTGTATTCTGATGGAAAACAAGGCAAAAAATTATCCTTTTGACCCAAAGCTTTTGGTCCTGTGATTTGTTGCATTCCGCACTGAAAGGGTTGATGCCTATAAGTATATTTTTGTTCAGCATCAAGCATTACTCGTAGAAAGTAATAGGTGCCATGAAGAGGACGTATTAGGTGTCATATAGAGGAAGTAAGAAGTGACGTACAGAGGAAGTTAAAGTAACAGGTAGCATGCAAAGGAACTAACAGGGACCATGCAGCAGGTAAACTAACAGATGCAATACAAAAGAAATAAACTAACAGGTACCAAACAGAGGAAGTAATACGTGCTATACAACCATCAGCACTCAGAGGGTTCAGGAGGAGCAGGCTATCTTGTACATCCCTTTTCCTCTCAGCCTCGCATCCTGACCTGTCCTCATCCCAGCCTTACCTTTCCCTCACCTCTCGCCTTCCCTCTGGCCACACTCTCGTTACCCTTCGCCCCACGTGGTGCCTCTGCGGCCTACCCTCGCCAATTATGCAGATGGGGTGGGTTGTAAAGGAAGGGCAGCATCCGTGGCCCTCACTCATCACGCAGGACCACAACCCGATGCTGCCTGCGACTCGGGAACCCTCTCTTGCCCAATTACCTGCCGGAACTACTGCGTGTTATCTGGATCCTCTTGCACTACCTGTGTGTGTGTGTGTGTGTGTGTGTGTGTGTGTGTGTGTGTGTGTGTGTGTGTGTGGGGTACGTGTTTGCCGTTGTGGTGTCTCTCTCTCTCTCTCTCTCTCTCTCTCTCTCTCTCTCTCTCTCTCTCGACGAAGCAGTTAATCAACTCAATAGTAGCGGGTCGGAAATGTGCTTACTTGGGGTCTCCTGTTGTCTTGGTTCGTCTCATCTCGTCCCGTCTCGTCTTGCCATTCGTCAGCGCGTCTTCCTCTTCCTGTTCTGGGTGGAAGCTGCAGTGAACGAGAGCTGCGTCACATTTCACCAGGTATTTATAACTGCCATAAAACCCACGACTCTCTTCCTCCCTCTTCCTCTTATTGGTGTTGTCTTAATTGCGTGTATGGACGTGTTTTCGCCAGACTCTTGTCGCCTTTGTGCTGAGAGGCGAAGTGGTACATGTCTGCCTTACTTTTATTTATTGTTTTATTACTTTACGAATGTTTGAGGGATAGTCTCCTGGTGGCAGAGATATTGTTTTCAGTATTCTGTCTCCGTTTCGTCTTAAAAGAAGACTAAAAACAACGATTTATCTTCCTTTGTACATAAATGGTTTCTTTGGAGTAAAGTTTGAGTATTCCAGTACAGGAGATTTCAGTTGTTGTACGTATCTGTCACTGTTATTGTTGGTCTGAACCGGTGAAGCCTCGAGCTGGGACAGGAGGAAGGTGCACGCCAGAACCTGCCTCGCTCTGGCCGCAGGTAACAATATAAAAGTTGACGTATTTGTGCGCAGGGAGTGAGCCTCATGTTTATAAGGTGCACACTTTTAATTTACTAACTCGAACGGGCTTTATCTTCTTTGTTTTGAGCTTTAGTGTGTGTGTGTGTGTGTGTGTGTGTGTGTGTGTGTGTGTGTGTGTGTGTGTGTGTGTGTGTGTGTGTGTGTGTGTGCGTGTGCGTGTAGCGGGCAGACAATCTACGTAGCATACATAGAAAGTCAGGAATGCTGCAGAACTTGTATTGTAACAAACATAGACAGACACAAGAGGACAGTTGACCTGCAAGGAGGGAGGAGTAGTACGTAGCGTGAAGCACACGTATGTACATATATTAACGGGACGCGGACAGTTGGCGTCATTACGAGGACAGGAAACTATTATTGACTCGCATCCACTGCCGCGTTCCTGCCTCGGATGACGCATGACCCTTGTATTGCAGGCATGAGGAGGAGGAGGAAGAGGAGGAGGAGGAGGAGGAGGAGGAGGAGGAGGAGGAGGAGGAGGAGGAGGAGGAGGAGGAGGAGGAGGAGGAGGAGGAGCAGCAGCAGGAGGAAGAGGAGGAGGAGGAGTAGAAAGAGGAGGAAGAGGAGAAAGAGGAGGAGGATTAAGAGGTGATAGCGGGGGGAAGAACCAGGAAGTAAACACTGACAGGCTACATCTTCCAGTGATGAAGTGAGCCTCTTATTACCAGGCTTGGGA
>NC_059300.1:6964751-6974751 GCF_017591435.1 Portunus trituberculatus | reverse complement strand
AGAGAGAGAGAGAGAGAGAGAGAGAGAGAGAGAGAGAGAGAGAGATTTTGTTTATTTCTATTTCTTTCGTTCTTGGTCCCTGTTATCTGCTTTACCGTGGCTAAGAGTGAGAGAATGGCGTATGTACACTTTGTGGCTTAGTGAGTTGCCCTAAGCAGCATTTAACTTGTGTCAGGGAAAGTAAAGGTGTGAAGTGCCTTAGTCCTGTTTTTCCTTCTGTATCGTCCATTCTCTTGCACCGACGGTACACGCAGGACGAGAATAAGTGTTGGAGTGGATGAAGAGCCTAAAACAGTCACAGGTGTTCCCGCAGCTTCATACGCATCGCTTCTGGTCCATATTCTAAAACACAGCTTATTTTACGTAGTTTTTAGGCGCATTTTTATGATTCTAGTGATAAATTAACCCCGTGAGTACCATGACGCGTTTCCATATTCATTCTGCTTACTATTTGGTGATTTTATACAGCTTCAGGAACTTGTGTGAGGGATTGAAATAGTGAAAACTGTGGCCATTAATCTTCTGACCTCCATAGACCCTTCCTAATGTTAATAAAATAGTCTAATCTTATACAAATCTCAGGGTAAAAATGTGTCCCAGTACTGAAGGCGGTTAACGAGTCCTCTACATTGTTAACAGGTGAAGTGCTCTTGAAAACCCGTCCTGTCATCTCTGTGGGCGTTTGAAAATAGAAAGCAAAGCGTTATACAGTACGGCCCTCTGACTGCTACGTGGTGACAAAGGCGGCGGTGCTGGGGTGCCTCCATCTTCTTCGTTTTCTCTTGCATCGTCATTATCATCGCTTACAATCTCTACTTTGTTTCTTTGTTCTCTCTCTCTTTTATCTTTAATTCTTTCTTTCTTTCTTTCTTCTTTTGTTTAATTGAGTTTCTTGTTCTCTTTCTTCTCGTTCTCCTTCACATTTACACTTTGTTACTTCCCGATTTCTACTCTCTCTCTCTCTCTCTCTCTCTCTCTCTCTCTCTCTCTCTCTCTCTCTCTCTCTCTCTCTCTCTCTCTCACCCCATTAATTAATCCGTGGCCATTATTATTGAGGTATTTTGTTTCATAATTTTTCCCTTCCGTCATTCTTCTTAATTTCTTCTTAAACTTGTGTATAGAATTATTTGATAGCTTAAGTGGATAGAGTGGACGCTTGTCACTGGAGGTTAACAGGTGCAAGAAAAGAGAGAGAGAGAGAGAGAGAGAGAGAGAGAGAGAGAGAGAGAGAGAGAGAGGGAGAGAAAAGAGAGGGAGAGGCAGAGAGAGAAGTATTACCTCGGTCAAAAACATTTCTCATCTAGGAGGTCGTAAAGTAGTTTGATTAGTTTCCCAATAGAGGTTGTTTGTGGCTGATTACATGCAGTTTCTATTTACCTGTCCGCCTCGTGCCCTCAGGTGGACGGCAATGAGGTGCAGTTATGGCTGGGCTGCTCCGTTTTAATGCGCTGCGCTTCTCTGTAATGTTATCGGTTCTGCCACTTGCGCTCTTTTCTCTTACTGTGTTGGCGATGGTGCCTTTAGAATGAAGATGTCGTGTGATGTTACTGCTACTACTACTACTGCTACTACTACTACTACTACTACTACTACTACTACTACTACTGCTACTGCTACTACTACTACTGCTGCTACTACTACAACCACTCTTCATTCACCATTACTCATCATATGTGTGGTACATTCATAATATTCACCATCACTACCACCACCACCACCACCACCACCACCACCACCACCACCACCACCATCATCATCATCAGCATCATCTTCACTATCATGTCCTTATCGTTATTCTCCATTACATCATCATCTCCGTTATCAATTTCCTTTTTTTTTGGTCTCAGATAAGAAGTGTCATGTTGGCATTACTACGTATCATGACACACACACACACACACACACACACACACACACACACACACACACACACACACACACACACACACACACACACACACACACACACACACAGTTTCTCTCATATTCAGCTTCGTAGTATCAACAAGAACAAAAGTTAGAGACACTGAGAGAGTCTTGTGTATGTGAGCCTGTAAGGAACTGACAGTCTAGGCTGGCTCACCAACGGACAGGGGAAGGGCGGCGGGTAATTGAGGCAGTCACGAGAGGGAGAGAGGAAGGGGAAGGATGAATAAAGCTCGTGATTCTCTAGACAAAAGCAGCTGATTGGAGATTTCGCATAATAAGGTCGAACGGAAGGAAGGAGAATAATACATAGAAAAGAGAAAGAAAGAAGACAAAACAATGAGAAGAGAAGCTGGAGGATAATAATGATAGTTAGGAAAGGAAAGTAAGAAGAAAGTGATAAGAATGTAGATATGAAAGCACTGAATAATGGAAGATGGAATTAAGGAAAGAAATTGTAGATTGGAACGGACAAGCTTAATGGAAAGTAGAAAAAAGATTGTGGAATAAGAGAAGGATGAGGAGGAGGAGGAGAAGAAAGAGGAGTAGGAGGGAAAGGAGGAGGAGGAGGAAGAGGTGGAGGAGAAGGAGGAGGAAAAAAAGAACAAGAAAGATGAAACTGAGAAACTGTTAAGCTGGAAGGAGAGGAGGAGGAGTAGGACGAGGACGAGGACGAGGACGAGGACGAGGACGAGGAGAAGGAGGAGGAGGAGGAGGAGGAGGAGGAGGAGGAGGAGGAGGAGGAGGAGGAGGAGGAGGAGGAAGACAAGAAGAAGGAGGAGGAAGAAAAGAACAAGAAGGATGAAAATGAGAAACTGATAAGCTAGAAGGAGAGGAGAGGAGGAGGAGGAGGAGGAGGAGGAGGAGGAGGAGGAGGAGGAGGAGGAGGAGGAGGAGGAGGAGGAGGTGAGTGCTCTCTTTGTCGTGTTCTTTGCCTAATCTCCCAAACAATGCCTTGCCTCGTTACGGTCTTGGGTGTGCTGGCGTGGCTAGAGGAGAAGGAGGAGGAGGAGGAGGAGAAGGAGGAAGAAGAGAAGGAGGAGGAGGAGGAGGAGGAGGAGGAGGAGGAGGAGGAGGAGGAGGAGGAGGAAGAGAAGGAGAAGAAGAAGAAGATCGTGCGTGAACGTGTAAGCGTGCCAATGAATGAGAATTGAAAAGCTTGTAACCGTGCGCGATATTTTCGTGTATGTATGTGTGTGTGTGTGTGTGTGTGTGTGTGTGTGTGTGTGTGTGTGTGTGTGTGTGTGTGTAACTCCGTGCCCGGGGGATTTTAAAACCAGGCAGATTGTCTCCTCGTATTTGGCAAGTGTGGCGTCACATGGTATTTCTTTTTTTCTTCCTCCCTCTTGTTTTCTTCCTCTTCTTCCTCTTGCTTGTCTTTTTATCCTTTTCCTCCTATTTGTCTTCCTCCTTCACCAGTTCCTCCTTGTTTTCATCTTTTTCTTCGTTGTTGTTGTTCTACTCTTTATTTTTATTTCATCTATCTATCTGTCTATCTATTTATCTATCAATCAATCAATCAGTCAATCAATCTATCTATCTATCTCTCTATCTATCTATCTATCTGTCTGTCTGTCTGTCTGTCCATCTATCTATTCATTTAATTGCATACTTGTTATACTCTTTGCACTTTCTTCCCTCTCTTTCTCCTCCCTCAAAATCTCTTGCGGTCGAGACTTGCTGAGTTGATTAAGGAAAAAGAGGAAGAAGAGGTGGAGGTTAAATGATAATACAACTCCCACATTCTTACGCTCTGTTGGTGTGTGTGTGTGTCTGTGTGTAAGAGAGAGAGAGAGAGAGAGAGAGAGAGAGAGAGAGAGAGAGAGAGAGAGAGAGAGAGAGAGAGAGAGAGAGAGAGAGAAAATTGATTGTGATTATATAGAAAGCCATGTCATTGAAAAGAACATACGTGGAAAACTGGAAGAGAAAAGAAGGAGGAGGAGGAGGAGGAGGAGGAGGAGGAGGGAATGGGAGGTAGGAAAGCAAATATTCCTCCTCTCTCCCTCCCTTTCCTTGTACTGCTCTCTGGGATCAGTATTTGCCCTCCCCTTCCTCCATCTCCCTTTCTCTCCTTCCCTCCTCCCCACAATCATTTCCTTTCCCTCCCCAATCCCTCCCCATTCGCTTTCTGCATGTCCTTTCCATCATTATCCAATACACACACACACACACACACACACACACACACACACACACACACACACACACACACACACACACACACACACACACAGATATCATTATTTCACTAGTCATTATTGATATGGAAAATACGTGTAAGAGAGAGAGAGAGAGAGAGAGAGAGAGAGAGAGAGAGAGAGTATATGTTGGTTATCTTAATTTTTGGACGATATGTCTCTCTCTCTCTCTCTCTCTCTCTCTCTCTCTCTCTCTCTCTCTCTCTCTCTCTCTCTCTCTCTCTCTCTCTCTCTCTCTCTCTCTCTCTCTCTCTCTCTCTCTCTCTCTCTCTCTCTCTCTCTCTCTCTCTCTCTCTCTCTCTCTCTCTCTCTCTCTCTCTCTCTCTCTGTCATTGCTTCTCCCATTTTTATTTCCTTTTTCTTTCTTCTCCGCTTCACCTTTACTTCCTCGTGTTCTCTTCTTCTTCCTTCTTGCCTCTTCTTTTCATTACCACGTTGTCTTATTTTTCTCCACTCTCCTCCCTCCTCTCACTCTTCCTCCTCATGGCTTTATTTTCTCTCAGTCCTCTCTTACTTATTTACCTTTATTAATTTTTCTTACCTCTCCCAGTTTATCTAATCTCTTTTCCTTCGTTCTCCTCTTGCTTTTATCTTTCCTCTCTTCTCTCTTACCTAACAAGCACAAGAAAGAGAGGGAGAGGGAGAGGGAGAGAGGGAGAGGGAGAGGATGAGAGAGACTAATCAAGGACAGACAGGTAGATGGACGCTAATGATCCGGGAATTAACACTGGGAACCTTGTGAAGTAAATTTGGTGGTGACTTTTGTTCTTTTCTAATTGATATAGTATTTTTTTTGTTTTGTTGGTGATTGTGTAAGTTTTGATTATTATTTTGTGTAGGCAGAGGGAGAGGAAGAGGTAGAGGGAGAGAGAGAGGGAGAGATGGAGAGAGGGAGGGAGAGAGAGAGGAGGATGGGGGTGCTTCCTTCTTTACATGATATCGCTAACACACACACACTTCCTTCCAGTTACAGCAGCGGGACGGCAGCAGCGACCGGGTTGACGACTCCGCCAGGAAGCAAACGGTGAGTACCCTTCCCTTCCCTTCCTTCTGTCCCTTCCTTCCTTCCTTCCTTCTTTCTTTCCTTCCTTCCTTCCTTTCTTTCTTTCTTTCTTCCTTCCTTCCTTCCTTTCTTCCTTCCTTGCTTCCTTCCTTCCTTCCTTCCTTTCTTCCTTCCTTGCTTGCTTGCTTGCTTGTTTCCTTGCTTCCTTCCTTCCTTCCTTCCTTCCCTTTTTTCTCCTCCGTTTTCTTCCTTTTGCAGTCCTTCTCTCTCGTATCTCTTCCTTTCCCTTCCTTCCGTTATTTGTTTCTTTCCCTTTCCCTTTTTTTTCCTTTCGTTTACTTCCTCCTACAGTCTTCTCCTTTCCCTTCTCTTTCCTCCCATCCATCTACGTTCCTTCCTTTTCTCTCGACTCCTTCCTTGTGCTGTCTTTTCTTCCCTCTCCTCTCCTCTCCTCTCCTTTTTTTTTTTTTCGCTTTCCTCCTCTTCCGTTTCTCATGCAGTTATTTCTTTTATTGAAAGTTACTCGTATATATTTGCATCTCTTCTCATGTCTTCTTTTATCCCATCTTTCTGCTGTATCACATTCACCTCAAATCTTCATTCGTCAGATGTGATGTTGTGACGAAAATTGATCTTGAAAGTGTGTGTGTGTGTGTGTGTGTGTGTGTGTGTGTGTCCTTTCATTGAAGGTAGATGTGGGTGGTCCCTTCACGAGTCACTCAGCTCTCACCTTTCGCCACATTTGTTCCACTGGCCACTTCTGCTGTGTCGAGTCTAAAGGAGAACGAATCCGGGTGTTGTGTGAAGCCTGGAGGTTGTTTATTTACCTTTTTGTCATTTTCTGATTTAGGTTCTTTCTATTCGTGTTTTTTTTTCTATCACTTGCCCACATTCCTACCGTCACGACATACTAAACAGCAGCTGCCTTTAGAAATACTGCAGTAAAAAAAAAAAATAAATAAAAAAAAAAATAGTGAAAGATGACAAACTCTTCCTTTTTATTTTTATTTTCTATACTTCTTTCCTTTTCCTTCAAAATTTTTCTTATTGTTGTTGAATTTTCGTGATAATAATTTTGACATATTCTCAAATTCTCCCTTTTTTTTTCTTTTTCTTATAATTTTTGCCATCCTTCTTCTTTTTCACTTTTGTATGCATCCTTCATTTTCCTATTTTTTTTCTTGCTTTAGTGTACTTTCCTGAGAATGTTCCTTCCTTTATTCAAATTCTTCTTTCTTTTTTTATTTTTTTTCTCTCATCACTTTTTCTTCTCCAGTGTTCCTTTGTTATGCTGTTTCATTGTCCTGGGAATGTCTGCAGCTTTACTAGAGTCTCTTTACTTTACATACTTTTCTCCTTTCCCCTTCCTCCCTTCTTTATTTTACATGTTCTCTTCTATTCCCTTTACTCCCTCGTGAAGTCATTAACCTGCGAGAACAGTCAGCGTGTACAAGAGGAGTGTCTATGTAGCGGTAATTCTGCTTGCTAGTGAAGACTGAGACAAGGCACCACGCTAAAGGTTATGTTATCTTACCTCGCATGAACCGTGACGTGGGTGGGTTGTCTTTACGTATGTGCGAGTCTTGCTCATTCATGGGAGAGAGTGTAGTGCCTGTGGCTTGAGGAGATGAGGAGAGAGGAAGAGAGTGTGATGGGGAAGAGTGAGGTGGCAAGAAAGAGTCTTCACCTTGACTTTCTTAACTCTTTTGATTTAAATTTAACGCTGTCATTTTTAGCTACATAAGTGTCTCGTAAAGGCAAACAAGTCTGCTATTATTGTTTGCTTTCAACTTGTGTTTCTAGAGAAAGACTGAGCTTATACTAAGTGTAGTTTTTTCCTATATTTACATACACAAATAGCAGCAACATTACCAGTAGTAGCAATAGTTATAGCAGCATTAGTAGTAGCAGTAGCTATAGCAGCAACATTATCAGTAATTGCAGTAGTTACTCAGTGCACTATACTTGCAGTAATTATAACAGCAGCAATAGCAGTAGTAGCAGCTGTAGCAGCAGCAGTAGCAGTAGTAGGAGTAGTAGCACGAGCTCCTGAAACCACTGAGCTACGATGGGGTGACAACGACCTCCCAGGGTGGCGGTGGGCGGGGTCGTGCTGGATTTGTGTGGAGGGATTGCGTGTGGGTGGGTGGGTGGCAACGAAAAGAGTGGAAGGGGTGGCGGAGGAGGTGGTTGGCACGGAATAGAAACATGGGTGGCAGTCGGGGAGGTGGCTGCGGTAAGAGAAGTGGAATAGAAGGATAGGGAAGGGAGAGAGTGGGTGATAAGGAAAAGAAGAGTGGGCGGGTGTGGGTGGTCTGCTGTGGTCCTGTGTGGTGGTCCCTTCTCCCCCGCGCTCTTCCCCTTGACGTGTCATTTACAGCCGCGTGGGACCTTCGCTGGCTGGCGGGGTCGGCGGGAGGAAGAGGAAGACGAGAGTGTCATCATTAGTGGTTTTTGTATTCACGGTTACCTGCGGCCGGAGTAGAGGAGCGTGGGTGTTGGCGTGGCGTTCCCGGCCGTGGCGCTGCACTTGTGGTTCCGATGCGGTCTTGGGGGGAACATTATTTTAATTCGCTGGTCTCGTTTTCCGGTGTCAGTCCTTGGTGTGAACGGTACAGGGCTGTGTGTCACGGGGGATGATGGAGGTGCTGGGACGTGGTGGACTGCGCGGGGAAAGGGAGGGAGGAGGAGAGGTGAGGAATGGGAGGGAAAGAAAAGAAGGGAAGGGGTGTCAATGGGAAAGGTTAGAGTAAATATACACTTCGTCGTTGTAAATCCTTCAGGTCCTCCTCCTCCTCCTCCTCCTCCTCCTCTAAAGACGCGTCCGTGGAGGGTGGAGCAGCTGCAGTGTCGCCACGTTCCAGGCACATCGGCACCCTGACCCTCTGCTGTTCCGTGACGCGCGGTGTTTTCCGGAAATGCGACACGCGGGTCCTCACCTCCTGCACGTGTTTGCCTTCAGTACCATGACTCGCAACATTCCGCAATGTGAATATTAAATCTCCAGTAACTACATAGCGTAACACTTGGTATTTCGCCGGCCTGACCTGCGTTCCTGCTATACAGACACCCATTAGTAGTGTGGGCAGGTGAAACTACAGACGTATCATCATGGCATCCTTGCAATCCGCCATCAACATGTCCATCAAGAGAGAGAGAGAGAGAGAGAGAGAGAGAGAGAGAGAGAGAGAAAAAACTAGTCTACTAAAGCTACCTGTTTGATGGGAAGCTGCGCGTGATGTGCAAGCATTCATCTCCTGTGAGGGGAACAGGGAACGTACGGTATTCAAACTTTTCTGCGCCACACCCTCGCCAGATGACTTGAGCCCCACAGCCTGGGTGACGGTGGTTGCAGGAGAGTGACCCCGGTTGGAGGTGCTCAGGTGACCCGCCACAGAAACTGGGTTAGTTGTCGTGGTTTGTAATTAGCATCGTGGTCTTCCCTGTGCAGCAAGGAATTCAGGTTAGCTTGGCGTGGCTCCAAACAAAGCAATGACAATTACCTGGAGAAGGACACTCTCATCCCCGCCGGTGTCCTTGTCGCACTGTGATTGTTCCTCGTGTCTTTTACTTGTTCGTCCTTCTCATGTTTAGTGACTTATGACTTGCAATTATTTATTTTTAGGTTTCGTAAATTTCTATTTAACCTATTCGAAGTTACAATGTGAAGGCTCTTCATTCTACACAAAAGGATGCTCAGGGATCAACTCTCTTCTCTTCCTTATTCTTTGTCATCTCGAAGGACAAAGGTAACGTTTATCCTGTGATTGTCATCAATAGAGGAACAGGTAGAGGAATGTTAGGAAGGGAGAAAGAAGTGTCAACGATGCGAGGTGTTGAAGTGACGTGGTGGTGGTGCCGGTGGTAGTGTTGTGGTGGTGGCGGTGGTGGTGGTGTTGTGGTGGTGCTGGCATGCTTAGAAGGCTCAGGAGTGTGGTGAGGCAAGCGGCAAGGTGTTAGTTTGTGTCTTAACTCAACCATGATGGGGAAGACGAGGTGGCTTCTTGTGACTGAGAAAGCGATCTAATTCCATTCACGCCCCGAAAACAATGCTTTATTATCCGGAAGTACTCGCACTGCACACAACTACTACTTCAGCAGATTCAAATGTCACTGTCACGGCTCACGACTCTTAAACGAAAACACTACAATTTTGCAGCATTTTCTCTTATGATAGTGTATGAATATTTTCTTTATATGTCACGGGTGAAGAAGGAACCTTTTTATATGAGAAGAGACTGAAGGCAGAGCAAACAAAAGCAGAGAGAGAGAGAGAGAGAGAGAGAGAGAGAGAGAGAGAGAGAGAGAGAGAGAGAGAGAGAGAGAGAGAGAGAGAGAGAGAGAGAGAGAGAGAGAGAACAAACCCTTAATACCACTCACTAACACAATTAAAAATAAAACATCATTAGTCTTAGTTCCAAATAGACAAGCTTTTATATCTATGCCTCGAAACCACCTTATTGAACCCTCGCAGTGACATCACCTCTCCACATCTGCACGACATCAACTGGCTCTCTGAAAGGCGTGCGTCTGCCGGAGCCACGCCTGTCCCTGCGGTGGTGGCGGCATGAGTAGGCGCGTCGTTTATCAGCATCCTCGTGACCCGCCCGCAGTGTGCCTGACGGAGGAGACAGAGGCAGGCAGAGGCAGAACATGCACCCTCGCCGTATTCAGTCTCTTGTTACTCTTCGTCCTTCGTGTTCTCTCTGTCTTCTTCCTCATCTATCCTATCCCTTGTTCTCGCTGTTCTTTCCATCACTGTTGTTGTCATCTTTTGTGTTTTATTTTCTTCCATCTCCTCCTCCGCCTCCTGCTTCTTCTGCTGCTTCTCCGCTTCCTCCTCTTTCTCACCAGTTCATTTACCTCCTCCCTT
>NC_059300.1:6937251-6959751 GCF_017591435.1 Portunus trituberculatus | reverse complement strand
GTTGAACGGTCTCCTCGCCATCCTACGCTGCATGGACTACTCGTGATCGCTTAGACACACACACACACACACACACACACACACACACACACACACACACACACACACACAAAGGGCAGTCCGACACGGCTGAGCGCTCCCCTGCCGCCCAGCCTGCAATTGGTGTATCCCCGGTGCAGTCTGTATCGGCGGGTGATCGGCGTCGTCTCGGGCACGGCGGACACTTCCCAGCATTGGTCAGTGTCCCCGCCGCCTCGCCACCTCACCCTGGACTTCCTCCTCCTCCTCCTTTTCACCTCAGAATAAATAAGGCTCTAGAGACGCGTGTTTGTAGTCTTTAGTAGAAAATTATTGATCTTTTAATTCGATAATGATAATAGAACTAACTACAATTTTTTTTAGATATTAGACTGGAATAAATAACGATCTTATTGTAGAATTAGTTTCGTGGGACATTACCTTCGAGTTTTTTTAGATATGAAAACTAAAATAAATTGCTGAACGTCCCTGGTGTTTTTTTTTTTTTTTTTTTGTTAGAAATACCTGCAGGTCGGCGGTCATAAACACGCGTAACCTTTCAAGTCTTCATTGCAGTGAGAGACAGGTCGTGTTTTGAGAAGGGTGTGTGGGGCAGTGAGGTAGTGTTGATGTTGGGTGTGGAGATGAGATGGACAGGGAGGGAGGTGTAGACATGGTGTAGAAAGAAGAGAATGTGGAGTGTGGATGCAGAAAGTAGGTAGAGGGAAGGAGTGGTGAAGTGAGAGGGAGGGAGGGTATGATGTGTGGAGTGCGGGGTGACTGGGCGTGTGCAGAATGGAGGTGGAGGGAGAAGAGGCTGTGGGAGAGTAGCTGTGTAACAAATAGTGGGAGGAACCTTCGTCAGGAAATTCCACATTCAGTACTGAGGGAGGGGCGTGGTGGTGTGGTGGGGGTAGTGGAGAGGAGAGACAGGGTGGAGGGACGAGCATGAACATATACCAGTACGTGAGAGAGAGGATACCAGGAAGATACCAAGAAATGTCGGTCTGTAACTACTTGGGCTGTCTGTTGATTTATTCAGTTAATTACGGATGCAACTAAAACAAGACTTGCTCTCCGCCCACCTTCCCTGCTGACGTCATGGTGCTGGGAGGCTGAAGACATCACCGTGTGCCTTGCTGGAAACATAGGGGTGGTGAAGAAGTTGAATTAAAACAATATCTTTTAGTACACTACTCTCTGCATTACATTATAGTCCCTGCATTTATTTCATCACAAGGAGGGGAGACTTTTAAGGAAGCTAGTCTAATATATTGCCACTCCTTTCACCTAAAAAATAAAAGAAGAAATAGACTGCTTGTTAAAGAATACCAATTTTGTTGTTCGTAAAAACCTGTATCCTGGAAATGTTGATTTTATCTGAACTTGAGGCTATGTAAAATTTTCGACCCAATGATTAGTGGAAGGGGTTTGCTTTGCTGCTTATTCATATTTCTTAACGATTGTGAAGAGGAGTATCTCGATTCCTGGACGTAAAGTAGGAAAAGATGCGCTTTCGGGATGCCCTCTACCTCCTACAGTGTTCCTTCTCTCTCCACTCTCCTGATTGTCATTTTCTCTTCATGTTCAGAGAGAGAGAGAGAGAGAGAGAGAGAGAGAGAGAGAGAGAGAGAGAGAGAGAGAGAGAGAGAGAGAGAGAGAGAGAGAGAGAGAGAGAGAGAGAGAGAGAGAGAGAGAGAGAGAGAGAGAGAGAGAGAATACATAAACAATGCGTCTCATACTGAAGAAGTGAATGTGAGTGAGACATCTTAGGGAAAGGTTGGGAGTCGGGTGGAGAGAGAGAGAGAGAGAGAGAGAGAGAGAGAGAGAGAGAGAGAGAGAGAGAGAGAGAGAGAGAGAGAGAGAGAGAGAGAGAGAGAGAGAGAGAGAGAGAGAGAGAGAGAGAGAGAGAGAGAGAGAGAGAGAGAGAGAGAGAGAGGCGGAGGAGCAAACATGGGTGACAGGGAACGGGAGAAAGGTATCCAAAAACCGGCGATACGTACTCTGTGTCAAGTAGTTACGTGGCAGATCTGGCGAGGAGCAAGATTATTACCCTGCGTCGCCTCGAGTGTGTATCAGCGACACGGAGGAGGCGCTGAGTGTTTGTCTTCCTCTCATGGCTTTCTGGTGGTGGTGGTGGTGGTGGTGGTGGTGGTTGTTAGCTATTGATTTAGGCAAGTTCAATTTCTCTCTTCTCTCTCTCTCTCTCTCTCTCTCTAAGTATGTATTTTAATCTTTTATTGGTGGTGTTCTTAAGGATGAGAATGTTAACGAGTGGGAGAGAGAGAGAGAGAGAGAGAGAGAGAGAGAGAGAGAGAGAGAGAGAGAGAGAGAGAGAGAGAGAGAGAGAGAGAGAGAGAGAGAGAGAGAGAGAGAGAGAGAGAGAGAGAGAGAGAGAGAGAGAGAGAGAGAGAATATTAGTTTAATGGTTGAGAAATTATTTAACCAATATGATATTAATATGATGATGATGATAATAATAATGATAATGAAAAGGAGGAGGAGAAGTAGTAGTAGTAGTAGTAGTAGTAGTAGTAGTAGTAGAGGAGGAGGAGGAGGAGGAGGAGGAGGAGGACAGGGAGGAGGAGGAGGACAGGGAGGAGGAGGAGGACAGGAGGAGGAGGAGGAGGAGGAGGAGGAGGAGGAGGAGGAGGAGGAGGAGGAGGAGGAGGAGGAGGAGGAGGAGGAGGAGCAGGAGTAAGAGGAAAAGGTGGAGAAGGAGTAGAAAAAGTAGATGGAGACGGAGGATGAAGAAAAAGAAGAGGAAAAGCAAGAGTAAGAGTTAAAAGGAGGAGAAGAGGAAGAGCATGAGCAAGATTAAAAAAGAGGAGAAAAAGGAGAAGGAGAAGGAGGAGGAGGAAGAGGAGGAGGAGGAGGAGGAGGAGGAGGAGGAGGAGGAGGAGGAGGAGAAGCACCTCGTATGTATACACGGAAGGTCAGGATAGTAAGTCGTCGACCGGCCGGACACTCCCCTCTCTCTCCCTCTTCCTCTCCCTCTCCCTCTCCCTCTCCCTCTCTCTCTTTCTCTTACTTTTCCACCTCTCCCTCTCCATCGTTTCCACAACAGTACCTGACAGCGGTGGAGGGCAGCCCTTTCCCTTCCTCTTTTCCTCTCCTTGCTCCTCTCCTCCTC
This sequence comes from Portunus trituberculatus, assembly GCF_017591435.1. Taxonomy (NCBI): domain Eukaryota; kingdom Metazoa; phylum Arthropoda; class Malacostraca; order Decapoda; family Portunidae; genus Portunus; species Portunus trituberculatus. The sequence continues at coordinate 6,956,600 of NC_059300.1, read as the reverse complement.
CTCCTCCTCCTCCTCCTCCTCCTCTTCTTCTTTCCTGTCTTGCAATAGTTTAAACAGGCCTGGAGTGGGGAGGAGTGAGGATGAGGGGTGAGTTGGAGGATTGGCGAACATTGGGTGGTGGTTTGGGGAGGTGGAGTTGGTGGGGTGGTAGGGCTGGTCCGGGAACATGGCGTATAGAAGCGGGTCTTGGGCAGAGCGTGTTCGAGCTAAATTGGGAACCGGGAGGACTGGATTAATGAGAGGGTGGAATATAAGGGGGCGGGGAAGGAGGCCGCGGGATGTGATGGGTGGAATATAGCAGGGAAGGACTGGTTGAGATTGAAAGGTACATTGAAAGCAGGGATTCATCACGCCATGGGGGGAGGGAGTCTCAGCTCTCGAGGATTTGTAAACACGCAGGTCACTGGAGTTCAATCTCACGCTAATCCATCTTTCTCCTCTTTCACGACTTCAATTCGTTTGCATAGGAATTACTGGCGTGGTGACGAGCAAGTGTCTCGTGCCCCTGTCTTCTTTCTTCTCTGGGTTAACATCAATGGGAAGCTGATATTTCATTCTTCCCTTGGTCCGTGCCTCAGGTCACTGTTTCTGAATGATAAAGCCTTTCATACTTTTTTTTTATTTATATTATAAGCTTTAAAGTCAATGGATAATGGTAAGGAAAAAATCGTGCGTGACTTTCTTTGCAGAATGTTTGCCGCCTTTCCTCCTTAAGAATGTGTCAGTGACAGAAGCCCGGCAAACTGTGAGAACAAGGAAAGTTATGAGATGCGGCAGTGTTTGCGTGTAGGTATGTAAAGTGATGATGGAGCAAGGTAGAAGGGAACCCTGCGTGATGCGGAGGGGCACAGGATGATGCCTCGCTTCCCTTATTGTACACTTCAAGCACACTGAACGGCTTATTTGCGTGAAAACACCTGATTCCGAGTTTCCTTGACCAGCCCTTGCCCCGGGATGAAGGTCAAGGCTTTGCTGATAAACTCGACGAAGGAGCGTGAAGCATCAGTGACGTAACGTTCGTCGTAGCCAGTGGTTGCGGCACTCCGGGGGGGCGGGAGGCTGAGGGAGAAACCTGGCCGCGCGGCGTGGTGGGGGCCAGGCCGATTTCAGCCTTATTCGGCCATTGGGGTCAGTGGGTGGTCGACTACGCACACCGTCACGCCCCTACGGACGTCGCTCTGCTAGGAGCACCATCCCTGTCGCTCAACATTGTCTTGCCCCGCGCGCCTGTTGCTGTTATAGAAGGAGTCGATGTAGTCGCCATCAGCCATGCCGCTCCTGTTCCCGCGATGGCCCACTGCCCGCTCGGCTGTGGCACACATTTCCTGGCCGCCCTAACAGTCCCTATAAATATATACGGTGTAGTCCCTCCCACGCACCGCTCATCTCGCTCTACTTGTGTCCATTCTTACCCTGTCCTTCCCGTCACACCGCCTGCTCATGCTCTCGCATTATTTCTGCCATCCTCAACCTCATCCTATCGTTCACCTCTGCCTGCTCGTGCCTCTTCCATCCATCCCGTTGAACCAGTGCCTCCGCCCACGCCCTGCAGTCTTCATGGCTTCCTGCGCTCCCCTTATGGAATGAAGGCGGAAGAGACCACCTCACGGCGCCTCACGTCCACATTTCTCAAACCCTCGTTGCAGTGAGGCTCGGAGGCATGTGTGTGTGTGTCTGGGTGGGTGGGTGGATGGGTGGGTTGGTTTTGTAACTCTGGCAATCACAAGAGTAACGCGGCGCCTTACAGTCAGTGAACCACATCGCCTCGCCTCGCCTCGCCTCCCGCTGGTAGTCACGGCGAGTGTATTAATGTCTGTGTCTCTCGTCTCTCCCTCTGATCGTAATTGGCGGCGCTATTGTTCTGGAGACTCACAATTGGTCTTGATTGGTCACTTTCTGCTGCTCAGGTGACACTTCCGCCATTCCTCTCTCTCCCTCTCCTTTCCTTCTCCTTTCCCTCTCCCCAGCAGCTGACCGCCCGAAGGAGGACTGGCATGAACTGCTTGAATAGATGTCTTATTTCATGCGCTGTCGTTATTCCTCATGTAATTTAGCTCCTCGTGTATAATTTACTGTTTGTGGTGAAAGACAATTTTTCTCAGGACATCAAGGAAGTTGTAAGGTTTCTCTCCTAATGGGTATTCCCTGCGTTGTGTAGTGTTGCGTTGTGTTGGTTTTGGGTGCCGTGTGTTTTGTTGTGATTCTTGTGGTTCGTTCATGTTAGTGTTGTTATTTATTCATTTATTTTTTTTCGCGTTTTTGTGGTTTTTCCTTCAAAGTCAAGGAATCTTTGTCCTCTTCGTCCTTCTTGGTGGCATCGTCTTTCTGTTTCATCCGGCTTCTCGTCCTTGTCTTCATTCTTGTGATCCTGCTTTTCCTCTTGATCCATCTCTTCATTTCTTTCTTCTCATCCTCCTTCTCCTCTCCACCACCACCACCACCACCACCACCACCACCACCACCACCACCAGTACATTTATTCGTAAACATGTCAGTCCTGTGACAAGAAAACACGGAACCTTCAGGAGCATGTCCACTTTAAAGACATGAATGAATAGAAGCAAAAAAAAAAAAAAAAAAAGGGTGGGGGAGGGAGAAGGAGAGGAAATCACATCAGAAATACGACAAAAATATCCTGCAGTACATTTAAATTTTCTAATGAATGTATATTTAAAACATTAATTAACCTGACTTTCTGAGGTTCACAAACAAAAAAGTTCAAACACAAAATAGTAGTAGTATAGTATTTTGGGACACCTACATCTTATATTCAGACTATAAGATGACAAAATAAGCGTACAAAAATAAAATAAATAAAAATATATAATAAAACGGGGGACGGAATCAAAATCAAGTCCATACGAGGATTGGTGCATCAACTAACCAACTCGTTACGAACACACACACACACACACACACACACACACACACACACACACACACACACACACACACACACACACACACACACACACACACACACACACACACACACACACACACACACACACACACACACACACACACACACACACACACACACACCTCCACCTTAAAAACATCTTATGAGCTTAAAGGGGAAAATAATCTTAATAAAAATGTAAAAGCTATGTTCACTGTTTGATGGACACAACTCCCTTTTGTAAATTCATTAAGTGGTAATTTGTTGCTTAGCATGTTTACATTATTACCGGAGAAGGCAACTAATGGGTGTGGGGGGAGGGAAGATAGATAGATAATTAAATGAATATATAAGTAGATAAATATGAGAGAGAGAGAGAGAGAGAGAGAGAGAGAGAGAGAGAGAGAGAGAGAGAGAGAGAGAGAGAGAGAGAGAGAGAGAATATAAGCCATAAGGAAAAACTGATATAAAGAGTAAGAGGAAAGAATGAGTGAGAGGATGGAGGAAGAGGAAGAAAGGATAGAGTTATGAATGACGTTATTCGTATAGATAGATAGATAGATAGATAGATAGATAGATAGATAGATAGATAGATAGATAGATAGAAGAAGAAGAAGAAGAAGAAGAAGAAGAAGAAGAAGAAGAAGAAGAAGAAGAAGAAGAAGAAGAAGAGAAGAAGAAGAAGGAGTAATGGTCAAAACTTCAACATCAGAATAGATTGTGGTTCCTTGAGAGAGAGAGAGAGAGAGAGAGAGAGAAGAGAGAAGATCAGAATAGATTGTGAGAGAGAGAGAGAGAGAGAGAGAGAGAGAGAGAGAGAGAGAGAGAGAGAGAGAGAGAGAGAGAGAGAGAGAGAGAGAGAGAGAGAGAGAGAGAGAGAGAGAGAGAGAGAGGTAATGGGGAAGGCGAGGTAATGCATGTTATTTGAGGTGATAGTCTTCTCATCTTCCTTCTTTCCTTCCTGTTGGTTTCTTCTTCCTTCCGTTTACGAGACACTTAATACCACTTTTTTTTTTTTATCCTCACTTTAATCTCTTCCTCTCTCATCCCTACTTCCTCCCTCCTTCCCCACTTCCTCTTCCTTTTCCTTGTGATCTTTCCTCATTCCATTCTTCGTCTTAAATTTTCCTTTTCAGTTTTCTTTTCTGCTCTTCGTGTTTATTTCTTCTTCATTCTCGCTTTGTTGTTTATTTATTTCAGTTCCTTCCTTTCTTTTTATTCTTTTCCCATTTATTTTATTTCGACTTTTTTCCTTTTCCCTCTTTTCTTTTCTTTTTTTCAGTTTTTGCTTATTACTTATACGTATCCTTTCTTCTTCTTTTTCCTCTCGTATCTTTTTTTTTATCTTTCATCCATCCATTTATCTATTTTTCTCCTTCTTTTACCTCCTCCTCGTTTTTCCATTTCACTTATTTTGTATTTTCCTCTCTCCCTCTCTTCTTTTTTCTTTTTCTCTTACAAGTTACTTATAATCGTCTCTTACTTCCTTCTCTTATTTATCTTTTCCTGTTTCCATCCATCCATCCATCCCTTCTTTCCTCTCCTCCTTCCTTCATTTAAATCGTCACTTTCTCCAGTCTACATCCTTCCTTCGTCCTCTTTCTTATCTTTTCCTACCTCCTTCCATCCATCCATCCATCCATCCTTCCTTCCCTTCTTTCCTCTCCTCCCCTTTACCTATTCTTTCACTTAAATCCTTACTTCCTCCAGTCTACCTGTTTTACCACCCACATCCGTCCCTTACTCCCCCCCTCTTCCCCTTTCCCTCTACCTAAGCCTCACCCCCTCCCTCCCCTTACCTATCTCCTCTCCCACTCTCACCTTACCTAACTCCTCTCCCTCTCTCCCCTTGCCTACTCCCTTCCTCTTTCTCCCTATCCCCTTCTTCCCCACTCCCTCTCTCCCTGCCTCCTCCACCTCTACCGGAGAAAAGCATCTAGTAGAAAGATCTTAGCGTGAAAGTTGGGCGTTGTTATGTCTCCGCCGCCCACATGACAGGTACCTCCGCCCACATCAGGCACTACGCCCACCCATGGCTTCCTCCTCCTCCTCCTCCTCCTCCTCCTCTTCCTCCTCCTACTGCGTCACTGCCACGCCTGAGGTATTCGCATTTTTGGTTCCCAGGGAGAGAGAGAGAGAGAGAGAGAGAGAGAGAGAGAGAGAGATTCGGTCTTAATGTCGTTAGTTCAACTCACCATCTTGTCCTGTCCAATCTTACTATGTCATGCCCCGACTCTCTGTGCCATGCCCCGCTCCACTATGCCATGCCCCACCCGACTGTCATGCCCCGCCTCACTGTCATGCCCCGCCCCACTATGTCATGCTCCGACTCTCTATGTCATGTCCCGCCCCACTATGTCATGCCCCTCTTCTCTATGCAATGCCCCGCCCCACTATGTCATGCCCCGACTCTCTATGTCATGCTCCGTCTCAATATGTCCTGTTCTCCCAATATTTTCTCTTATCTTTTATATTTTTTTTTCACATGGATTCGCGTAAACATACTTACATACATACATACATACATACGGGGATGGATATTACATACTTTGCCGGCAGATACACACATGTTCTAGTTTATTATATATCCATCCATCCATCCATCCATCCATCCATACATACATACATACATACATATACGTGCTTTAATGTGTATGACCCTATAGAATGTTCAGTGGGCGTGTATGTTTTCTTTTTAACTGTTCCTTATTTTTTTCTTTTTTTACCCTGTCAGATAACTCGGGTTTCATTTGCATATCTGCTCTCTCTCTCTCTCTCTCTCTCTCTCTCTCTCTCTCTCTCTCTCTCTCTCTCTCTCTCTCTCTCTCTCTCTCTCTCTCTCTCTCTCTCTCTCTCTCTCTCTCTCTCTCTCTCTCTCTCTCTTCCCGAAAAATAAAACACTTCAATTTAATCTCAAGAAACAAAACACCTCAAAACATTTTCTTGGCGAGTGTTGCCAAGAGGAGACGCCCGCAAAGGCCCACACGCACACACACACACACACACACACACACACACACACACACACACACACACACACACACACACACACACACACACACACACACACACACACACACACACACACACACACACAAGCAGGTCACAAATAGCGCAGTGTGTTCGCTCATTGCGGCCCGGAAGGAGGTCTTTCATTACTCTCTCTACTTCTTGTCAGCGTGTCACTCCTTCTCTTTCTTTCTATTAATCGTCGACGCGCCATTAATTGTTTCCCAGCTCCCTACCAGGCTACCACCATCTCTCTCTCTCTCTCTCTCTCTCTCTGCTATATTTCATTTAACAGTCCTCCTTTAAATTACCTCCCTTCAGTCTGCCAGTGGGACACGAGTTAATTAGCGGTCACCTGTTAGTTTACATTCACCTGCCGGCCGTCCTACACCTGTCATTAATTTTTCAGAGGATGGCAGGCACAAAAGATGCCCCGTTACCTGCCAGTCTCCCACGGTACTGCCCCTGGGTGTAAGGAAGCTGCTAACACACACACACACACACACACACACACACACACACACACACACACACACACACACACACACACACACACACACACACACACACACACACACACACACACACACACACATACACACACACACAGATGGATAAACAGGTAGATAGATATTTATTGACCACAACCAAATATTACAGTTACAGGAAGACTTGAAGGTATGGTCCATCAAAATATTTTCTATAAGAACTTGAAAATGGCATAAAACATGATACCGAAAACTTGAAGTACATAAAGCGTCCATTTACACACACACACACACACACACACACACACACACACACACACACACACACACACACACACACACACACACACACACACACACACACACACCTTGGCCTTGGCAGTGGAGATGCAATGCTCCTGAGTGGGCTACGTGAGTGGGAGGGAAGAGAGGTGGTGTTTTTGAGAAGTTCGTGAAGGTGAAGGTGAAGGTGAGGGCTCCAGGTACACGGTGGAGGTTCATAAGTTGCAATGGGTGAAGGTGATGCGTGAGGGTGACAGTGTGAAGGTGAAGGGGGGATGAGGATGTGGGTGAATATTGAAGCTGTGATGGGTTGGTGTCAATTGGAGGGGAAAAGAATGAAACTAGAAGATGAGAAGTATATGTATAAAAGAAATGAGTAAAATATAACAGACGGGGACAGATAGACACACACCAAAAATTAAGCGAAAGCTATGTAGATCCACGCCTTTAGTAAACATCAAGGCCGTAAAACACATACAGCAGAGAGCGAACATTGAAGGGAAGCATCAATCAGTGTATCATTAAACGCATCGCAACCCGAGATAACGAAGCCGATTGATAAATAATACAAGGCGAGTTTAATTCAATGTCTCGTTAGTGTCTCGATGGCAGCCTTTCCTTCTTGCTTCATTAGGCGTGAGTTACTAATACGACCAGGTTTGCTTCGCGTTCACCATTTCCCTAATGTATACACCTTGAAGATAATGCATGGCCGTCTCTGCTGTTTGTTATCACTCGTTATTTACACATGCCGGGAGAGAGAGAGAGAGAGAGAGAGAGAGAGAGAGAGAGAGGAGAGGAGAGGAGAGGGAGGAGTGGGAGAGGGAGCGGGTGAGGGTGAGGGAGAGAGAAAGGGGGATGGTTGGGGCGGAATGTAATGAAGAGGAGGAGAGAGAAAAAAAGATGAACTCTGTGTGGGAAACAAAGGTAATGTGTGTGTGTGTGTGTGTGTGTGTGTGTGTGTGTGTGTGTGTGTGTGTGTGTGTGTGTGTGTGTGTTCTATTTCACACCTAGACACTTAAATAACGGTGCACAGACATAGCTATAGAGTGCTGGGAGCAATGCTAATGTTTATGTGTGTGTGTGTGTGTGTGTGTGTGTGTGTGTGTGTGTGTGTGTGTGTAGCGGATGTATTTCACCCCTACACAAAACATAAACATCTACCTAACTGACTCAAATGACGCGGTGTGTTCTTGCCTCCCTTAAACCATTACACTAATACACGACAGTTCCTTCCTCAGCGCCTTCTGCGGGTGAGTGTTTGAATGCACCGAGGGGCTGTGAGAGGAGGTTGATTTCATGCTACGTTGCTCTTACTATTACTACTATCAGTACTACTACTACTACTACTGCTGCTAATACTGCTACTACTCCTACTACTTCTACTGCTACTGCTACTGCTACTGCTACTGCTACTGCTACTGCTACTCCTCCTCCTCCTCCTCCTCCTCCTCCTCCTCCTCCTCCTCCTCCTCCTCCTCCTCCTCCTCCTACTACTACTACTACTACTACTACTACTACTACTACTACTACTACTACTACTACTACAGTTACAACAACAACAACAACAACAACAACAACAACAACTACTACTACTACTACTACTACTACTACTACTACTACTACTACTACTACTACTACTACTACTACTACTGCTGCTGCTGCTCGAGGTTGACACGTGCTCGGCGGTGCAGGAAATGGCAAGCACTTTGGGTCTTCTCGCTGCAGATGCAAATGTTGGTGATTCACTGCGGTGGTGTTATTCTCGCTAAGGTCATGTGTGTGTGTGTGTGTGTGTGTGTGTGTGTGTGTGTGTAGGTAGGTATGCTAATTGGCTGGCTTCTCTGGCACCCTTTGTGTCTTCTTTATTTTTATTCATTTTTTTTTTTGGGGGGGTATTCGTTGCTTACATTTTTTCTTCTTTCTGTTTTTCATTTTCATTTTTTTATATTTTTTATTTATTTATTTTTTCTTTCTTTCAGTTTCTTTCTTTCTTTTCCTTCCTTCCTTCCTTCCTTTCTTTCTTTCTTTCGTTTTTTTTTTCTTTCTTTTTTTCTTTTTCTTTCTTCTTTTTCTTTTATTTCTTTCTTCTTTTCTTTTCTTCTTCTTCTTCTTCTTCTTCTTCTTCTTCTTCTTCTTCTTCTTCTTCTTCTTCTTCTTCTTCTTCTTCTTCTTCTTCTTCTTCTTCTTCTTCTTCTTCTTCTTCTTCTTCTTCTCCTCCTCCTCCTCCTCCTCCTCCTCCTCCTCCTCCTCCTCCTCCTCCTCCTCCTCCTTCTCCTTCTCCTTCTTCTATTCTTCTTTATCTTCTTTTCATCTTCTTTTATCAGTCTGTCTCTCTCTTAATATATTTATCAATCTTTGTATCAACCAGTCAATTTATCTGTCCGTTCGTCAGTAAAACCTTGCATCACATCTCCACCATACTCAAACGAGGACATAAACAGAACACAACCTCCCGTTTTGTACAATATCAAGTAAGTCGATCTGCATAAATGTAAAGCGGCAGAATAAATCAAGCAACCAGTAAAATGTAAACAAGGAAGCAGGAATGGGTAAGGCGCAGCTGGATCTCCTATTAAAGTGAGGAACAAAATGAACTGCGTCGTATTGATGTGAACGACACGATAATGGCAGGATGTGGTGCTGTTAGTGGTGGTGGTGGTGGTGATAGTGGTGGTGGTGGGGCTGTAACAAATTTATTAATGGTATGATTGTTGTGAAGGTAAGAAGAGATCAGGAGGGAAGGAAAACGAAAAGGAGAAGAAAGTAAAGGAGAAGGATAAGTTTGAGGAAGAATGGGAATGAGGAAGAGGAAAAGAAGTAAAGCAAGACCAGGAAGAGAAGAAAGACGACTAAAAGGAGGAGGAAGAGGAGGAGGAGGAGGAGGAGGAGTAACAAGAGACTAACAAAATTATACTGAAGACCATGATAGTTAGCAAAAAGTGGGGAAAAAGAGATAGAACAACAGAAGGCGAGAGCAGAAGGAAGGAAGGAGGAGGAAGAGAAAAAGGATGGAGGAAACAAGAGGAGTAAAAGGAGGCAGCAACACCAGAGCTAAATATATCGAAGAAAACGAGATTAAGTGAAGTAGGAAGAGAAAAAAAGAAAAAGGAAACGAAATAGGAAAAGGAGGAGAAGGAGGAAGAGGTGGAGGAGGAGGAGGAGGAGGAGGAGGAGGAGGAGGAGGAAGGGGAATGACCAAAGAGACACACTACGTTATAATCATTGAAGTTGCTAACACTCACGATGATGATGGAGACACATGATACAGATGAGAAGAGGTAAGGAGGAGGAGGAGGAGGAGGAGGAGAAAGAGAAGGAGAATGAAGAAAGGAATTAGGAAAACGTACAGTACTAATTAAGGAAATGTGAAAATGGGAAGAGAAGAAGGAAGAGAAAGATAATGCACGAGAGAGAGAGAGAGAGAGAGAGAGAGAGAGAGAGAGAGAGAGAGAGAGAGAGAGAGAGAGAGAGAGAGAGAGAGACTTGAATTAGCTAAGAAAAAGAAATGCGAAACAAAAAAAAATAAAATAAAAGGAGGAGGAAAGACGGAGGAAGAGGAGGAGGAAAAGGAAGATAAATAATAAACAAAAGAAAGAATAGAATAGAAAAAAATAATCCTGGAGAAACTAAAATCTAGGCAAGCAAACGGAGAAATAACAAAAAAAAAAAGGAGAGATTTAGAGAAAGCTCAAAAAAATCATGAAAGAAATAGAAACTGCATTGCGAAAAACACGGAAATAGTGTTTTATTCAGGAGAAATCAACCGAACACTGAGATTTCCACTGAGGGCTGACGAGGGATGGAGTGGAGGTGGTCGTGGAAGGCGGAAGGGGTGTTATGAAGCGGTTGTGGGGGGGATGTGTGGAGGGTGTGTAGGGATAAAGAGACATTAACCCTCTCACTACTGGGATGAATTTTTACTATGAGTTTTTGGGAGTGATTGGGCGATTTTATTTACATTAGGAAAGGTGTATGGAGGTCAGAAGATCAATGGCCAAAGTCTTCGCTATTTTAATCCCCACATAAGTTTCTGAAGCTGTATAAAGTCGACAAATAGTAATCAGAGTGAATGTAAAAACGCGTCCTGGTACTGAAGAGGTTAGAGGTGGGAAGGGGAAGGAAATTAAGAGAGCGTGTTAGATTCTCCAAGATAGGTATCGATTTGTAAGGATTTATTATGTGTTGATTATTATGTGGCAGAGAGAGAGAGAGAGAGAGAGAGAGAGAGAGAGAGAGAGAGAGAGCACTACTGATTTCTCCTGCTAATAGGTGTTGTGTAGCTACGTGCGTTAGAGTTGATAAGGGACATCCATCAAACTCTCTCTCTCTCTCTCTCTCTCTCTCTCTCTCTATGCATGTGTCAGTGGTGTTCTTTAAGTTCTTTTTTCTAGTTCTTCTTGTTCTTCTTTGTTGTTGTTGTTGTTGTTGTTGTTGTTGTTGTTGTTGTTGTTGTCGTCGCTGTTATCGCTATTTTTTTTCTTCACTTCGTTATCGTAATGCCCTCTCTTATATTTTTCGCTTTGCTCACCACCATCAACACCACCGCCACCACCACCACCACCACCACCACTACCACCACCACCACCACCACTACCATCAGCACCACCGCCACCACCACCTCCACCACCACCACCACAACCACCACCGCCAGTATCCGGGAGGGAGTTTCGCCGCGTTACACATGCTGTCCGCGTAAGCCACAGGGGGTCAAGAAGGCAACCCGCTGGCTATCAATGTGACCGGGTTTCTCTCCTCTCTGCCTTACGTGGAGAGTGCCCGTCGCCCCTCCACGCCCTCAGCCGCCGCGGGGACACTCTACTCCCTGGAGGCTAATTCTATGTTAGTGTCCCTTCAGGTTATCTTGGAGTAGGAGTGGCTGGGAGAGGAGGGAGGAAGTAGGCAAAGGTTGTTGTTGTTGTTGTTGTTGTTGTTGTTTGTGTTGTTGTTGTTGTTGTTGTTGTTTGTGTTGTTGTTGTAGTTGTTGTTTGTTGTTGATGTTATTGTTGTTTTGTTATTGTTGTTGTTGCTGTTGTTGTTTGTTACTGTTGTTGTTGTTATTGTTTGTTGTAGATGTTGTTTTGTTATTGTTATTGTTTGAGTTCAGTTGGTGAAGATTATGATTTGTTTGGTTTAGCATTGTTTTGCCTGAGTGTAGTTGATTACGTTTGTTTAGTTTGAGTTTTGGTGTGTGTGTGTGTGTGTGTGTGTGTGTGTGTGTGTGTGTGTGTGTGTGTGTGTGTGTGTGTGTGTGTGTGTGTGTGTGTGTGTGTGTGTGTGTGTGTGTGTGTGTGTTTAGGTCCTCTTGGCTGACGCAGCACTGTTACGTGTGGAATTCTTGGCAAGGTAGCAAGTGTTTCTTATGAAGATCTTTACCTGAGGAGCACCTGCGTGGGCTGGCGGGTATGTTACGCGAGTTTCACCTGAGTCCCGCGGCCCGACAAGGCAGGTGTGGTGGCCTTCCAGGTGACTCGAGCGGCAAGTTTGAACGCGGGTGAGCGGTGGAGTGGTGTTGTCAGTGTGGTCTGAGTCACGCTGAGGTGAAGTTGTCCGGGGAGGCTGCTCTATCCCGCGCGCCGCCTGGCCAGTCAGTGACAGTTGCAGCAGCGTGGAGGTGTGGACGCCGCCTCACGTCCCCACCTGAAGAGTCAATTGAGAATGTGATTGCTTGTGATTTAATGCCAAACGGAAGGTTGATAGTGTAACTGGAATATTAGAATGAAAGTGCAGGAAAGAGGATTGCTTCCACTGACTGCCACGCGGCTCTGAAATGTTATAGTGTGATACATATATACATAAAAAGGTTGATTTAACTAATAGTGTACAGTGCATAAGTGTGACGCCCTCGAGTGTCAAGCAGCGACGGGTCTCCTCCTGAAGGTGCGGGCGGCCGGGCGGCGGGGTGTCAGGTGTGGTGGGTGTGGTGATGGTAGCCCCGCGCACCAACTCCGCCACCCCCCTCCTCCTTCTCTATCTAGCCCCGACCTCTCCCGCAACGGTTGTATGTTGAAGAAGATCAAAAAGATACTGGTGAGTTCCGTCTGCTGCTTGGGGGCGTGAGGGTGTTAAGGTGAACAGAATGCCAGGGCAGGTGTGGCGGTGGGAAGGTGCCTGTGCGCATCGCGTGACAGTATACCTGTAGGTGAAGTGATCCCGCCACAACCGCGTGACTCATGCAGAATACATGATTACTTTTTGTGCAGTGAGTGAGTGATCGTATCAAATTAATTGAGATCACTACGCAGGTGTTTGCTGTATCTTATCTCAGGTGTGCTCGGGTTTTTCTCGGAGTGGGGTGTCTATGTGTCCCCTTGGGTGACTCAGCAGCGTTCTGTTTTCTTTACTAAAGTTCCTCTCACTGATTACTTTCCCGCGCCTCTCACCGTCACACTCCCTCCTCTGTTCAACCTAATTTCCGCAGGAATAATATACTTTTTGAATAATATCTTGTACATTTGAGGAAGTAAAGTGCAAACCATGAGAACGAAATGATACAATAATGGTGGTGTAAAATGAAGGATGGATAAAGAAGACCAAGGAAAGAGTTTGAAAGCAACACATACGAGATACCTGGATATGAACATGGGCTTAGTGTGTACCTGCGTAGAGCCATTCTATAACCACCTGTCAGGCCTCCCTCCCACCAGTCACGCTCCCTGCACCCTTTGCCGCGTGTTCCCGGAGATGGTGATGCGCCCCACACTCCGGCACCCGAGGGGAACCGTTGTACTCTGGCTGACTTGCGTATTTTTTTCTCCCTCCGTCACTAATTCGATGTTTTTTTACTATATTTTTTTTCTTACACTAATGCTGAAGATTCCTAGCGATGAAAAATTTTGTCCGAAGACGTGAGGGAGTAATTTTCATGATGACTACCTCGCCAGCAGGTGTTCGCTGCGGTTACTCCTTTACACCTTTCTCTTAATGTTTTCAGCGGCTCGTGTGAGAATAGAAATTCCACCATTAGTGTTCACCAGCCGACACATTACCAACAGTATCAATAGACCCATCACCATTACTACTTACCTGTCTACACACCACCACCACCACCACCACCATCATCACCATCACCATCACCACCACTATCAACAGAACCAGCCACCATTGATACCTGTCTACACACCACCACCATTATCAATAGAAACGCCACCATTACTACTTACTTTCCTAAACACCACCACCACCACCACTGTCACTAAGCCAATTCATTCTTGCGCCACGTCTTGCCAAGAAAAACGTTCTTGGCGGAAATAGTGAATCAAACTCCCTTGCTTGAAATTTCACATGACAGTAGGAAAAAAATATAAAATGACTTGCATGTGTCTTGTCCTTTTTGTGTTTATGATATGTAATTTCACAGTGATCGAGAGGCAGATAGACAGACGGATAAGTAGATAGATAGAAGGATCGATAAAAAGATAAATAGATAAGTATATATATTCACACACTGATAAGACAGATAGATTGAAAGACCACAGAATTGAATATGAAAAAAATCCATATAATCATATATTCCAGATTAACCCCTTCAGTACTAGAGACATTTTTACCTTGAGATTCGTGTACGATTGGACCATTTTATTGACATCATGAAGGGTCTGTGGAAGTCAGAAGATTAATGGCTAGAGTCTTCACTATTTTAATCCTCCACATGAGTTTCTGAAGCTGTATAGTAAGCAGAATGAATATGAAAACATGTTATGGTACTGAAAGAGTTAATAAAAGACCTAAAACGCAAAAATAAGTATAGAAATAAAAGAGAAAAAAAAAAAAACAAGAAAGATTACACCACACAATAATACACGATAAACAAATATTTAACTTAAGAAAATAAAATGCAATGAAACACTGAAATGAAACACACACACACACACACACACACACACACACACACACACACACACACACACACACACACACACACACACACACACACACACCTAACGGGCAGCACCAGTGGGGTAAAGGTGGACCACAGCTGCCACCTAAGTGTGAAAAGAGGGCAAAACCAACACACTTACGAACCGAGAGATCCGCAATAATCTAGTTTTCGTGCGGCGGTGGGAAGTAGTGGTTATATAAGTGTAGAAGTAGTAGTAGTAGTAGTAGTAGTAGTAGTAGTAGTAGTAGTAGTAGTAGTAGTAGTAGTTGTTGTTGTTGTTGTTGTAGTAGGAGTAGGAGTAGTAGTAGTAGTAGTACTAATAGTAGTAGTAGTAGTAGTAGTAGTAGTAGTAGTAGTAGTAGTAGTAGTAGAAAAGTAGAAGTAGGAGTAATAGTAGCAGTAGAAGTAATAGTAGACGTAGTAACAGTAGTAATATTAGTTGTAGTAGTAGTAGTAGTAGTAGTAGTAGTAGTAGTAGTAGTAGTAGTAGTAGTAGCAGTTTCATGTAAGTAATACCTGCATCACCACTATCACTTCGTCCTTCACGGAACAAAGATTACAGGAAGGATATGAAGTGAAAAAAAAAGAAGAAAAGAAGGAAAGCTCAGGAAGAAAACGGTGATAACAAAAGGCCCGGGAATAATAAAAAGAAAGACAAAACTCGTGTACAAAAAAAAAAAAGAAAAAAATAACCTCCGAGTTTTATGAATCCTACGGAACGACTCACTTTGCTCCCTTAGATTTTTGCAGAGAGAGAGAGAGAGAGAGAGAGAGAGAGAGAGAGAGAGAGAGAGAGAGAGAGAGAGAGTACTATATACACTTGTCTCACCATAAACCAAAAGAGGAGGTAGCGGTGGAGCAAGGAATGGAGGTGAAGGGACGAAAGAATGAGGTGGATGAAGGGGAGTGAAGGGTTGGTGGAGGAGGAGGAGGAGGAGGAGGAGGAGGAGGAGGAGGAGGAGGAGGAGGAGGAGGAGGAGAAGAAGGAAAAAGTATGGAACGAGACAACTGACAAGGCACGCCCATTTACCTTCCTACCTCCTCTCCTCTCTCTCTCTCTCTCTCTCTCTCTCTCTCTCTCTCTTGTCACTTCGTCATCGCCCCCCAGCACTCAGGAAGCTGTAATTGGGGTTTTTACACGCGTCGGGTGAGCCTGGTGGGATTGACTTACTTCTCCCTCGCTCCCTCCCTCCCTCCCTCCCTCTACGCCTAAATCACTCCATACGTGCTGCTAACTGGGGCACGAGCACGGCTGGAAGGTGTTCGTGCGTGGTGATGGTAGTGGTGGTGGTAGTTGTAGTAGTAGTAGTAGTAGTAGTAGTAGTAGTAGTAGTTATTGTTGTTGATTTTTAGTTGGTCGTGGTTTTAGTGGTCTTGTTATTATTATTGTTATTGTTGTTTTTCATCATCATCATCATTATCATCACCATTATCATCATCATCATCATCATCATCATCATTTTGTTGTTGGTGGTAGTATTTGTTGTTGCTGTTGCCGTTGCTGTTGTTGTTGTTGGTGATGGTGGTGGTGGTGTTTTGTTGTTGTTATTGTTGTTGTTGTTGTTGTTGTTGTTGTTGTTGTTGTTGTTGTTGTTGTTGTTGTTGTTGCTGCTGTTGTTGTTGTTGTTGTTGTTGTTGTTGTTGTTGTTGTTGTTGTTGTTGTTCTATCTCCTCCTCCTCCTCCTCCTCCTCCTCCTCCTCCTCCTCCTCCTTCTCTTTGTTAGCTGCTAATCGTTTTTCTCGTCACTGCTAATGATAATGACATTCGTGATAGCAACAATTATCAGTCCATATATGTGTGTGCCTTTATCTGCTACTCTGGGTGTGTTTAGCTGCATCTAATGACTCGGTAACTTGGTCCACACAAAAACACAACCTCCTCACGGGAAGTGAATGAGTTGGAAGGCATGATTTACATTTTTGGGTTCTCTTTTTTAGTTTCCTTTTTATCTCGTGAACAAGAAAAGAGAGCAACTTTAATACCGTGACTGCTTGAGTGTGTTTGATGTATGTAGTGTTGACTTAGCGTTTCCTCTCTCTCTCTCTCTCTCTCTCTCTCTCTCTCTCTCTCTCTCTCTCTCTCTCTCTCTCTCTCTCTCTCTCTCTCTCTCTCTCTCTCTCTCTCTCATCTTTGCTTCACTGTCTATATCAATCGCCGGTGTAAGTACGAGAACGAAGCAGGGAAGGAAACATTTTTGACCACTGAAACATCTGTACCTTCTTTTTTCTTTCATTTGCACAAAACTGGCGCTTCTTGATGCTGCATAAAGAATATGATGATAAAGACGAAGAACAGGAAACATACTCGTAAACCTACAAGTATATTTGCCTCTTTCATTCTTCCCCTCGTCATTCTCCTCCTCCTCCAATTCCTTTATTTTCTCAGTTTCTCTTTATTTTCTCCTTTTCTTCCTTCTTTTTCTTCCTTCCGATGATACAACATTTTGGAACATATCTCCCCTTTCATGTTCTTACTAATCCCTCCTCCTCTTCCTCCTTCGCGGATCATTCACCTTCCTCCTCCTCCTCCTCCTCCTCCTCCTCCTCCTCCTCCTCCTCCTCCTCCTCCTCTAGGGTCACGCTGGCCATCACTTGCCCCTTGGTCCAGGAAGAGCCGGACCCTCGTTACTCCTCGTAAACTCCACGTTGGGGTCGAGTTGACAGCAGTGTTTAGGCGTGACGGAACGTTTCCAAGCTCGTGTACTTTCGTTTTCTTTTTTCCATTTTCTTTTTTTTTTTTTTCGTCTTGTGCTTATTGTTGTTGTTTCTATTTTTTTTTAGAGTGTGTTGGTTTCGTTTCTTTTTTTTTTCCTGCTTTTTCTCTTTTCTTCTTGTTTGTTTTTCTTTTCATTTTTTTCTTTATTGGTTTTCTTTTTTCTTTCTTTCTTTCTTTCTTTCTTTCTTTCTTCTTCTTCTTCTTCTTCTTCTTCTTCTTCTTTCTTTCTTTCTTTCTTTCTTTCTTCTTCTCTTCTTCTTCATCTTCTTCTTCTTCTTCTTCTTCTTCTTCTTCTTCTTCTTCTTCTTCTTCTTCTTCTTCTTCTTCTTCTTCTTACCTCCTCCATGTTTGTTTAATCTCTATAAATTTTCTTTCCATTTTATCATCTTCATCTCTTCCTCCTCCTCCTCCTCCTCCTCCTCCTCCCAATTTGTATTCTTACCTTCATTTTACACTGACGTCATCTTGGATCTTTTTCTTTTTCTTTCCTGCTTTTCCTGCTGTCCACCTTTTCCTCCTTGTCCTCACACGTACAATTATCACCTTTATTTTTCCTGTTTTCTTCTTTCCTGGTGTTATCTTTCGTTTTCCTTTTATCATAGCTGTGTGAGATCCGCCCTTGTCTTATGAGAGAGAGAGAGAGAGAGAGAGAGAGAGAGAGAGAGAGAGAGAGAGAGAGAGAGAGAGAGAGAGAGAGAGAGAGAGAGAGAGAGAGAGAGATGAAAGCTTTAGGGTTTAGGATAAGATGTTTGAGTTATCTTTGAATAACAGGTGTGTGTGTGTGTGTGTGTGTGTGTGTGTGTGTGTGTGTGTGTGTGTGTGTGTGTGTGAGAGAGAGAGAGAGAGAGAGAGAGAGAGAGAGAGAGAGAGAGAGAGAGAGAGAGAGAGAGAGAGAGAGAGAGAGAGAGAGAGAGAGAGAGAGAGAGAGAGAGAGAGAGAGAGAGAGAGAGGTGAGGAATGACAATTTTATAATGAGGAAAGACTGGGAGGTGTATTGGGAGGAACTGAAAGAAAAAAAATAACCTTGTGGAGAAAAATAGAAAGATTGAGGAACGAAATAGTAGAGAGAGAGAGAGAGAGAGAGAGAGAGAGAGAGAGAGAGAGAGAGAGAGAAATACATACCTTCCCCTCCTGTAAAATGCACGGCAGCACTTTTCTCTTGTCCTGAGTCGTGATGCTCCGTCCGTCTGTTACTCCCTGCAGTGTTTGGCTTATTCAATACTCGTGACAGGAATTTTTTGCCCAGCCGTCACTTCGTTGGGCATTCCTGAGGCGGAGGGAACATTACTGGCTCCCCGCGGCATCATAGGCGAGTCATGGGAAGCTGTAAGGGTATCCATGATGAGAGAAGGGCGTCGAGGGATGAAGTAGGGAAGAAAGACACAGTGGACAGGACAGAGAGGGACCCAAAACTCCATCTTTATTTCTTATTTCTCTAGCCCTCACCTTCACTCCTTCACTTCACCCCATCACCCAATCAGACTAATCCCTCACCCGCCCAGCATCCCATCCTTCACCCGTAACATTCCACTTTTTTCCTTCCCTCAACACATCCTAACCTATACGAACTTTCCGATCCTTCATGCCCTTTCCAGCACCTTTCCTCCACCCGTCCACTCCCTTGCCTTCCATCGTCCCCTTTAACCTTAGTGCTCGGGCCAGCCTCTCACGGGCACGCCTCGCTCTACGCTCACTCTAACTCACGACTGCGTCCTGGGTTTACATGGACATCAGAGCCCCTCCCTTCCTGCCTCCCCATGTTGACTCTACCCTCGCTCCCCGCTGGCGCTGCTGGGGAAGGTTACACATGCCTCCTCCCTCCGCGCATGTCTGGGAATGGAGCGGCGTTCATTAGTGTCCCTGGAAGAGTTAGATTCAGTCAGATTGTCAAGTGAACTTTTTAACCTTTTCCCTTCCTCTCTTATTATGCAAGGAACGATCACTCTTTAGTCTGTATTCAGAAACGCTTTGCTCTCTCCCCACGATTATTTTCCAAGGCCACAGAGATGAGTAGCGGAGTTTTCTAGAGTGTTTCTCCAGTTAATAAAGTAGAAGTCTTGCCATTCTACC
>NC_059300.1:6929751-6932251 GCF_017591435.1 Portunus trituberculatus | reverse complement strand
GTCCTGGTGCTGGCAGCGCGGCAGGTTCATTGAAACTCACACACACACACACACACACACACACACACACACACACACACACACACACACACACACACACACACACACACACACGCACACACATGGCTGAAATGCACATCTCTAATATAATAAGATATGTAGGTAGTACACAGTATGCAAATAGATATTTTGGAGGAGTTTTTAGAATACTGTGTCAGCAGTGTTCGTTGTGTATTGCGCCTTGCATTTTGCAATGGAAAGTGTTCCCAGCGGTTCACGTGTGATGAACCTGTGCGGCCAGTAATGGCTAACGGCAGCGCGGCATGATCGGCTTGCAGGAACACCGGTATCAGCCGCTCGGACATGAGCCCTGCGGGGACTCTTACCCGCCAGGCGGGGCAACACAGCGAGCTGGTCCTACCGCCCTCCAGGAAATACTGGAAATCAAGTGGCCTCTGCACCTCCGACCCGGGGTTAACTACACCCCAGCGTGCCGCTGCACTGCCACACTGACCACCGCGCCGGGCTTGTGACCTCCTGGTAGCGCTAGCCCTTGTTGGGTCAAAGTGACACATTTTATGTAGAAATCTTGAAACATGTGACTATGACAGGGAAGGAGGGACGCCTGGCCGAGTGCAGGAAGGGTGTTCACTGATCCCTGGCTTCGGGTTAATGGGCAACATGTAGTGGGTGGGTAACTTTCATGCGTAACATTGATGTGCAACTTTCTTTTCTCTGTTTTCTCCATTTCATAGAGACTTATTTTCATATATATAACGACAGTACCTTTTCTCTTTCCAGGTACGTGAACATTAGAAAGCTGCTTCATGCCAGACTGAGGCGAGGTGAAGGTAGATAAACAAGTCGACTGTGGTGTGTGAGTCGGTGCTGGAGATCGCATTGTGCAGGGAGATAACTGAGCATGTAGTTCCGAGAGAGAGAGAGAGAGAGAGAGAGAGAGAGAGAGAGAGAGAGAGAGAGAGAGAGAGAGAGAGAGAGAGAGAGAGAGAGAGAGAGAGAGAGAGAGAGAGAGAGAGAGAGAGAGAGAGAGAGAGAGAGAGAGAGAGAGAGAGAGAGAGAGAGAGAGAGAGAGAGAGAGAGAGAGAGAGAGAGAGAGAGAGAGAGAGAGAGAGAGAGAGAGAGAGAGAGAGAGAGAGAGAGAGAGAGAGAGAGAGAGAGAGAGAGAGAGAGAGAGAGAGAGAGAGAGAGAGAGAGAGAGAGAGAGAGAGAGCGGAGTTGTGGGGATAAGGCGTCTCACACAAGTGACTCATTCATGTGCCGGGGGTTTGGGAGAGGTAGTAATGCCCTCACACAGTACCTCCCTACACTCCTCTCTCTCTCTCTCTCTCTCTCTCTCTCTCTCTCTCTCTCTCTCTCTCTCTCTCTCTCTCTCTCTCTCTCCAAATACATAATAAGACCTGTTGCTTCTTAACTTTCGGCTCAATTCAATCCTTAAGACTTACGCCGCCCTCTCCTCTTGTCCCCACTCACCTTGCCTCACTGGGCCCCCTCCCCCCTCACCACCGCCATCAGTGTAAGGGACGGGTGGGGCTGGGTAAGCTGAGAGACAGAGAGAGAGAGAGAGAGAGAGAGAGAGAGAGAGAGAGAGAGAGAGAGAGAGAGAGAGAGAGAGAGAGAGAGAGAGAGAGAGAGAGAGAGAGAGAGAGAGAGAGAGAGAGGTGTTGGAGATTATAAAATTTGGTTTACTGGTCTAATCTGATGGCTGTTTTAGGTGGTGGTGGTGGTGGTGGTGGTGTAGGAATATTTAGTTTTTCCTTCTTATTTATGATCTTGGTCTTATTCTACCTTTTTTTTTTCTTTTCATGTCCTCGTTCTTTTTACTTTTGTTCTCGTAATAGTTGTCATTTTTTTTGTATTTTGTTATAGTTCTCTTCTTCTTCCTATTTCTGTCTCGTTCTTGTTTTTATTATCGTTGTTCTGCCTCTTCCTGTACACTTCCTCTCTCGCTTTTCTTGATGAGGCAGGATAGCATAACACTAACAGCTTCATAAGTGCCAGTATATCTGCTGCTGTTTGTTCTTGTGACGTGTTCCTTTCTGTTCATCCTCCTTCGCCTCCATTAGCAGTATTACTATTACAGTCTTCCTCTCGAGTATTGTTGCGGCAATCATTTATGGCTTTGTAAATGCCTATAATAATTCAGGTGAGCGTCTTGGCATTTACTGTGGCGGATATTATGATTGGTGGCTGACGGGAGGAGGAAGAGGAAGAGGAAATAGATTAATTACAGACATGGAGGAGAAATTGTGCTAAGTATCTCTCTTGATTGACGTGGCATGAAGTGTACATCCTTCCCCTCGTACCTTGGCCTTGCTCTACCTGCCGCACCTTGCTCCACTGCTCCCTTGTTACCTGAGCGACACCTCCGTGAGGGAAAACAATGGCCACAGTATTCACGGGAGAGTAATTAAGACTAAGTCGTAAAAAACACGACACTTATTAATATCTTCCCGGTGAATCGTTCTCTTTGTCTCAGTTA
>NC_059300.1:6912251-6924751 GCF_017591435.1 Portunus trituberculatus | reverse complement strand
AGTTCTTTCTTTCAACACTCCCTTCTTCCCATCCTTTATTCTTATCTCTGCCTCCTTCGCCCGCTTGTAATCTCCTTTTAAATCTCTCCAATATTATTTTCATCATTTCCTTCCCTCGTTCTTTATCTCGTTCAATCTTTCAATCACTCTAATTTACTCTTATATATCCTTTCTCTTTTTTTCTCTTTATCTTCTTAAGCTTCGTGTTCGTGGGAGAATCATATGTTGCTCGGCTTGTCATTGGGTGCTGCCGGCGAATGGGGGGAGGGGGGAACACGGGGAGCCAGGGACAGGGGGATGGGGAGCTGGGAGGGTGGGGGGCGTCAAGATGTGGAGCTTCTTAATTGGCAGGTACACGGAGATTAAATTTGAGGAGGTGAAAGCTATGTGATCGTTAATATGCTAAGGATGGTCGTTGCGCAGGTAAACAAACCCAAGCTGCAGCGGAATTGTAGTGATTATTTGCGCTGTTTGTGTTTCCTGATTGTTGCTGGTCCGTCTGTGCGTCTGTGTGTCTGTGTGTCTGAGAAAGTAACCAAGTGTATTGTTCTTGCGACACTCTAACTCGACACTGCTAACCAAACACTTCCATGATTCTTTTATTGCCTTCACTCACAAAATTTTAGGGATGTTTTGTGTGTGTGTGTGTGTGTGTGTGTGTGTGTGTGTGTGTGTGTGTGTGTGTGTGTGTGTGTGTGTGTGTGTGTGTGTGTTTCGTGGACGAGTGTGAAGGGGTGACTAGCTAAACCTTTACCCCTGCTAAGTTCAATCCTCCTCCTCCTCCTCCTCCTCCTCCTCCTCCTCCTCCTCCTCCTCCTCCTCCTCCTCCTCCTCCTCCTCCTCCTCCTCCTCCTCCTCCTCCTCCTCCTCCTCCTCCTCCTCCTCCTCCTCCTCCTCCTCCTCCTCCTCCTCCTCCTGCATTACCTTCATATTCACCGTAGACCTTCTTCTTCCCTTTCTCTCCTTATCTGTCATTATCTTTTTCTTTTATCTTCTTTTCTTCACTCGTACCACCCTCTGTCTTTCCCTCATTTCCATTTTTCTTCACCTCTTCACCCTTCCTCGCGTTCTTTTGCTGCTGAGTTCAAGCTCTTGTTTATGTGGGAGGAGGAAGGTGAGCGCAAAGAAATACAAAGGAAGAGTAAAAATATCAGCAGCAGATTTGTCGGTCCTTGGCTGCTTGTGATACCTTACACTATCTTATGTAATGTAAGGATGATATATTGTGTGGAGGAGGAAGAGGAGAGTAAGAAAAGGAGGAGGAGGAGGAGGAGGAGGAGGAGGAGGATAATAATAAAAGTTGGAACAGGTAAAAGAAGAACAACAAGAAAAATGTTTAAAAAGGAAGAAGAGAATTTCGAAAAAGGATGTGAGGAGAGAGACGTAGAGGAAGAAGACTAGAGAGAGAGAGAGAGAGAAGGGAAGGAGGGAAGGGAGAAGAGGAGGGGTAAATGAGCATAGATTTACAGGAGGTGGAGTAAGGTGTGCTGGCAACATATGGTAGGGGAACAGAAGGCGGAAGGGGAGAGGGTCGAGAGAAGGGTGATGTGGCGGGAAGGGTCAGACTGGTGCTGTTGGTGAGTGGCGCCAGCAGGTCACGTGGAAACCCTTAGCAACTGTAGACACGCCATCCTTCCTCCTGCTCCTCCTCCTTCTCCTCCTCCTCCCTCTCCTCCTCGTGGTGTTGGCTGTAATGTTAGTGGTGATGTAGCAGTGTTAGTATCAGTTATAGTAGTGTTTTACCAGTAGTTGTGGTCTTTGTTTTCTTAATTTTCATCTTTTGCGTCTTCTTTTCTACCTCCTCCTCCTCCTCCTCCTCCTTCTCCTCCTCCTCTTCCTCTTCCTCTTCCTCTTCCTCTTCCTCTTCCTCCTCCTCTTCCTCCTCCTCCTCCTCTTCCTCTTCCTCTTCCTCTTCCTCCTCCTCCTCCTCCTCCTCCTCCTCCTCCTCCTTCTCCTCTCCCTCTTCCTCTTCCTCTTTCTCTTTCTCTTTCTCTTTCTCCTCCTCCTCCTCCTCCTCCTCCTCCTCCTCCTCCTCCTCCTCCTCCTCCTCCTCCTCCTCCTCCTCCTCCTCGTACTTCTTTTTCTATTTTTTTTCGAGCCTCGCCAGTAAGTGATGTTTCCCCAGCAGCCGCGTCACCACGGATTGAGTCATGCAAAGACGAAAGACGCTGAGAGAGAGAAGAGAGATAACATGAGCCCAAAGGTTAACGAGAGCCATGAAAATTCAATCCACCACAGGCCTTCACTTTTTCCTCTTCTTCTTCTTCCTCCTCCTCCTCCGCCTCCTCCTCTTTCTCGTCCTCGCCCTTCTTCTTCTTTTTCTCTATCTCTTTCTCAATTTCTGCTTTTTTCTCTCTGTTTTTCATGGTAGTTTTCTTTCATTTCACTATCGTTATCATTAATATCGTCATTATTATCTTTTTGTTGGCGATTTTGTTGTTGTTGTTGTTGTTGTTGTTGTTGTTGTTGTTGTTGTTGTTATTATTGTTTCTTCTTCTTTAACTTCTTCTTCTTCTTCTTCTTCTTCTTCTTCTTCTTCTTCTTCTTCTTCTTCTTCTTCTTCTTCTTCTTCTTCTTCTTCTTCTTCTTCTTCTTCTTCTTCTTCTTCTTCTTCTTCTTCTTCTTCTTCTTCTTCTTCTTCTTCTTCTTCTTCTTCTTCTCTTCTTCTTCTCCTTCTTCTCCTCCTCCTCCTCCTCCTCCTCCTCCTCCTCCTCCTCCTCCTCCTCCTCCTCCTCCTCCTCCTCCTCCTCCTCCTCCTCCTCCTCCTCCATGCATGCCGTCACCTGCCCCTCTTCCCTCTCTCTAATTAATATTCTCCTGACCCACTGCCATAATTAACGGAACAGCTTTATTATTCTTAGGTCTTGATCGGTGTGCATCGTTGGAGTCGCCGTGTTTGGGAATATCAACAAAAAACGGGACCTACGTAATCAAGTCTTGCTCTTCAATTGCACAACCATGTCACACACACACACACACACACACACACACAGGAAACAAAGTGGTTTTCTCTGGTACTTCTTCGTTCCCACTCTTTCACCTTCTCTTATTTTACTTCTCCTATCTCCCCTTCTTCGTTCCCACCCCTCTTCACTCTTTCTCTTTTCTCTTCTTCCCGTCCCCTTTCCTTCCTGTTCTGTCTTCCAGGTGGTCGAGAAAGGTAGGGTGCAGTGGGGGGTTCTCGTGCCGCTCACTTGTCTGCGGACTAGAGAGACATTCCAGTTCTTTAAGAGTAGCTGTTTAGGAGGAAACACCACGGAGGGTCTGGGGGGAAAAGGGACGAGGGAACGGAAGACAGAGATTGTACTGGAAAAAGTGGATGACTCGTCGGTGATAATCGCGGCGCGGCTGTTGTACTGTTACTGGCCTGGCGTCTTATTGCCCCAGGCGTCCACGATCCTTCACGTGGTCCAGAAACACTTCCTCAGTGTCCACTACAGTCCTCCTCCTGACGTGGAGCACAACTAATGCGGTGCCGCGCTGAGTACTGTGTCTGGGAGTGTAGCTTGTCTTCCTTGGCGGTGACAAGTGGCAGAGACCTCCTCAGGCAGGCCTGAACACAACAGGACTCTCGTGGAGCAGCAGGAGCCCTTGTAGCCTCGCTCCAAGTGCTAAGTGTTTCTTAAGGTGCTGTTCTCTCGCTACTGTGCATACACAAAGAAGCTGCTTGTGCTGCATCAAGCGAATCCGTCAGCGGCGAGTTGTAGCGCAGGTCAGTGCTTTTCTCTTGGCCTCGTGTGGGTCAGCAGGTACCGTCTTGTGAGTCATGTGCTTTTGTTGTGTCGAGAAGACTTATGAATGTTGCATCACTGCGCCGAGCTACCCACCATGCAGTCTCCCGCCTGGTGACAGATGCACCGCTGACTCAGTACCTCTATGTGCTGCCAGGCCTCGTTACGGCCCACTTGTACCCTTCACTTTGTTATTTAGGAACTTGTGGCTCACCCTGTGATTCTCCGTCACCGGCGTGTGACTGATATCGATGCATCATGAAGAGTGCAGGAGACAGCAGGAAAAGGCCACACACTCTGCGTCCTCCATTATTCCCCGTGCCCTGCCTCCTTTTGGTGCCTGAACAGTTGGCAGTCCTGACAGCAAACAGTTTACGGTTTAAAAGACCAGACTTTTATAAGCATTCTATTTGAATTATACCAACTGTTTACATGCTTCAAGGAGCTTGTGGTCCTTGCGCTCATTACTGGCGATGTGTGTCTCCCTTCTCTTCTCTGGCGTCACCTGCAGCAGTGGCAGGTGGCCGTGCCTCCTATGGAAAGTAGACGTGGAGGAAAATTGCTCAACACCAGTCTCTCTGCAGCCTGAAGATGTCCCTTGACCCTGCTTGACCCGCGCCCGGCGACTGACACGCGGCGAGGCGATAGTGATCTGGGATGACATCCATGTTCATTGTTTTTACTTTTGCCTTTACCTTCATGCTTATTCTTTTATGTTTATTCTTACCTTGAATAAACACACACACACACACACACACACACACACACACACACACACACACACACACACACACACACACACACACACACACACACACACACACACACACACACACACACAAGCGACTGACCTCTAAATCCACAACACCCAATCTTCCATGGTGTGGGAACCAGCCAGTCACCACTCACCTCAACCCTCACATCACCTCCCTCTCTCCCCTCCACTCTCCGCTAACCTCTGAGAGAAAATCTTATGCTGCCGTGAACCGTCGCCGACTAACCTGTTTCTGAGAGACCAGCGACCGTGAGTGAGTGTATTGTTCACCTGTGACCCTCCTTCTCCACCTTGGATAGACGTTGGGGAAGAAGGGAGGTGTGGAGGGTGAGTGGAGGGAGTTAGCGTAGTGGTCTGAAGGGGCGGGGGGGCGAGGGGAGGAAGAGGGTGTAAAAGAGACAAAATTATAGTGTGAGATAGATACATTGTTCCATTTTCCTCGTTTTCTTCACCACGGTTAGAGGGAGGAGTCTCGACAGGTGTGTAAGTAATGGGTCGGTCATCTGTGCCTCCCCTCCTGCTGGCGAGGCAAAGAAAGGTAACACGAGCCAGCCAGCACTGAATGGAGACTACCTGTTCCACTTACGCTAATGCATCTGAACGTATGTTGCGCGTGATACTTATACTATATTTGTATGTTTCATTTGTTAATATCAGTATTTCAGCAAGTTTTTTAATTGGGCAGTTTTCTCATGACTTATAAGTATTTGTGTTTAGCGATATGATAAATGATAATGAATAAAGTAAGCAGGCTGGTGTGCAGGCGTGTATGGGTTAGAAGAGGCTGGATGGATGATGAGCGTCCAGCGAGGGTGTCTGGACCAGCGGGTATCCTTCCACCTTGAACTTGCGCTGCGTCGAGGGGGAGTGGGCCGCGAGTGCCATGGAGTCAAGTCTCTGTGGGTCTTCGCGGAATAATGTGTGGGTCTAGGTAGGGCGTGGCGGAGCAGCATCAAGTGTATTGCCAGCCGGGGAGCGCCGCGGGGCAGGGCGCTGCTTGTCTGGGCCTGGCGGTGTCCATTGTGTGTTGTCCTCAGAAGTGCTTATGTCCGAGACGCTCCAAGAAGAAAAGCTGCTATACCCACTTGGATTCATGGTTTTAAATTGGCTTCTTTGCGTGTTAAGCACGAAGAAAATTGCACACCGTTATTCGCACACATTTCGGTTCCTATTACTATCATTACTATTTTGCGTTTCAAGAAAAGCACAAAGAATTTTGAAGGCATCATATTTACACACAGGCCTCGCCTTACATAACTTTTGTATTTAAAGAAACTGCGTATGAAGAAAACCTGATTAGTATTTGAAGGATGTCAAGGAGAGGTGTTAAGACGAGGAGGAGGAGGAGGAAGAGGAGGGGAGCGGGGATTAGGCCTTACAACCTACAACTTATGGCGAAGATTTTCAAAGAGTGTCAAGACGGGAACGCCTCGTTGGCTTCATTCAGTAAAGTTTAGTGTGCTTTTTTTTTTTCTTTCTCTCCGGCGAGTGTGTGAGTGACGTGGAGAGTGAGTGCGTGTGTCGCGTCGCCTCGTTGCCTCGCTGACGGAGAGTGTGTCTCGCCGGCCCAGCAGGTGTCGTGAGCAGGTAATTTGGGAGCCAGGTAGAGAAGAATTGTACCTGAGTTTTAGTGGTGTAGATATGTGACAGGTGGGTGAGTGGATCATACACACACACACACACACACACACACACACACACACACACACACACACACACACACACACACACACACACACACACACACACACACACACACACACACACACACACACACACACACACACACACACACACACACACACACACACACACACACACACACACACACACACACACACACACACACACACATACACACAAATTAACTTATTGACTAAAAATTACTTCATTGAGACTAGTAACGATAGATTAATTGAAAATACAACTTCATGGCCATATATCCATCCATCCATCCGTACATACATACATACATACATACATACATACATACATACATAAATACATACTTACATAAATGCATCCATATATAAACACAATGAATCTTCTTGTTTGTTCTATTTCTCAATTTATATAACTCTCTCTCTCTCTCTCTCTCTCTCTCTCTCTCTCTCTCTCTCTCTCTCTCTCTCTCTCTCTCTCTCTCTCTCTCTCTCTCTCTCTCTCTCTCTCTCTCTCTCTCTCTCTCTCTCACCTTGTTATTCATCAGGTGACCTAATTTACAGAAGACTCCAACTCTCTCTCTCTCTCTCTCTCTCTCTCTCTCTCTCTCTCTCTCTCTCTCTCTCTCTCTCTCTCTCTCTCTCTCTCTCTCTCTCTCTCTCTCTCTCTCTCTCTCTCTCTCTCTCTCTCTCTCTCTCTCTCTCTCTCTCTCTCTCTCTCTCTCTCTCTCTCTCTCTCTCTCTCTCTCTCTCTCCTCTCTTATCTAGTCAAGTTACACGAACCTGCCGAGATACTTCTCCTTCTCCTCCTCCTCCTCCTCCTCCTCCTTCTTCTCCTCCTCCTCCTCCTCCTCCTCCTCCTCCTCCTCCTCCTTCTCTTCCCCTTCTTCTTCTTCTTCTTCTTCTTCTTCTTCTTCTTCTTCTTCTTCTTCTTCTTCTTCTTCCTTTTCCTTCTTCTTCTCTTCTCCTTCTTCCTTCCTTCTTCTCCTTCTCCTTCTTCTCCTTCTCCTTCTCCTTCTTCCTTCTCCTCCTCCTCCTCCTTCTCCTCCTCCTCTCCTCCTCCTCCTCCTCCTCCTCCTCCTCCTCCTCCTCCTCCTCCTCCTCCTCCTCCTCCTCCTCCTCCTCCTTATAGCCTCTCTTTGGTATTCGTCTTTCTATTCCCAATTATCTCTCTTCTCTCCCTCCTGCGTCCTTTTTTCCTTCCTACCTCCCTACCTCTCTCTTTCCCTCCTCCTTCCTCCTCCTCCTCCTCCTCCTCCTCCTCCTCCTCCTCCTCCTCCTCTCCCCAATTTCAAAAGTTTTCGCTAGTTTTGCCTATTCGTCTGTTTATTTATTTATTTGTTCGTGCCCATTTATATTTTTCTTATCTGCGATCGGCTTCATCTTATACGTATCTTAGTGACTCAGTGATTTTTTTCGGTCAGCCTCCCTGATCTCGCGCTCCGATTCCGCTGTGATTAGAAGAGACAAGGTGTTCTATCTATTCATATTCTTTTTTCTTTTTTCTTGTATGTATGTATGTATGTATGTGTGTGTGAAAATGATTCTCTCTCTCTCTCTCTCTCTCTCTCTCTCTCTCTCTCTCTCTCTCAATCCCTTTTCATCATCTTTTATTTCTTTTCTACTCCTGCTTCAAAACACAAACATGGCGTGGGTGGCTCTAGGTGGTGGGCGGGCCGTGTTGTGGGCGGTGGGGACGCGAGGAACCATGGGGGGTACTTTATGGGTCGTGTGCTAGCGGCGGTGGAGACGGTGGCTGTAGCGGGGCGATGGACCAGCGGATAAGAGGAGAGTAGCCTGCGGTGTCCCTCGAGTTGACAGGAAAAGTAGTTGTCTGGGAGGTTGGCGCAGGCAGAGAGGGAGATAAGCAGAGACGGCGGGCAAGGCGGGGCGGGGCGAGCTGAGATCAAGGCGAGTCAGCAGACGTAAAATTAACCGTGAAATTATCTCTCTATTTTATTTTCTGCGTGTGGTAAAAGTGATCCTCCCGCCTAACGACCGCGAGGGGAGGTGAGCAAACGTTGTCTTGTCCTCAGCGCTTTGGCTTTACCTCATTACGATTTTCTTTTCTTGTTATTTTTTTCGTGTGTTGTTTTCCCCCCTTGGCGTAGTTTGTCTCCGTATTTCTTGTGCCTGAGCTGTCTGATCGGATGCCACTGTTCTTTTAAGTCCATCAAAGGAATCGATTCTGGTTAATTCAATTTGTCAGAGAAAAGTCCACCAACTCAACGATAAAAGGATAGGACATTAATTAAATCTGGCAACCTCCGACTGTTGTTTTTGAACGAATGTGTGTGGGAAAGAGAGGGTAAGACTGTGTCCTCCGGCGCACCTGCTGGGATGCCACGAAGGCTGGAGGAAGCCTCCGCCGCCGCCGCCGCCAGGGTGTTGAGGTGTAGTACTCTGGGGTCTTTGTACACTGGCAGCAGCCGCAAGGGATTGAGGGACATTCATGTCTTGGGAATGTTTATAGTGTTCTGTGGAATGTGTATACAGGGAACTGATTTGAAATGGTTGATAAAATAAGAAAGGTGTTTAGAATATTATACAGTTTTCTAATGTTTTGCATTACACACCACCAACATCAGGGTAATCTTGCAGCAGTTCTTGCAGCGTAACTCCCAGACAAACCACATTCTAGAAGGAGAAAACGTACACTTACATGGCGTTCAACAAATAATCCAAATAATACGTGATACTCTTCATTACCACTGGTTTTGAAGGCATGCCGAGGGAAGACAGGACTTAACTTCCCGCGTCGGCTGAGTAGGCGTGGCAGCCACCATGACAACGCAAAATGATGAGAATTGAGCGAGAAGAGCCTCCCTCACATCCACCTTTGAGAGAGGTCACAAAGCTCTCCTCTCGGGCTGTGTCGTGTCCGCCTGGGGGGCTGCTGGGCAGGACAACAATTAAGTCTTTGTGGTGGTCGCCGCTGACCTGCTTGGGGATGGGGTGGGGAAGGGAGCGTGGGGTGGCTTGTAGGGAGGGGGAAGGGCGAGGCGTGTTGGGAGTGAGGCGGGGAACGCTTGTGACTCGTTGCAGATAAGCGAGTCGTGCCATGATGTGAGACATTCCGCGCATTAGATATTTTCAGAAGCTGTCTTTTCGTCGACGCAGCCCACGATTTGAAACCCGAGTACATAAAATACGGTAATGATAGGCCTTCACCACATTTTACTCCCCGCCTCGAGTTCCTTTTACCAGTTTGGAGGTAATTTGTCGATGACAGGAATGAGTAGCAAGATTCTGCCTGCCACCTCCGCCACGCCCTCCTTGCCCCGCTGCTTGTCGTGCTTGTCGCTCGGGAGACACCCTCGGCTGTCCTCTGCGGCGCGCCAGACGAGGGTCACCACTGCCTTCTCTGGGATGTCTTCTGTGGGAGGAGGAAGCGACTCCCTCACCACGGAGTAACCTGATGAGACTATTCTGACCGCGACACTGGCCTCCCGTCCCTCACCCCCTCTCCTTCGGCCTCCCTCTTCCCTTCCTCCGATTTTCTGCCTTAGCCCATCCCTCCTTCCCTCCACCCCCGGCCTCCCCCAGCCAAGGTGTTCATTCAGACTAACAATGCACTACACGATTACAAGAATTTAGGTTAAAGGAAATTTGAAACCCTAACACTCTCTCTCTCTCTCTCTCTCTCTCTCTCTCTCTCTCTCTCTCTCTCTCTCTCTCTCTCTCTCTCTCTCTCTCTCTCTCTCTCACGCAGCAGCGATCGCCATCACCACAGACTCCACCACACTGGGTCCTAGGGAATCACGCTCGTAAGGTTAGCGTGAGGGCAGTACGATGACACTAGCGACAAGAAATGCACTGCACGCTGTCTGGCCGCCTAACGGCCTAGCTAACGGT
Source organism: Portunus trituberculatus (assembly GCF_017591435.1). NCBI lineage: Eukaryota > Metazoa > Arthropoda > Malacostraca > Decapoda > Portunidae > Portunus > Portunus trituberculatus. The sequence goes on along the minus strand of NC_059300.1, from coordinate 6,914,729 downwards.
GTCGGCATCACTAGGCGCATCCCGTCCCTTCCGTCCCTTCCGTCCATCCATCCCTTCCCTTCTCCACAAATTGCAAGTAAACATTAGGGGAAGAAAAGAAAGGAAGTGCCCGTCAGTGTCTCTTCCCGGTTTATTTTTTTTTCTGATTTGTTCTCTCTCTCTCTCTCTCTCTCTCTCTCTCTCTCTCTCTCTCTCTCTCTCTCTCTCTCTCTCTCTCTCTCTCTCTCTCTCTCTCTCTCTCGTTCCTCGTCCCTCGTCCCTCGTCTCCACCAATCGCGAACGAGGAACGGAAGATGCCTTGAGTTTCCTACGGTTTTGATTGGCCGGGAGTCACTGGGCTGTCAGGGGATAGGTGAGTGTGGGAGTGGCAGCGTGATCGAGTACTTCCTATACCTGAACCTTTACTTCTTACCTGGCTAGGGCGGCGCGGGTGGGGGTCGTGGCAGGGGTAAAGGGGGATGAGCTGCTTAGTGGCTCCCATTCTCCTCTTCCTTCGTCTTACTCTTTGTTGCTGTGGTTGTGTTGGATTAATTTTTGTTGTTGTTGTTGTTGTTGTTGTTGTTGTTGTTGTTGTTGTTGCTCTTCATTTTTCTTCTTCGTTTTCTTTTCTTTCCTTCTTTCTTTCTTTTTTTCTTCTTCTTTTTTTTTCTTCTTCTTCTTCTTCTTCTTCTTCTTCTTCTTCTTCTTCTTCTTCTCTTTTTCTTTTCTTTTCTTTTTTTATTTATTTATCAATCAATCAGTCATCTATCAGTCTAATTTCCATCTATATATCAATCAACCAATCTATCTATCTTTCTGTCTGTTTATCTATCTTACAAACTATCTATTTATCTATCTGTCTATGGATCTATCCATCTATCTTTCTGTCTATCTATCTATCTATCTATCTATCTATCTATCTATCTATCTATCTATCTATCTATCTATCTATCTATCTATCTATCTATCTATCTATCTATCTATCTATCTATATATATATATATATATATATATATATATATATATATATATATATATATATATATATATATATATATATATATATATCTTTGTCTATCTATCTGTCTATCTGTCTGTCTGTCTATCCATCAATCTATCTATCTATCTATTTTCTTTCTATCTACGTATCTGTCTGTCTATTTACTCACCCATCTATTCCGTCTATCGATCTATCTCTTTATCTATCGAGAGGAAAAACACTGAATGTACACACTTATCCTAAAGTCTCGAAGTTGCAGTAAACAGAAAGTAACCACAACGATCCGATAAATTACGTCAATAGAGGAAAACACAGAGGGAAAATAAAAATAAGGGAAAGTATTACCTCGGCTCTGCTCCTCCCAAATGCCGAGGTCGTGACTGAGGAGCGTGGATTTGCAGGGAGTTTTTTTTTTTTTTTTTTCTCTCTCTCATTCCTGTGTGCAAATTCACGTTGGTCTGGTTAAATAGAGAGACGATGATGATGCTCCAGAAAAAAAATTGGTATGTTGTTGAATGGATGCGTTTTTTTTTTTATTTTTGCATTTATTTTTTGTATATTCTTATATTTATGTTGTGAGTCTGTGTTTTGGTTTCTGCGGTGTTTTTGTTAGGTATTCGAATTTTGACTCTTTTTTTTTCCTTTTCTTTCTTTTTTTCCATATTTTGTGGCGTGATTATTAAGAGATTGAGTTGTATAGATTGGGAATGCCGTCTCCCTCCCTCTCTCTCTCTCTCTCTCTCTAAACCACTTATTCTTTTTAAATATTCCAGCTTCAATTTTTGTAGATCAAGAAGAGTGTGGTGTAAGTTTATTTTTTCCCCTTTCCCAAACACTCAGTTGATTTAGTTTTTTAGTTCGTCATGGCGTGTGGTCAGAGAGCTTAATTAAATTGCTTTCTGCTGTCAATGTGTGTGTGTGTGTGTGTGTGTGTGTGTGTGTGTGTGTGTGTGTGTGTGTGTGTGTGTGTGTGTGTGTGTGTAAGTGTGTGCATGCATCACCCACCCGTTAGCTGGTCGACGCGACACGCCCTCCTCGTGACGTGCCTGCACACGCCCTGCACTGGCGCGCCTTGTCTGCAGCATTCCAGTGTTTTACCGTAATGAGCATATCACAATTTTATAATGGAATTTGTGGTGTGTGTGTGTGTGTGTGTGTGTGTGTGTGTGTGTGTGTGTGTGTGTGTGTGTGTGTGTGTGTTGGTATGCCTCTGTTGTTGCTTAATTTCCTGTTTGTTTGTGCATCGGTTTATTTTATTTTATTTTTTTGCGAGCATCAGAATATATATGTACGTAGGTCTATTGTTTACATAGGCTGAATATTAATAGCTTTCACTATAAATCAACGTTATCTTCGTCCATTGCCTTCTGTCACCGTCATCACCATCCCATCATTATCATCATCATCATGACCACATTAATCATCCCTGACTGCTGTTCGTCTATTCCCGGCCACCCTAGCGAAACTGTTCTTATTTGGCTTCTTTCAAGTGTGCGTGA
>NC_059300.1:6899751-6907251 GCF_017591435.1 Portunus trituberculatus | reverse complement strand
GTGTGTGTGTGTGTGTGTGTGTACTCTACACCACCCCGAGCGAAGGCCAGACTTTCACGCGCTGCCCTGCCACTTGGATGCTTGCAAGATAAATCGATGTCTTAAAGTCACATGAGAAATAGAAACTTTTACGCATTCTTTGTCTTAGGTCCTTATTTTCAGACACTCCCTGGCTCTCCCTCTGCTACTTTCAAAGAGGTATACTTGAAGTGGCACGGTTTCTACGGTTTCTCAGGGTGTTTTTTTGGGGATTCCAGTGACAGATTAACAAGATTTCTACATTATTAATGGGAGAACTCTTCAGAACACGGCTAATGATCTTTTTTGGCCTAAATAGTCGTGGTGTGAGAGCTCAGCGTTTCTGAATTGAGACTTTAGTAAGAGAAACCTGCGTGGATGTGGAGAAAGAGGAGGAAAATGTATTAACTCTCCACTCTATCTGTGCTTTCCTCACGCCACTTAACTTTACCTCTATGTCGACGTGTACTGACTCTAAATTTAGTGCTTTGGCCACGTGACCCACTGGGAAAAAAGAAAGAAAAAAGGTTGACTATAAAGGAACTCTTGTGCAACGCAAATGCCACGGCGCCACAGTTGCGTTTCTCTCTTTTACGTTCCTCACGATTTTTCTTTTAGTGTGAGAATTGTGCGTGTAAGTAAGAGCAGCCGTGGCGGTGTGAGGAGTAGTGTGGAGGTGGTGGTTGTGGATGTCTAGGTGGAGAAGGCGCTCTCTCTCTCTCTCTCTCTCTCTCTCTCTCTCTCTCTCTCTCTCTCTGGGTTCCTTACCATCGTTTCTTGTTTGGCCTCTCAGGTTATTGAACTGGGAATCATTTCTTATCTGTTTTTTGTTGTCGCATGCTGAGAAATATATTATCCCATTGGTATTCTGATTACACATATGACTGTCTACTTCTTGTTCACTTTCCCTTGACCCCTCGCCATCTTTTCTTTCCACTCCCTTCACTCCACTCCCCCACACCCACTGCCCCGCCAGGCTAATTCATTCTCCACCGCCTCCTCCACCGTCGCCTCTGTCCAGTGGAGCGCCCGGTGGGGAGTGGAACAGCTAGCAAGGGGTGTAAGTGGTGGGGTGGACGCTGTGAGGGTTCAGGTAGAGGGTGTAGAGGGGGTGGGGAGTGAATACTACATGTTGGTGCGACTTATGACTCACTCCCAACCACTGTCACTACTACCACCACCACCACCACTTCCCTGGCACACCTCATTCCTCCTCCCTCCTTCCATTTCCTCCTATCTCCATATCTCGACACAGATATCTTCCTACTTATTTCGCCTATCCTTCATTTTCATCTTTTCCTTCACCTTCCCTAAGCAATAAAAGATATTTCTCTCCCATCTTTCCTTTCGATTTTCTTTCTTACTTTTCTTCCTCTTATCTTCCTTTCTTCCATCTACGGTCCGTCTTCTTTCATCCTATCTTTCCCTTCCCTTCCATACCTTCTGTTTTCATTCCTTTCTCTGACTCGTACCTTCCTTTCCCTCATTTCCACGCCCTTTCCTTTCTCTTGCCTTATCTTCTGTACCCCCATATGCCTCTCCCTTCCCTCTCCCTTCCCCTTCCCCCCTCCCTGACTTTCACCCTTTGCAAATTTCTTCTCGCGTGTCGTTAGCAAGGGAGTGATACAGATGGACCCTTTTAGAGCCCGGCTTGATATACTCGGCCCTTCTAACGGTACTCAGATTGTCCTCATAAGCTACAGAAGTATTATTTTTTTTTCTTATTCTCTCTCTCTCTCTCTCTCTCTCTCTCTCTCTCTCTCTCTCTCATTACATATATTATTATGTTCATGTTTATTTGAGTGTAGTGTTTGTTTAACCTGAAGATTTGTTTGCTTTGCTTTCTATTATGAGTCGCGTGCTGGTGTTTCGTAAGACTCTTGTTGTGTAGAGAGGGTTTGGTATGTTTGTTTTTTGCTTCTTAGTGTAGTTAGTTCATTGCGGTGTGTTGCGTCCTCTGTGCTGTCTCGTCAGCTCCACAGTGTTGCTTAAGTTCGTACTCTGTAAATATTCAAGTCAAGCGAGAGTGATAGAAGTGATACATCGACTTGCTTTTTGCCTCTCCCTCCTTCCTGACCTCTGGCGGAATGGAGAAGTAAGTCAATTCACGTGGTGAGCGATCAATATCATCACCTTTACCTTGACGGATAACACGGCTGTGGTATTTCCGTGATGGCTGCTGCGTCCCGTTCCGTCGCCTTACTCTTTTCCAGCTTCCGCCTCGCAGTAGCTTAAGACGTTACTGTTGTTACGGTAAGGAGTTTCAAGTAAGTTTCACCATCAATGCAGTCCACTTTTTTGTATAGTTATAGGGCAGCAGGACTACTTTGAGCAGGTTTTAATGGAAGTTGTTTGTGTTTTCAAGGAAATTTTAATGACTGTAATGAGAGTGATTCTTCTTTAATAGAAAAAAAGTCCTTATGAAAACCCGAAGCGTTTAAAAATATACGGAGACTGATGGTACGTGGGTCGCTGTTGTGCATTCATAAGGTTAGGTTAGGAGAGAGAGAGAGAGAGAGAGAGAGAGAGAGAGAGAGAGAGAGAGAGAGAGAGAGAGAGAGATGGAGATAAAAAGGTAGAGAGATACAAACAAAGCAAAGAGCATGCATGATATGATTTAGCACTTACTAGACCATCTTTGAATAACTCTATTTTGAACTAAGCGATGTAGGATGAAAAAAAAGGGAAAAAAGGCGAATTCCGTTAGTAAGGTAGTGAGTGGAGGAACGAATGGGGAAGTGAATGGATTAATGGACTGGGGGGAGTAGAAGGATAGAGGATTACGTTAAGAGTTGCACTAGAAGGGGGCAAAGGGGATAGCGAGAGGGGAATACGAGTAGAGGAGGAGGTAGGGAGGGAGTTCATTCAGATCGTGACTTGCCCCTCTGCTCATAAACTCCCTTACTCAACAGGTCCTCATTTTTTTTCTTGTCTCTGGGTTGAGTAGGAGAGTAAGGAGCAGCAGGGGAGGGGGAGGCAGAGGAGGCAAAAAGAGGAACAGGTGTGGCGTGGAGAGGTTGTGTAAAGGTGCGTGTTTAGATCGTTAGTTGAGGCTTGTGTGGCATTATTATTATTGCTACTGCCTCTTCTATTTACTCCTTTCTCCCTTCGTCTTACCACCGTTCACTTGTTCCTTCATCTTATTAACTTTCTTCGCCTTCCCTGTCATCATTTCGCCATTTTTGTCCTGTTCCTTTTCATAATCTATTCTTTATTTACCTTCTCATCTCTTCTCGATCTTCGCTTTTTTTTTTTTTCGTTTGCATATTATCACATCTTTCTCACATCCTAACTCCTCACTTCTCATCCTTCCTCTCATTTTCCTCTTTCCTGTCCTATTCATCTTCTTTTGCCTTTTGTCTTAACTCTCCTTCACCCTTACTCCTCGCTCCTTCTCATCCCTTCTCTCCTTCATCTCAGTCCTAACCTCTCCTCCCGCCAGCTTGCAGTCGTGCGTCCTATTCACCTGTGTGTCACTCCAGGCGCACCTCGTGACCTTCGGGCGGCTCCTTACCTGCCTGCTTCCTCCCTCCCCGCCGCTGTTTAGTTTCCCTTCGCCGTGTTGTGATGCCGCCAGTTCGTTGCGACATAGGGTTCACTGACTGACTGCCTGTGTGTATGTATGTCTGTGTGTTGTGTGTGTAGCAGGTGTATACTGACGGTGTTACAGGAAATCACACAATGCAACGAGATATCCGCTACTTATAGAGACGCCGAATGAACGAACGAACTAACGAACGAACCAGTCAGTCCCTTTCACTTTCGGCCCACCGCTGTGATGAGCTGACTCCGGCCGGCGTGAGTGTGTGGGCGTAAACGAGGTCGCCTATGTGTTTGTGTGTGTGTGTGTGTGTGTGTGTGTGTGTGTGTGTGTGTGTGTGTCCCATTACTAGTCTGCTGCACTGCCTCTGTTCACTGTAACACATATACCCACCCATGCCCATCAAGAGAGAGAGAGAGAGAGAGAGAGAGAGAGAGAGAGAGAGAGAGAGAGAGAGAGAGAGAGAGAGAGAGAGAGAGATGAAAAAGGAAAGGTAATCCGTGAACTGCATGGATGTCTAGATAAGAGAAAAATATGGGAATCTGGCAAAGAAAACGACAACTAAGACGCGAGACATCAGCGGCGCAACATCTTAAAGGCGATTTTATTTGCATTAGGAAGGGTCTATGGAGGTCAAGAGAATAATGGCCAAAGTCTTTATTATCCTAATCCCAACATATGTTTCTGTAGCTGTATAAAATCGCCAAATAATAACCAGAATGAATATGGAAACGCATCCTGGTAATGGACAGGTTAATTACCCTTAAACAGGTGCAATATGTAGACGTTTTCCCTTCTACTTGATCCCTTAATGAAGCTTCGAAAAAATTAGGCATTCCTTGCATTCAGGTAACTTAAAATATCACAAACCACTACCTTACCTGTATTTCTTTTTTACTTGCGTTGCTTTTTATTGCATAAGTCACGGTAGCTGTTGTTTCTTTACCTGTATTTACCTGCGTCGGTCCTCATTGCATAACTCACAGTGACGCCAATACCTGGGCTCACTCCTGGTCTGGTGCTGCTGTTGTTGTGAAGCTGAAGCTGCGTCATTATAGTAATAACTGTGAACACCGTGTCAAGGTTGGTTGCTTTTAATTGTCATCACCCTCCCTCGAACTTTCTCCCGTCTGCCTGTGATTCATAGAGGTGAGTGTCTGACTGTGTGTGTGTGTGTGTGTGTGTGTGTGTGTGTGTGTGCTTCAGAGAGAGAGAGAGAGAGAGAGAGAGAGAGAGAGAGAGAGAGAGAGAGAGAGAGAGAGAGAGAGAGAGAATGGGGTGGTGGAAGGAGAGAGGTGGAAGATTGTGACTTAAATATGGTGCCGCAATAGCAAAGACATATGAATACACACACACACACACACACACACACACACACACACACACACACACACACACACACACACACACACACACACACACACACACACACACACACACACACACACACACACACACACACACACACACACACACACACACACACACACACACACACACACACACACACACACACACACACACACACACACACACACACACACACACACACACACACACACACACACACACACACACACACACACACACACACACACACACACACACACACACACACACACACACACACACACACACACACACACACACACACACACACACACACACACACACACACACACAGAGAGAGAGAGAGAGAGAGAGAGAGAGAGAGAGAGAGAGAGAGAGAGAGAGAGAGAGAGAGAGATTGGAAAGATTTAGCTATATATGGTGCCGCAACAAGAAAAAGCATGGCGCTAGAGAGAGAGAGAGAGAGAGAGAGAGAGAGAGAGAGAGAGAGAGAGAAACAGAGAAACAAAACTATAAACAGGCCTTGGAATACTCTCAGGAGGAGGCCAAGATAATGTCACTCCACGAACACCAAAAGGAGGCGGACATGTTTTGCTCTGCACGCGGCGGCCAAGAGGAAGCTCATGATTGACTCCCACCTAACAAAGGGACACTGACACAACCCACCCCACCCTTTTCTTTTTTAGCACCACTACAAGAACACCTCCCTTGCTTTGAGTTCCTGTTCAGCCGTTCACTTCTTCACTTCAATCCATTTCAATCACCACCATGACTTTAACACAATGGTAAACGCTACGTGTCTTAAGCTAACCCACCCACCGTTTTCTTTTTAGCACCACTACAAGAACACCTCATTCCTTGCTTCAGCGGTTGACTCCTTCACTTCAATTCCTTTCAATCACCATCATGACTCTGTAACACAATGGCGGACGCTGCGTGTGCTAAGCTAACTCGTACAGAGACAAAGACCAGCCAGTTGAAGAGATAATGAGACAAAGCACTGCACGTGAGGGGGGGAAAAAAGCCTTTACCGCTCAAACATACCCATCACTCACCACCTCCCTTCATTATCCAGCCGGGTGCCTCATTATCACCTCCCGCGGCCAGGTATGAGGGTCGGTACTCGCTGCCGCACGGGAAATGGAGTTTGGAGGTGAGTGGAGTCAGTGGGGCTAACCTGTTCCTCCGCCCCTACTTGATTCTTTCCCCTTCTCTCTTCTCTCTCTCTCTCTCTCTCTCTCTCTCTCTCTCTCTCTCTCTCTCTCTCTCTCTCTCTCTCTCTCTCTCTCTCGGGTGCCGTTTTGATTCGGTGCTCGGGTCGTGGTACAAGAAGATGAAGGATAGCAAGTTCGGTTCTCGCTCACCGCATGCAGGTTCTTTGGTGTGAGAGAGGCAGTGTTCCCATAAATCTCTCCTGTGTTGTGTGATCTTGTTTTTGTGGAGCTATGATTTAAGCAGTTCACTAGTAAAATGTTTGTCTCTCTCTCTCTCTCTCTCTCTCTCTCTCTCTCTCTCTCTCTCTCTCTCTCTCTCTCTCTCTCTCTCTCTCTCTCTCTCTCTCTCTCTCTCTCTCTCTAGTGCTCTGTTTCCTTCTCTCTTTTATTTTTTCTTTTCCTCATAATGTGACTTCCTTGACTTCTTCTCCTTTATCCTATGCACATCTTTATGATTCAGCAATCAAGTTTCAATGTCACTCGTTAATACATGCATGACTCCTATATTTCCTTCCTCACTCTTTTCTTTGTTTTACTTATTTTCTCTTTCATAATGTATCTTTCTTGATTTCCTCTTCTATATCTAATGCCCTTCGTTATAACCCAGCAAATTCACTGTTTAGTTAGTAGTTTATATGACTTATCTTTTCTTCTCTTTAACTTTTTTTTTCTTTTCCTGATAATGGAACTTCCTTGTATTTCTTCCCTTGCGTATATCCATTGCACATCTTTACTCTCTCTATTTCTCAACCTTACCCATCCCTTTCCTCATGTAAGCCCTTACCTCTCCATCTTTACCCTCCCCCGTACCTCTCCAGACCCATCCTGACACACACACACACACACACACACACACATGGCACACCTGACTCCTGCACCGGTAATGAGCAGAGAGGGCAGAGTCACGGCAGCTTTATAGGAAATTATGTCGGTCCAGTCTAGGCCACGCCCTCAACCCCCTCCATCATTTATTATCATTATTTTCTTGTAGTTTGTTACGTGCTTTTTTTCTTGTGGTTTGTTACGTGCTTTGGTTGTGCTTTACTTTTTGTTTAGGATCGTGTTGTGTTGCGTTGTGTGTTACTTTCCTCCTTTGTCGTATCCGTGCTTGCTGTGATTCTTGATTTTTTTGTATTTGTTTCGTTTTTTTGGGGAGAGGCGAGGGCGTGTTTTACTTGTCCATACCTGATCCTTCCGGGAAAAATGAGAAATGTTAATATCAAGACGGAGAGGAGAAGGAAATTCATTAAGTCAGGGAGGGAAGGAGAAAGAGGAGAAAAAAAATATCCCAGTACTATATTTATCCCCATACAACAAAAACATGAACAACAACAACAACAACAATAACAACGACAACAGGAACAGCAGCAGCAACAA